>NC_048228.1:79972585-80026256 GCF_002007445.2 Ailuropoda melanoleuca | reverse complement strand
CTCTCTCTGGCTGTCTCTGTCTCTGTCGAATAAATAAATAAAATCTTTAAAAAAAAAAAAGAGAGAGAGAGAGAGAAAGTAGAAAGAAGAGATTTATCTCTTTCAGTATATCCCAAACTAGCGGCTCACAGGGTTCTTGTCCATCTCAATTTTATGCCCCCCAAGACCCAGTCTTCTACATTTCTCTTCTAGACCCTCTTTCCAGATGAACTCACCCAGTCTCATAGTGCTAAATACCACCTGTTTGATGGTGACTCCCCAAAGTTAATCTATTCCTTCAAACTCAAACAGACTGAGGGTTTCAGAGGGAAGGGGGGGTGGGGGATTGGGCTAGGCCGGTGATGGGTATTAAGGAGGGCACTTATTGCATGGAGCACTGGGTGTCATACGCAAACAACGAGTCATGGAACACTACATCAAAAACTAAGGATGTACTGTATGGTGACTAACATAATATAATAAAAAATAAAAAATAAAAAAAAAAAACCAACTCGCTGATGAGTTCCAGACCTGTCTATCCAGGAGCCAACTGGACTTGTCTACTTGGCTGTTACTTAGGCATCTCAAACTCAACCTGGTTAAAAAAGAACCCTTGAATTTACTCCCCACCGACCTGTTGCCTCTCCAGGCTTGGGCAGCTCCAAAGTGGTTGCTCCAGCTGAAATCTCAGCATTGTCTTTGATTTCTCTCTTTTCTTCACATTCTCATTCAAATTATTCAGGACCAGCTCCAGATCTGGCACTTCTCTGATTCTGTTGCTAACCCTGAGCCCAAGGCTTTGTCTTCTCTCATCTGGACTGGTAAAGTACTTCCTAATTGTTCTCCCTGTTTCCATTCTTGCTTCTTCTCCCCACCAGCCAATCATCCAGAGAGAACCTGGAAGCATTTTTAGAAAACCTATAAATTCATGACACTCCCCTGCCTAAAACCTCTCTTGTAACTTTCCCCTGTATATAAACTGAAATCCTAGATCCTTGCTGGGGCCTACCATGTGGACCCTGTTCCCCGCACACTTCTAGCGCTGTCTGGACCCCAGCCACCCTGGTGTTTAGATTCCTAAAACATGACAGCCTCATTCTTTACACTGGGCATTTGCATTTGTTGTTGTCTCTGCCTGGAAGACTGCTACTTCCCTAGACTGTTCTGGAGTTGCTTTAAACCTTATCCTCTGGCAGCCCTGTTGAAAGTACCTCCATACCAATTATTATTACTTCATCTGATTTTAATGTCTTCATAATACATACTAGTATCTGAAATTATCTTGTTTGTGGTTATGCTTCCTTGTTTATCATCATCACACCTGCCTAAATTCCAAGAGAACAGGGCCCTTGGTTTTCTTGTTCATTGCCAGACCTGGGCACCCAGGACAGTGCCTGGCACATAGCAGGGACTTCATGAACGAATGAATGGGTGAATGTTACTTTATTGTGGTCATTCTTGGAGATGTGCTTCTCCTTTCTGTTTTTGATTTTTTTAACCCAGTCTCATCTGGAAGGCCCAGTGTAGCCATATACATTTACTTTCCTGTTTTGCCCTTCCTTCCTCATCAGGACAGATTTCTCTTGTTCAGTCAGGATTTTGTTCTTAGATACCATCCGTCTCTTCCCATCCCTTCTGAGCTTCTTCCCTCTTGGTCTTTATTCATAACATGACATTCATTGGCTCTGAGCTCTTTGAAATCCATACAGTTCTCTTCCTTGCTTTTTAAGAACTCAAAAATTTTTTTGTCATTTCCTGGGGACTCTTGTGGGAGAGATTTCATGAATATTGAGCAGTCTACTATTGAGAAACTCTTGTGTGTAAGTTAAATCCTTTTAGCAGGAACTTGAGCCCCCCCCTTTTTTTTTGCATCAGTCTTGTTTTCCAAAATAAATAGCTTTTCTGATTATAGAGGCATTAATGTTGGATGTTAAAAAAAATTAGTACACAGGTGTTAAAATTTAAAATTCTCTCTTAATCCTGCCTCCTAGAGAGAAACCAACATTAGCAAATTGGTGTATATTCTTGTCGATATTATTCTTTTATTATATAAACAAATGTTTCTGTATGGAATGAATTCATATATTTATTTCTACCATTTCTTTTTAAACTCTGTGGTCTCTCTCTTTATTGTATGTAATAGAAATAAACACACAAAGATATAGTAGTGAATATGGCTACGTCTTAGATACTTGTCGTGGTAGAGGTATGTCTTTCGGGTGACTGCTCAGTTGTATGCAGCAGGGACAAAGGAGGGGCTGGGTTCCTAACTGTGGCGGAACTGCTCTTGGGTGATAGCATGATCTTTGTTTAGCTTTGATGAGCCATTTTCATTATGAAAAGAGAATGTAGCCAGGATGGGCTGCAAGTGACTCAGAGATGTCTAATCTGCTTAGCATAAGAAACAAACAAGATTTGGGAGCAACAAAAGCAAAAATAAGCAACTGGGACCACATCAAACTAAAAAGCTTCTGCACAGGGTGGGGGTGGGAGAAAAAATAAAAAACTTCTGCACAACAAAATGAAATCCTATGGAGTGGGAGGAGGTATTTGCAAATCACATATCTGATAAGGGGTGAATATCTAGAATACATAATGAACTCATACAACTCAATAGCAAAAAAACCAATTGGATTAAAAAATGAGCAGAGGAACTGAATAGACATTTTTCCAAAGAAGTCATACAGATGGCTGACTGGACCATGAGAAAGTACTCAACATCATTAATAATCAGGGAAATACAGATCAGAACCATGCTGTCACCTCTACACCTGATAGAATGGCTATCATCAAAAAAATAAGAGATGAAAGTGTTGGCGAGGATGTGGAGAAAAGAGAACTCTTGGGCACTCTTGGTGGGAATGTACGCTGGTGCAGCCACTGTGGAAAACAGTATGGAGGTTCACCACCAAACAAAAAATAGAATTACCATATGATCCAGCTATTCCACTTCTGGGTGTACATACAAAGGAAATAAAAACCAGATGTCAAAGAGATGTCTGCACTTCCATGTTCATTGCAATATTATTCACAATAGCCAAGGCCTGGAAGCAACTTAGGTCTCCATCGATGGGTAAATGGATAAAGTAATGGTGGTAGATACACAATGGAATACTATGCAGCTGTGAGAAGGAAGGAAATTCTGCTGTTGGTGACAACATGGGTGGACCTTGAGCACATGATGCTAAGTGAAATAAGTCAGACAGAGAAAGACTGTATGCTCTCACTCATATAGAGAATGTAAAAAAGCTGAAATCATAGAAACAGAGTAGAATGGTGGTTACCAGGGACTGGAGGTGGAGGAAATGGGGAGATGTTGGTCAAAGAACATAAAATTCTAGTTATTTTTAAATTTTATTTATTTATTTACTTATTTATTTAGCGTGGTGGCGAGCAGGAGAGAGAAAGAGAGAGAATTTTAAGCAGGCTCCATGCCCAGGGCAGAGCCCAGTGCAGGACTCGATCTCACGACCTCGAGATTATGACCTGAGCTGTAATCAAGAGTCAGATGCTTAACCGACTGAGCCACCCAGACACCCCTAAACTTCCAGTTATAAGAAAAATAAGTTCTAGGGATCTAATGTACAAAATGGTGATTCTAGTTAATAATACCATATTATGTACTTGAAAGTTTCTAACAGAGTAGAACTTAAATGTTCTCACCCCCAGAAAGAAATGATAATTATCTGACGAGATGGAGGTGTTAGCTAATGGGATGCTATGCTTAGCTATGGTGGTAATCATTTTGCGATACATATGTGTATCAAATCAATACCTTGTACACCCTACACTCACACAGTGTTAAATGTCAATTATATCTCGATAATGCTGGAGAAAAAGAGACACAAGAACAATGAAAACATAAAATGAAATAAAAAAAAGACAAGACAAGGAAAGAACCACAAAGAGTTTGGAGAAAGTCAGGCCTCCACATTGAGTATGGGAGGTGGGGGCCAAATTGAAATTCCTATTCTCATTAGCAGAGTTGGGGGTATGGCCAAGGTCTTCTAAGAACAGGAGGTCAGATATTAGTATTTAGTTGGCTGCAGTGGTGTATTATGTTGCAGTAAAATATCTCCCTCCTCTCTCACCATGGCCTCTGCTCGCCGATATCCCGAGGTAGCTGTTCTAGCCTACAACACAGAAGAGGTCGTGAGAGTGCTGTTGGAGAAATCAAAGAAGAGAGGCTATGTAACCTGTCTGCACACAATGAGCAGGGAAGGGATGAGTAATAAGAGTGAGAGGAGGCAGGGGTGCCTGGGTGGCTCAGTTGGTTAAGTGTCTGCCTTTGGCTCAGGTCATGATCCCAGGGTCCTGGGATCGAGTCCCTTCACCGCGCTCCACACTCAGCAGGGAGTCTGCTTGAGGATTCCTCCTCTCTCTCTCTCCCTCTCCCTCAGGGGGGACCCCCCTTTGCTGTGCTCACTCCTGCTCTCTCAAATAAACAAACAAACAAATAAATAGTGATAGGAGGCAGGACAGGAAAGAGAGCCAGAGGTCGCTAGGGTCTGGAAACAGGGGACTAGGAGGAGCCCTGGACTCTTGAGAACCCCTGGAGAGTTTGGGATAGATGCTGGCCTTCTCTTTCCCCACAAGAAGAGATTTTGATCCAATTTTTTAATCTCTCAAATGACAGAATGACCCCTGCTGCTTATCTGGTCTCTGTGTAGATGTACCATATTGTAGCCAGCCCTTATGAACAGTCATTTCGATGTTCCCTTTTTTCTGTCTTCATGATAGTTTTTTCCTGCAGTGAAGATCTTGTGTAGCTTTGTGTCTGCTTCTAAGCAGAAAGAGTTAATTCATAGAGATTAACAGAAACGACGCTGCCTCCCTCAAAAAAAAATAGACTACAAATATTTTGATGACCCCCTTAGCAGCAGGTGTGGCTTGGAGCCCATAGATGCCCCGTGCTACTTCCGTGATGGTACATTTCAAACCAGAGATTGCATTTTAATTACGATGGCATGCCTTGATGAGATTCGGAGCTTTGAAAAACAACTGGAGACAAGTTGCACATGCAAGTGAATAAATGTCATATCCATGCAATTTCCATTTTCAAAGGTTGATTTATAACGCTTGGACTTCGAAAATCTGTTCTTGCCTTTCTCCTTCCACGATATTGTGGATTTTCTCAGGACTGCTCATAGTAACTGAGGTCACTACCACTGATTTTGACAACGAAGAGAAGATAAAGCTGTATATACCATGTGTGCTTTATGAAGCAAAGAAAATTACACTAAATAAGAGTTTATATTTTTCGTTCTTGGCTTTCATGTTTTAAATAGTGACTAAACCAATGTCGTCATGGAGAATTTCTGGCATTTTCTTTGTAAGGCTAGCCTACAATTTTTGATCAGTATCCAAAACCCAGATATACAAATGTACACTTTATCTGTCAACTAATTATAAAGGATGCTTATATTTTTGTAAGTATACGATATATGCTATTTTAAAATTTCTTATTACATTCTTATATATATATAACATTTTTAAAAATGTTAATTAGTGTAATTCAACATAATTGTTGAATAACTTTTCCTTTAAGGTTTTAGTTGATATTTTACTTGAAGAAAATACCAAAAGGGGAGAAAAGATGTGAACGAAATGATTCCTGTCTGGAGGCTTGAAGACTTACTCCCACTACACACATACCTTTTTTTAAAATGAGAAATGTGCATCTTGGAAATAAAAGGTTCAAAAGAAGAAATAGACCAAAGAATTTTAAGGTCATTGATTTTAATTTGATCAGACAGCAGACAGTTTCTATGCAGTTAACTGTACTGGAAAAGAACATCTACTCCTATTTAAGACTCAAAATGTGATCACTGGTTAAAAAAAATGCATGTGCGTATTTCTGGAAATAAATAATGTAAATTCAGAATCTGCTATATCATCTGTTTCATAATTTAGGTATGTGAACTTCCCCTTCTTTTGACTCTGTCAGTGCTGAGTAATATATTCAATTATCTGTACTGACTCCTAAAGGTTAACAATTACTTTCATTACAAGCAGAATGTTCTTATTTAGCTCCACTACAGCTGGTGAGGATTGTTTTCATTCAGTAAACATTCACTGAACATGTACTATGTGCCAGACACTGTGCTAGGCCCAAGGGGTACAGCCCAGCAAACTGCCCAGGCCCTGGAGGGACTCAGAGTCCAGGGGCCGTGAAGGCCGGGTGGGAAGTTTGGAGGACAGTCACAGACGGATACTTCGATATAATCTGGTAAGAGGTCACGGGGGTCAGTTGTACCCAATGCACTAGATGAGCTGTCCTCCACCTGGGGGCTCTGGGAAGCTGTCTTGGAGAAGATGACGTGTAAGCTGAATCTTTAAAGAGGAATGAGAACCAGGGGAAGATGCAAGGCATGGAGCCATGGAAAGTGGGAGGTGGGGGTGGCCAAAAAGAGGACGGAGGATGAGTGAGTAGGTTTCTGGCCTTAGTGGGCTGGCTGAAATGGGGTATAGGAAGGATAAGGGGGCAGACCTGAGGGAAAAGGAGCTGATGACTTCCATCTGGGGCTTGCGGGGTGTTGGGGCTGCTGGAGGGACATCCCATGGGCTGAAGCTCGAGTGAGTGGTGAGGGCTGGAGATACATTAATGGAGCCCATGCTTGATAGTCAAAACTATGAGAGCGGTTGACAACAGCCGTGGAGAAAGGAATACCTGGGAACACGAGTATTTTAGGAGGTGGGCAGGGGTAGGGGAGTCCAAAAGGGAATATAGAGATAGGAGGAGGCACATGAGACAGCAGTGTCCTGAGAGCCAAGACAATAGGGATTTTCAAGAATGAGGACAAGGATAGCAATGTCAAGAGCAGGAAAGAAGTTTGTATAGATAACAGCTGACAGATATTCCCTAGACGTGGCCCTGTGGGAGGTCCCTGCGTGGGCATCTTTGCTTCAGTGGGGTAGTAGTAGGTGAATGCCAGAGGTCATTGAAGAGTGGACGGACATCAAAGACATTGAGATGCTGCTGTGACTTCAAACCCAATCCAGACGAAAAAATATGTGTACACACATATATACACACACATATATAAAATTTTCATTCTGATTGGCCTACTTTTTCTTCCTTTTCCTATTTTTATCTCTACTCAAGGCCCTTTTGTTTTTGTTTTTTACCACCCCCCACCTTTCAACTGTAAAAATAATGATCATAATTAATTTGCATGGCTCTGCAATTTACAAAATGCTTTCATATACATCATTGTATTTCATATGTTCACCCACCCTTTGAGTTGATATTAAAACTAATGTGCAGGGGTGCTGGAGGGCACAGTCAGTTAAGCAATTGACTCTTAGTTTTGGCTCAGGTCATGATATCAGGGTCATGAGATCAAGCCCTGCATCAGGCTCTGCACTGAGCATGGAGTCTGCTTAAGACTCTCTCTCCCTCTGCCTCTTCCCCTGCCGCTCCCCACTGCATGCACACACTCTGTCTCTCAAATACAAAAATAAATCTTTTTAAAAACCCCTAATTTACAGTTATTTAGGATGGAGGCTCAGACGCGTGAGCTCCTAGATGCCTTGTAATTCAACCCCCCTTTGGCTAATTAGGAAACTGAAGTTCAGAGAAACTTAGTGTCTTATGTCAAATCTCATCACTTTTTGGAGGGTCCTAGCACTAGAAGCCAATCCTGATTTTCACTGCATGATTCTAATTACAGGGTAGGGACATCGGTGAGGTTCAGGCAACCGCGTTAGAACGCAGAAGGAGCCTTGGCCCATGGCCAGCTAAGATCCTGTATATTTAAACCATCCTGACTCACCCATATGCTATTTGCCAGAGGGCAAGGAAACCAGACCACAGACCCTCCAGCCTCAACTGTGTTAATTACCTAAGCCTCCCTCACTTTGTTCCCACTCATGTCCCCCACTGTTGGACATTTGTTCTTTTTGCCTGGGCAGCATCTATTGTTACTTAATCTTTCAGTGGCAGCTCCATTTGGTCCCTGGGAATGACCCATGGCTGATTAGCATATTCTGTTACCTTGGCTTCAGTGATTGGTTCATGGGTGAGTGCGTAGTCCAAGCTGAGCAAATCAGATTCAGTCTTGGAAAGACAGGCTCTCTGCTGAGGCTGCTGGGGACCACGTGGCCACTTCCTGGAAAGAGCGTGTGTGAATGAAGCCAATGTGGAAGCAGCGCAGTGATGGATGGGGTAGCTGGGCCCCCATGACATCATCTCCACCCTGGGAGCCGCCTGCCTGGAGCTGGAGCTCTTCCTGCACTTTCAGGTGCACAAGCCAGTAAAGTCCCCATGGATGCCTAATCCCTTTGGGTGGCAGTTGGCAACCACAAGAGCTTTAACTAATAAGTCTCCTTTTTTTTTTCTCTTTCTTTCTTTTTTTAGTTGCCCCTTGTCTTGACTTGACTTACTGGGTTTGATCATTGCATTCTCTGGGATTTGCTTCAGACCGATCCTCTTACTCTGGGCTTTTTCAAGTATGCTGTACCTTGCTGGCTCCTGCCCTGTTTCCCCTCCCCAAACCGCCTCATGGGATAGTTTCTCGTCATCGGCTCTGAGTCAGAACTTATAAGTTTATGAGCGGCCTGTGCTTTGTATGAACTAGTTATTGCTATTGTTAATAAGGACAGAAAAAAATTCTACCATTAATTCAGCACTTATTTTTTATTGTGCTAAAAGATACGTAACCTAAAATTTGTCATTTTAACCATTATTACAGTCCAGTGGCATTGAGTACATCCACCATGTTTTATGACTATCGCCACTAGGCATTTCCAGAACTTTTTCTTCATCCCAAACAGAAACTCTGTACTCATTAACAGCCACTCTGGAAAACAGTGTGGAGGTCCCTTGAAAAGTTAAAAATTGAACTACCCTATGACCCAGCCATTGCACTACTGGGTATTTACCCCAAAGATACAGATGTAGTAAAGAGAAGGGCCATATGCGCCCCAATGTTCATAGCAGCATTATCCACAATAGCTAAATCGTGGAAGGAGCCGAGATGCCCTTCAACAGATGACTGGATTAAGAAGCTGTGGTCCATATATACAATGGAATATTACTCAGCTATCAGAAAGAACGAATTCTCAACATTTGCTGCAACATGGACGGCACTGGAGGAGATAATGCTAAGTGAAATAAGTCAAGTAGAGAAAGACAATTATCATATGATTTCTCTCATCTGTGGAACATAAGAACTAGGAAGATCGGTAGGGGAAGAAAGGGATAAAGAAAGGGGGGTAATCAGAAGGGGGAATGAAACATGAGAGACTATGGACTATGAGAAACAAACTGAGGGCTTCAGAGGGGAGGGGGGTGGGGGAATGGGATAGACTGGTGATGGGTGGTAAGGAGGGCACGTATTGCATGGTGCACTGGGTGTTATGCAACTAATGGAGCATCGAACTTTACATCAGAATCCGGGGATGTACTGTATGGTGACTAACATAATATAATAAAAAAATCATTTAAAAAAAATCTCTGGAATGCCATGCTGTAAGCTAACATTAATACACTAGACCTCTGTGTGTATGCATGGATAAATCCCCAAACCAGAGTATTGAACAACAATAAAAAGTAATCTGCAGAAGGAAAAAAAAAAAAAAAGAAACTGTACTCATTAAAAATAACTCCCCAGACCCTGGTAACGTCTATTCTACTTACTGTCTCCCTGAATGTGCCGATTCTAGGCCTCTTCTATAAGTGGGATTCTGTAATATTTGTCCTTTTGTGTTTGGTTTATTTCACTTAGAATAGTTTCAAGGTTCATGTTGTAGCATGTATCAGAATTTCTTTCCTTTTTAAGGCCGAATAACATTCCATTGAATCTATAGCCCACATTTTGTTTATCCATCTCTTGATGAACATTTAGGTTGTTTCTATCTTTTGACTATTGTGAATAATGCTGCTGTGAACGTTGACACAAAAGTATGTGAGTCCCTGCTTTCAATTATTTGGGAATATACTGAGAAGTGAAATTGCTGGATCAGCCCTGTACTTTCCATGTGCCAGGCACTCTGCTGTGTATTTTAATATGCTCATTATTTTACTTAATTTTTGCAAGAACTTTATGAGGTGGTATTATTATTATTACTTTACAGTTGAGGAAACTGAGACTGGGGGAATTAACATGCCCAACACATTCTTTTCCATGAACAACCTGCATGGGTTGGACATCAGAGGCCAGCCTTTAGTTAGAATGCTGTGGCTACTATAAAATGCGATCAGAGGCCCTCTGAGAAACACGTGTCCTGTCCTGTCCTGTGTGCCAGGCACTGGGCTGGAAGCTGGAGTACAGAGTCCTTTGTTCATCATGTCTAGGGTGCTCTGTAGTGAAGTGAGTGGAAGGGCAATAACTCCACAGCTTATAGCCCGGAGTGTGGGGTGGCTGGCCCGACTTTCCTAAGGCTGTCTTGTCCTCTCCATTTGCACTGCTGGGCTTTATTCTTGCCCTGCTGGCGACCAATTCGGCCAGCCTCTTTCAGAACATGTGCAGCTGCTTTCTTTTATGAACTCAATTCTGTGTGTAGGTGGAGGGAACAAAAAAACAAGCTAAAAACAAATTTATGTATTTCTTGTGATTAAAAAAAATGACACATAACTATTGCAGACAATTTAGGGGAAAAAAGAAACATATAGCAAAGAAAACAGAAACCACCTTAAAATTATGCTGTTCAGAGATAATTGTTTTTAATGAAAGTTTAAAGTAAATTAATAAAATGCTATATCATCCTCTATTAGGAAAGATCAAAGTATTTTGGTATCAATTTACTGTGTAAAACAAAAGAAAGAAATTGGCCCTAAAAGTCCCCCCACCTGCCTCTAATGTGTTTAAATTACTCAATTCAGTTACTGAAGATTTATGTCTTTCTGTTTGGAGGGCATTCATCCTACAGAATTTGCCAGATGGTGCCCTACGGTGGTTTTGTGATTATCCATCATCATTAGAAGGAAATGCTCTATAATCTGTCTGCATTAACTTTAAACTATTTCAAAGGCATGTGTGTGCTTTGGAAGAAAGGTACTACATGAGGAAAGCATACACGGAGACCTTTCTAGAGGAGATGGGGAATTCTAGCGGTAAACAATATCTAAATGTCAATACTAGAGGCAGAGAAAATGCAAATGGGGGGTGACAGAGTAGACTCCAGGACAGAGATTCCTTCCCTTTGTGCCCCCCTATAGGATACTCTCTGCCTCCCATCCCTTTGGTCAGGTTGCTGTGACTCCTTAATGCTTTAGCATTGCTCTCCAGGGCTGCTAAAGTCCTATGGCACCTTTGTCCGCATTAGAAAATGTCTCCCTTTCCTTCCTCGGAGAGGAGGCGGTCCTGCTCTGCAGCTCGGCCAGAGGAGCTGTGCTGAGTTCACTCTTCACTGGCTTCCTTGTCCAGGCACTCTGGTTCAGTGAGCAACACATAAAACTCCATGGAATGGTCCTGGCTCTGCCTTTTTTTTTTTTTTAATTGAAACATAATTAACATACAGTGTTCTATTAGTTTCAGATGTACAATATAATGGTTCCACAATTCTGTACGTTCCTCAGTGCTCATTACATAAGTGTCCTCTTAATCCCCTTTATCTGTTTCCCCATTTCCCCCCACCCCCCGCCGCTCTGGCAACCACCAGTTTGTTCTCTGTATTTAAGTGTCTGGTTTCTTTTGTTTATCTCTTTTTTTTTCTTTGTTCATTTGTCCTATTTCTTAAATTCCACATATGAGTGGAATCATATGGCATTTGTCTTTTTCTGCCTGACTTATTTCACTTAGCATTACCCTTCTCTAGCTCCATCCATGGTGTTGCACATGGCAAGATCCCACTCTTTCTGTGGTGGAGTGATAATCCATTGTGTATGTATAGCACGTCATCTTTATCCATTCATCTATTGATGGACACTGGGTTGTTTCCATAGCTTGGCTGTTGTAAATGAGGCATCACATACAGCTTTATATAATGGTCCTGGCTCTGCCTTTTTGAGGCTTGCCTCTCTCTCTGGGGACACAGAGGCTGTATATATTCTAGATCTAGGTGATGCAGCCCCAATTCTAGATGAACCCTGGTGACGTGGTCCTCAATTCAACGCACATTTATTGAGCTCTATCCAAGTCTAGAGCCCCTAGAAAGCTACCTGGACCTGGACATCAATCCTGCCTTCTCCTTGGCCACTGCCACCAGCAGCTAGCTCTGGTTTTTAGAGACTAGTACTTCCAACAAAGTACTCGGCTGAATTTATGTGAAGTAGGTTTGTCTACAGGTGCTTGAATTATCACTTTGTAATTATTAGTAGCTATTCAAGTTAACACAGACCCCTGATATAGTCAGGAACATATCAGCTAGATCTTCCCAAACTCTGGTTCCATCTAAAACTCTCCTCATTTCTAGGGCACCTGGGTGGCTCAGTCACTTGGGCGTCTGCCTTCATCTCGGGTCATGACCCCAGGGTCCTGGGATCGAGCCCTCCATCCAGCTCCCTGCTCAGCAGGGAGTCTGCTTCTCCCTGTCCCTCTGCCTGCGGCTCCCCCTGCTGTGCTCTCTATCAAATAAATAAACAAAAATCTAAAAAAAACAAGAATGAAACTCTCATTCTAATTTTTTTTTTCCTTCTTCTACTAAAACAAATTCTGTTTCTTCTTTGGGTCTCTGTTCTTAAATTTACCAGGGCTACTTGTTCTCAAGTGTTTCCCTCTCTCCCTCTCTCTCTTTTTTTTTTTTTTAAAGAGGGAGGCAGTGTGGGGAGAGGCAGAACGAGAGGAAGAGAGAAAATCTTAAGCAGGCTCCATGCCCAGCGTGGAGCCCGATGCAGGGCTCTGTCTCAGGACCCTGAGATTATGAGCTGAACTGAAATCAAGATTCAGGTGCTTAAGCCACTGAGCCATCCATGTGCCTCTTTCCCTCCCTTAAGCTACTCCTGAAGATTCTCTCTTACATCTGTTGCTACTTAACTCATATTTTCTTTGGTCTGGAGAGCCCAAATTTATGGTCCCAGCTCTACTAGGCATCCCTAGTTTTTGCTTTACCACGGTGATGTTTCTGTAAAAGCAAACCCAGCACGTACATTATCTTAGATGTGGTGGATGAATTTTTTATGTTAGAAACAATCATCGTGCCATTTTGCCAATGAAATGTAATTCTGTGGAAATACGTGATACATTGCGAAGCTGAGCTGTTTAGACACAAATCCGTATGTTTCTATCTGCTTAATGCACCCTCAAAAATATTGGTGGTTTGAAATTCAGATCATTATTGCCCCTTCTCCCAATATTAAGGATTGATATATGGCAAGTGTGATAAAATCTGCACTAGAACCACTTGTTAGCTTAAAGACCTGGGAAAGTTACTGAATTTCTCTTAGTTCCCTTGTCTATAAAACTAGGAGAATAATAGTACCACTGTCTTGGGTTGCAAGGATTAAATGAGTTGAGATGTGTCAAGTGCTGGAATAGGGCCCGGCACGTAGTTGTAGCTACTACTATCTAAGTATCAGCTCTTTTATGAAAAAATACCGTGGGACTTATCTTCTGGAAGTCAGACAAAATTTAGGTATGCATATTTATAATGTAGTATTATTTTTTGAATGCACTGGCCAAGCTCATTGTGATTCCCACCATGATAAATACCAAATGTTTAAATGTTTTAAAACAGAGTGATATTCAGTTTTATTTTGCAAACTCCTGATAATTGAATCATCCCAGTTTTCCCCCTTGGCTGGGATACAGAGTTATCAGAATCAAGGTAAGGGTCATGACAGAGAATCTGAATGTTTCTTTTACCTCGGATTGGTTTTTTGGTTTTTGTTTTTGTTTTTGTTTTGTTTTAACTTCTGGTTTTTGAATCGCTGTTTCTGTTACTTTGTCTTAATCCCTGTGGCCAGACCCTCCGTTCTGTTTTGCCTCCAGCACACTCTGTTTCTATTCTCCCTTCTCTCTGGCTCCGTGCAGTGAGCAGGCAGCCTGTGCAGTGGGTACACTTTAGAAAATTTAGATCTTGATTTTGCAGCTTGTCTGTGCACCATCAACAGCGACCTGTGCCAATTTTTTTTTCCAGGCTCTTTTTGGCGGAAGAATGACAGCTGGCTGCTGGGGTCAGGAATGCTGTGCGCTCCTCAGTGGGTGGCTCGAATCTGAGCTAAACTCTAAGAACTCCAACCTGAATCTAAGCTTCTCTATCACAGATACGGATGTCATGATAACTGAGACGTGTGTGGTGGCCGCTTTTTATACCGCAGTAGTTAGTCTTACCAAGTAACTGCTGGAAATTCAAGGTCATAGGAACCGTGAGCAGAGTTACTTGAAGTGCTGTGAGCTCTTCCTGAAAGGTGTGCAGGCTGGGCTTAGGAAATGTGGGCAGGAAACAAAGAATGTTCCTTTGGACTGCTTGTCTGAGCTCATTGTGGCCTCCCTTTATCTATTGGTGCTTTAGCCTCTGTCGTGATGAAACTGTAAATGGCTCAGTGTAAAACCACATATAGTAATTTGTGTCTTCTTGTCTATTTTTTTTTTATAGCTTCATACGTGACTAGTGATATCTATAGTGGAGGGATACCAGAGCATTTTTTTTTCTTTCTGTATATCTAGTCTAGCATTTATCTGTTGGTCTATCAGTTCAGGTCTTGAATCAGAAATGATCACAGGTGACTTAGCAGTATACATGAAATACAACAATATTCTGTGGATCAAAAGTTGGGTGACAGAGCAGAGAAACACAATAAGGACATACTATTGAGTCAGAAAGAAAAAGTTAAAATGGGATACTATGTAACATTATGTTATACCAGTGGTTTCCAAATTTAGCTTGCATTGGCCTCACAGTTGGGTGCTTGTTAAAAATGCAGGTTCTTTGGCCTTGCCCCATGAACTCTGGCCCCTGCATTGTGGACATGTGCCTCTAGGTGATTCCGACACAGTGGTGTAGGGCCACCTCTAGAAGCACTGACCTATTTACCTGCCGCGGATGGGTAAATTTGGCTCCAAGCTTTCTGGCAGTCAACATGAAAAGGGAAGGTTGCTTTTTCATAGTGTGCAGAAGATAAACATCTTTGGCTAAGGTATAAATGAAGGTTTAACTAGGCTTTCATTAACTTTGATGTCTGAATAGGATCTTGACTCACATAGGAATTTGGGAAGAAATGTCTTCTGTCATCCTCCCTAACATGAAATATGTCAGTGGGTCTGTTGTATTCAACTAAATGGTATTAACTGACCTTTTTGGAGTATGTAATAAAGTCTCTTAGAGAGAAAAGTGAAGATGGGGAAAAAAGTGGGGATGGGGGTGGATGGACAAACACGAAACAGGAAGAGGAGTGAGAAAATGAAAAATGCAGATGGCCACCAGTTTGGACAACAGTTTGGTATTATCTGCAAAAGGTGACTGTATTGCGTACCCCATAACCCAGCAGTTTCAGTCCTAAGAGAATGTCTGTGAATTTGTGCACCCTAATGCTGGGAAACATGAACGGAAAGTTTATAGCAGCATAGTTTGTAATAACTAAAAATTGGAAACAGTCCAAACACCCACAACCAGGAGAAGAGAAAAACTGTGGAATACGATGGATTTCTAAACAGCAACAAAAATGAATAAATTACAGTTATGTGCAAAAACGTGAATTAATTTAAAACATCATAATGCTGATCAAAGGAAGCTGGATAGAGGAAGATACACATTGTGTGATTCCATTTGTAAACATTTCAAATGGGTAAAAAAAAGAACAGACCCATCGTTTAGGGGTGTATGCTTGGAAGTTGGGAGTCAGCCCCTTTCCAAGGAAGGAAGGAGCCAGGATTGTGAAGGGGCACATGGGGGTCTTTGGGCAGATGATACTCATTCATTTCTTTTTCTTTTCCAGTTTTATTGAGGTGTAATTGGCAAACAGCGCTGTGTAAGTTCAAGGTGTATGGCATAATGATTTGACTTACAGATGTTGTGAAATGATAACCGTAATAAGTTTAGTTAATATCTATCAGCTCATAGAGATATGGAAAAAGAAAAAGAAAAAACAAGATGTTTCTCCTTGTGACGGGAACTATTAGGATTTATACTTTTAACTTACATATATGCCGAACAACAGCGCTAGCCAGAGTCCTCATGTTGAATATTATATGATATACAGTATTTATCCTGTAGCTGGAACTTTGTACCTTTTGACCACCTTCCTCCAATCCTGTCCCCACCCCACACACACACACTCTCTCACCTCTGGTAACCACGAACCTGATCTCTTTTTCTGTGAATTTGTTTTGTTTTTGGTTTTGTTTTTAGGTTCCACATATAAATGAGATCATATAATATTTGTCTTTCTCTGGCTGGCTTATTTCATTTACATGATGCCTTCAGGGTCCACCCGTATTGTCACAAATGGCAGAATTTACTCTTTTTTTTTTAGCTGAATAATATTCCATTGGATGTATATACCACTCATCCACTCATCCACCGATGGACACTTAGGTTGTTTCCATGTCTTGGCTGTTGTGACTAATGCTGCTGTGAACACGGTGGTGTTTCATCGACGTAGGTTTTCATTTACTTCAGATATATTCCCAGAGGTAAAACTGCTGGATCGTATGCTAGTTCTCATTCATTTCTTGACTTGGTTGGTAGTTCTAGATGGTCTGTTTTAATATAATTTGAGAGGCTGCTTTATGTACTTTTCTGTACGTGTGTTACTTTGTTTTCCTTGAGGAGTCTTGTCAGCTATGAAAATAATAAATAATTAGTTAAAACCATAAGTGATGGAAAGGTGAAGCATTAAGGTACATTCGCAAGATAAAAACTCACTTCAACAAAGGTAGAGAAAATGGTATTGGATTCTACGTTGAGTACTTTACCTGTCACGTGGAGAAAGAATGCATTAGGAAACTTTCTGATCCTGAGTTTGTATAAGAATAATCATGGTCATTATTATTTCTTCTTCTTTTTTTTTAAGATTTACTTATTTACTTGAGAAAGAGATTTATTTATTTATTTGTGGAGAGCAGAGGGAGAGACAGAACCTTAAGCAGGCTCCACACCCAGCATGGAGCCTGACTTGGGGCTCGATCTCACAGTCCATGAGATCAAGACCTGAACCAAGACCAAGAGCTGGACGCCAAACCCACTGAGCCACCCAGGCTCCCAGGTCATTATTATTTCTCGCAAAACTCCTTCATGCCATTCTCTGCGATAGGTACTTATTGTCACAAAAATGTATGGAAAGGAAGCACTGTTCTCCCCATTACCCCTAACCTTTTCCATTCCCCTCATTCCTTTCTGTTCAAACTCGCACCAGATGTTCTGCGAACTCATCCTACAGCGTAAAAGAATTTTTACTCTTCCTTGTGCCTCACATAGAATTTCCTTTGTCCTAATGATGGTCACTGAGCAGGACTGAGAAATACATTGTGACAAAATGAATTAGATCTAAAAGCTCTGTCTCTGTTCCATTTCTTCCCCTCCTCAGCTTCGGTCAGTAGGGTTTCGACTAACAAATTTGGAATCATCTGAGAAAACTTTAAACTCATCCGTCATTGCTTTTTTCCCCCCAGTGGCAGCTGAAGATTGCATTCATGGGCTTCTGCCAGAATAAACAGTCTGAATCTTTGGTGGGATCTCTGAAACCCAACTCCGAGTCGTTTCTAAAGGATGTGTCAAGACGGGGCATCTTTAGTTTGCCCTTTAACAGAAATAGCTTCTGTCAGTTCTCTAGAACGGATCCTTCGCGTGGTGCATTGTAGAGCCCACTCAACACAGAATATGCAATGTATTTTTCATTTCTGAGCTTTTAATTGATGCGGGAAAACAAGAATTACCACTGATGCTGCATGATGGTTATGTTTTAAAGTATTCATTAGATTGGAGGTCATATGAAACCAACTTTTACTGTTTTCATTGATACTTGGGGAAAATGGTTTTACAAAGCTTTCGGGATGGAAAAAGGCACTAGAACATCAAAAGTGCAAATACTAGTAACCGTTAGGAGCAAGCATTAATCCACTTTAAGCATAAAGCTCTTTTTTTAAGAGGGATTTGATGTGACACTTAATGTCTTCTGAATTGTGGCATTTTAGAGCAGGAATGGCCCTGATTGGGGCAGTAAGTCAAATTCCTTCATTTTACAGGTAAAAAAGTCTGAATCACAGAAGGTAGGTGCTGCTAGGCAATGTCAAAGGTGGGACAGGGACCCAGGGCTCCTGGCTTCCTGCCCTCACAGAGCAATTTCTAAATGATTTTCACATAAAATAAAATTTGAGTTGAGTTTCTTTGATACACTTAAAGCTTAATAAATTTCAGAGTCTTAAAACTTCCTTTGGAATATTGTATTGTACGAGGTATGATACCAGGCAGTTAAAACACAGTATAGTAGGGGCACCTGGCTGGCTCAGTGGGTAGAGTGTGCGACACTTGATCTCGGGGTTGTGAGTTCAAGCCCCATGTTGGACATAGAGCTTACATTTAAAAAAACATATATTACAACATATATTATCTACTGTCTAACCAAAGATTAAAAAATTTTGACACTTTCAACTGCATACACACAAATAGCAATGTAGTAGAAAATAAAAACTCTAGAATCAAGCAAAACCTACACCCCTCCTGGTACTGGCTGTGTTTCATCGGGCAGTGAAGTGAACTTAAGAAAACCTAGGTGTGCTTCATCGTCTTTTTTTTTTTTTTTAAGATTTTTATTTATTTGTCAGAGAGAGAGAGAACAAGAGAGCAGAAGAGGGGGGGAGGGGCAGGCAGAGGGAGAAGCAGGCTCCCTGCTGAGCAAGGAACCCGATAGGGCTTGATCCTAGGATCCTGGGACCATGACCTGAGCCAAAGGCAGACACGTAACCCACTGAGCCACCCAGGCGCCCTGTGCTTTATCATCTTGACCTCCGTGCTGATCCTAAGCGTTGCGAAGGCTGGATATCTCTGGTTTGGGGACTGGGTTTGCACCAAGGAAGTGGCATAGTTTTATTAATTTGGGGGCAGGGGGAAGGCTTTTAAGTGGAAGGAAAAAACATGTCAAGGAGCCTGGAAGGTCAGGGAGCCAGACAGCCTGTTGAATAGCCTTGTCCGGGGCTGAAGGTGAGCAGAAGCCACCTGCATTGCACGTGATCAGAGCCAATGAGGACACTTACCCATGTCAGTTTGTACCAGGTGAGCAGTGACCCTCTGGTCAACTGGGAGAAAGCTGGCGGATGAGAAGCTTTGGCCATAGGCATCCAGCGTGTCATGGTCTGAATTCTAAGGCTGGTGGGGGAGGGGGGAGGTGGCATGTGAGTATGAAGGGAAGAGGAGCCAGACTGACTGGAATCTGGAAAGGTCTACTGGCCAGACAACTGTTTGTCTGGAAACGTATCTGGGAGCCAAGGCCAGAAGCTCGGGATGAGTCAGAGTGGGCATGGGTACCACGGGTGCAGGCTGTCCCGGAGGCTGTGCCAGGGGCCGGTATGCATCAGGTGACCCAGACAACCCCGGACAAAGGATGGGTCCAAGACCAATGATAAGGTTGGCCAGAAGGAAATCCAAGAAATTGGTCAAAAACTGGAGGGAGTGAAGAGAGGAAGTCACAGACCAGACCAAGGCAGGGACAGATTTGGAGGGAGGGGATGAAGACATGTTGCTTCTACTGTCATCTGTCCCCAGAGGCTCCTTGTGCTGGGTGGGTGCCCGTGGGCCTGAAAATGGATGCAAATGGCTTCTGACAAAAGGAAAAGGAGCAGAGTGAGCAGGAAAAAGAAGAGGGGTTGCTTTTGTGAGGGTGGAAACCCGAGTTGGCCATCAGAGAGGAGTCTGCTAATTTGCAGAAGTTTCTACAAGTCAGAGGTTGGGGCAGGAGTGCTCTTTCTTTGTCGCCTCTGCTTTATCTGCTGACCCTTAAACGTTGCTTTTCCTCAGGGTTCTGTCACAGACCTGCTTCTCTTCCCACCCGTATCAGTTAGAGTAGGCTTGGTTGTCCTGCAATAACCCATGATCTCCAAATCTCAGTGACTTATAGCAACAATAAATATTTATCATTATTGCTTGGTTGCTTATAATCTTTATTCTGAGACCCAGGTTCACTGAGTGGCCTCTGTCTGAAATTGCTGCTTGTCATAGCAGATGGAAAAGAGACCATGGAGAACCTTGAGCTGGCCACAGAGCTTCTGCATGGAAGGGAGGTGACACACATCCTTTCCATTTGCATGTCATTGGTCAAAACAAGTAACATGACCAAACATGACATCAACAAGGTGGTAAAATCTCCTTTTCCCCAGGGAGGGGCTTTATAACAGTAATATAGTCCAGCCCATGACTGTACTAACTCCAGGGTCATCTCAACTATTCCTGTGATCTCAGTGACTGTCCATATGATCCTAGATCCCGTCCTTTACCTCACATCTCTGCATTGAAAGCCAGACTCACATATACAGCTGGGATCAAATAGTTGTCCTTGGTCACTTTAAATTGAACATGACCAAACTGAAGTCATTTCCTCTTTAGCATTTCATTTTTTAAAAAAGATTTATTTATTAGAGAAAGAGGGAGGAGGGGGAGAGGGAGAGGGAGAGAATCTCAAGCAGACTCCCTGCTGAGCACAGAACCTGACATGGGACTAGATCCCATGACCCTGAGATCATGACCTGAGCCGAAACCAAGAGTTGGATGCTTTGGGACGCCTAGGTGGCTCAGTCGTTAAGCGCCTGCCTTTAGCTCAGGTCATGATCCTGGCATTCTGGGATCGAGCCCCACATCGGGTTGGTGCTTAGCGGGAAGCCTGCTTCTTCCTCTCCCATTCCCCCTGCTTGTGTTCCCTCTCTCTCTGTCAAATAAATAAATAAAATCTTAAAAAAAAAAAAAAAGAGTTGGATGCTTAACCGACTGAGCCACTAGACGTACCTAGCATTTCATTTCTTTTTGATTAAAGACTCTCTGTCCACCTGGCTACCCAAATCAGACACCTGGGTGTTGGCTCTGACTTCTCACCCTCCTTATCCACCCTGTATCCAGCCCAACCAGAAAGTCTTCTTGGTTGTAACCAGTAAGTGTCTCCTCAACACTTCTCCTTCTTTTCATCTCTCCTGCCTACTAGTTCAGGATATAGTCTTTCTATTCTGGACTACTTTGGTGAGCTCTTAAACAATCTCAAGGCCTCTGTGTTTCCCCTCTCCAATTCATTCCACCCAGCATCCAGGGGATCTTTCTGAGTTGCCGATCTGATGACACAGCCTTCTGTGACCACCTCTGTCTTAGCTCTTGTATGGCTTCTGATTGAGAAGAAAGGGGTGGAACGCTACTAAGATTCTTTATCTGCCTCTGCAGTCTCTCCTCAGCCATTTTTTTAAAAGATTTTATTTATTTATTTGACAGAGAAAGACAGCCAGCGAGAGAAGGAACACAAGCAGGGGGAGAGGGAGAGGAAGAAGCAGGCTCCCAGCGGAGGAGCCTGATGTGGGGCTTGATCCCATAACGCCGGGATCACGCCCTGAGCTAAAGGCAGACGCTTAACGACTGTGCCACCCAGGCGCCCCTCTCCTAAGCCATTATTCCACCCCTCATGCCTGCTTACATTTCACGACCCTGCCGTAGTGAGCCCCTTCCATTTTCTCCAATGTGCCGTGCTCTCTTACTTCTAGAATACTGTGTGCGTTGTTCCTGCTGACTGTTATGCTCTGTGTCCTCCAGCTGGCTAATGGTAGCTCATCCCTCAGATCCCACCTTACACATCACTTTCCCCCAGGAGGCCTTCTCTGGCTCCTTCCTAAACTGGGTAAGATGTTCCTATTACGTCTTTCTGGGTCGCCACCCTTCCTTTCCTGTGGCACAGATCACCTGCTTACCACTTACTGAAAAGTCTGTTGTCTGTCTTTGCTGCTACATGGCAATCTCTTTGAGGGCAGTGACTAGTTCAACATTACATCTCCATCTCCTAGCAGAGTTGAGTAGTCCAGGGGCTAGTAAGTGTTTATGGCATGACGGTGAATGACCAGTCATGGTATCGAAGTGTAGGGTGTGTCCTGAACTCAAGAACAAGGCCAGAAAGACATGAAAAGGTCCTGGCTTCCTTCATGTCAAAGTGAGCTGAGGAAGGCTAGCTGGTTGAGGGCTAGAGGGATAGTATCAAAGTAAAACAGACCTCCGGAGAAAGGTAAAGGAAGGCAGGGTCAGAAAGAAGTGAGATCCACTGGAATATAAGCTTCCCAAGGGAATGAATTTTTGTTTTGTTCACTGCAAAATCCCTGTGCCTAGAGCAGTGTTTAACACATATTAGCCAGTTAAGAATCACTTTATTGAACAAGTGAATGAATGAATGAATGAATGAACAAATTGTGGGTCTGGCTTCCAGAACCAATCCTGGCTGATGGAAGCAGAAAAAGGATTTACTCGAAAGATACAGGGTCATTCACAGAATCAACATAAAGACCAGAGAATCAAGCCTTGAAAATGAACAGCAAACAAGAGGAGGGGAGCAGGGGGGAACCACAGCCAAGGTGACATCACAGAAATACCCTGCAAAGGAACCACCCCTGGTACCACTGCTGCCAGACACTGATGTCCCTAGCCCTGCCACTGCTGGTCATTAGCTGCAGTGACACGGGGCTCCTACGCACTGCACTCCTGCGTGTCCTGTCTCACTGACCCCGTGACCTGACTTGACTCCTTCAAGATTCAAAGCCCCAGACAGGAACACCCGACTGAACCAATGTTGGCTCCCTGCTCAGTAGCTGCCAGAAAGAGGAAGAGAGTACATATTTGTCCCCTGTCAGCAGAGGGGGCCATGCCGCCACCTGTTCAAGATTCAGTAAGTAAGTAAGACATTCAGCGCAGGTCAGCCCCCCAAAAGCTCTTAAGTGTCCACTGAGGGAGGACCGGGCAGAAAAATGGAGAACCAAGGAAAGTATTTTCTCATTTAAATTATTTTATCATAGGGGTGTCTGAGTGGCTCAGTCGGTTGAGTGTCTGCTCTTGGCTCAGGTCATGATCCCAGGGTCCTGGGATGGAGTCCTCTGTCTGGCTCCCTGCTCAGCAGGGAGCCTACTTCTCCCTCTCCCTCTGCCTCCCCTTGCTTATATACCTGCTCGCTCTCTCTCTTTCTCTGTCAAATAAAATAAAATAAAATCTTAAAAAGCTAAATTATTTTATCATAAATACTATTAAAATTACAATCAGTTCAGAAGTTTGTAAAGTATAAAATGTTAAGTTTACTCCCTACTTCCCAATCCCCATTTCACCACAAGAAATAACCCTGATTATCAGCTGGGAATATGTTCTTACACACTTTTCCAAGAAACCTCTCGGATAAGAATTGCTTCTTAAACCGCACAGGGCTGGACTTCATAGCTATTACCAGGTGTTCATAATTTACGTATAGGGCTTATTATCTGGTATTTCTTACTTGGGAATCAAGTGGTTGCTTGGAATCTCAAGCCTGGTGATGGCATCTGTCATTTTGATGGGTGAGCACAATTTGAGTTCTGTTGGAGGGAAGGTACTCGCTCTGCCTTAATTGATTTGCGTTGCCAAGGAGACAGCTTCCTATTCAGGATGTCTCCTGCGGAGAGTTCTTTTCTTCTTAAAAAAACAAAAATTATCTGAAATAATGCTTTGCTGGGATTTTAAAGAAATAAAGTTCTAGAATGAACCCATCCTCCACCAACCTCCAGGGAAGTCATCCTGGGTGTGCAGCTGTGAATTTCCCTTGTTGGGCTGGCGGCTGGCTGCTCTGTAGGGTCCGGGAAGCTGCGCTCAGGTGCCCCGTGTAGCTGGACAGTGCATACAGAAGACGCTTTTGTTCAAGACCATTTCACACAAAGAACAGAGGGCTGCTCAAAGAAGCAATTGAATTTTAACAAAGCAGAACTAGCCGTTAAAGATCAGTATTCTTAAGATATGTGACCCACCATATGTTAAAGTTGTAAGCTGAATCCTATACTTAAGTGAGGTTGGATAGATGTGTCTTGGATTGTTACATGGCTGACCCAGATGGGTCAAGATTAGCCCCAACATAAGGATCCAGTTGTAACCTTTCAAGAACCTGGAAGCAAATCTAGCCCTTCATTCCAGCCTGCGTTGCTGTGGTCATGTGACCAGGATTCCGTCCAGGAAAGATGCCGCTTATGTAGTCTGTGAATCATGCCTCGTGCTGCTGCTTTATCAAATATTTCTACGTGGAAGGGAGCAGGTGTGGTAAGATTTAGATGAGACATCAGGATTCCTGTACAAAACCTTTATGTCTGAAATTCATGCTGTATTAGTACCAGAACTGCCATTGCAGTTCTGTTTTACACTCATGATAAAATTCAGGTCACTTTTTTTTTTTTTAAAGATTTTATTTATTTATTCGACAGAGATAGAGACAGCCAGCGAGAGAGGGAACAAAGCAGGGGGAGTGGGAGAGGAAGAAGCAGGCTCATAGCAGAGGAGCCTGATGTGGGGCTCCATCCCATAACGCCAGGATCACGCCCTGAGCCGAAGGCAGACGCTTAACTGCTGTGCCACCCAGGCGCCCCTCAGGTCACTTTTTGATAGAATTTAATAAGCAGATATGGGTTGAAATTTTTATATGTGGATTAATTGAGATAATTCCAGTTAGGAAACTCAGCCAAAATAAAAGTCGTTTTTTTTTTTTTTAAAGATTTTATTTATTTATGTGACAGAGAGACAGCCTGCGAGAGAGGGAACACAAGCAGGGGGAGTGGGAGAGGAAGAAGCAGGCTCCCAGCCGAGGAGCCCGATGTGGGACTGGATCCTGGAATGCCGGGATCACGCCCTGAGCCGAAGGCAGACGCTTAACGACTGCACTACCCAGGCGTCCCAAAAGTCAGCTTTTTATGGACATTTTGCGGACATTTTGATAACAGAGAAGGGTCTTCATTTAAAAATCTCATTTTACAAGGGGCACCTGGGCGGCTCAGTTAAGTGTCTGATTCTTGATTTCGGGTCAGGTCATGATCGCAGGGTCATGAAATAGAGCCCCTCACTGGGCTCCGTGCTCAGCGGGGAGTCTGCTTGGGATTCTCTCTCCCCCTTTCCCTCTACCCCTCCCCCCACTCATGCGTGCCCATGTGTGTGCACACGAGGGCTCTGTCTTTCTCTCTCTCAAATAAATTAAATCCTTATAAATGTGTATCATAATACAAGTAATTATAACGAAGTAGTGGTCCATATGACGGAAAGCCATCATATTTTACAAAGAAATATTGGCTCTTTAAAAAAAAAAGGTACCAGTTCAAGTGCGAACATTTAAAAAGAGGTGATAACAATGAACTCTGATGTTTTCATTGGAGTTAAATTTGCCCTTGCCTTGGTGTCTTGTTTGTTATACAATCCTCAGTAGACAAGACATGTTGGAAAACTCAGTATCATAAGCATCTGTTAAAATACCACCCTTGTTTTGTCTGAGCAGGAAGTGAACAGTTCTGTTGTGTCTCCAGGGAGAGGCTAGACCATGACCAGGGCATTGAAGGGTCAGCAGCTGCCCAGGGAAAAGAATTCAAGGCATCAGCTGCAGAAAAAGGAAGTTGGACAGTGGTGGCCACAGTGACGAGAAGTGGGAGCTGTGGTGGTGGCCCCAGGGGAGGGCGGGTGGGCGGCGGTGCCTGGAAAGGGTGTTGGGGAGGGCAATTGGTGGTCATGCTGATTCTGCTTTCCTTTTCAGTCTGTGGGCCATGAGCCAGGTGCTCTCCTGAGTTTTACGAACTGTTGGTACAGCCACAGGGTTCTACATGGAAATGAAAATACATGTCCACACAAGTCTCGTTCACCAGGGCTTCTAGCAGCTTTACCCGTCATAGCCCCAAATGGAAAACAGCCCAGAAACTGAAAACAAGCCAGATGTCCATCAACAGGTGGCAAGTAGAATGCTACTCACTAGTAAAAAAGAGGCACCTAGCGATGTGGAAAATGTCAGAATCGTTCTAATTCCATTTATATAAAACTCTAGAAAATGCCAGCTAATCTTTAACAGAGAAAAGAGATCAGTATTGCTGGTGCATGGGATGGAGGAAGGGATGGATGGCAAGGGGGCACATGGACTTTTGGGGGCGATGGGAATGTTTGGTAAGCTGCTTTGGTTTCACAGATATGTTCATCTGTTAAAACACCTCAAATCGTAGACTTTAAATTTATGCAGCATTTATTGTAAATAAACGTTAAACAAAAAACCTCCAAAGAAAAAAATAGGGCTTATGAGACAGTAAGTGCTCAGTAAGTGTCTGTTAATAATACTAGTAACAACAATACAAGGTAGGCACTATTATTGTCTGCTTTATAGATGAGGAAACTAAAGCCTAGAGAGGTTAAGTAACTTGCCCAAGGTTGCACAGCCAACTGGTCGTATAGCCAGAATGCAGTCACACTCCACGACCTGAACCCCACAGTGTGAAGACAGAGCTAGAAGAAGGAGTGGGCCCAGAAAAAAGACTGTAGGAGGCAACCTGCCTGGGAGACAGCAAGGGGGGATGAAGGGCGATGAGCAGGGGACGAGCGTTCACTGGGGACATTTTGTGGGCACATTCTTTATTGAGTAGAGGAGCCTGTCTCTTCTCATTCAGTTTTGGATTCACATCCCATAAACTGGTCACGTCAAGTATGCAATCCAGTGGTTTTTGGTATATTCACAGGGTTGTGCAATCATCACAAGTGAATTTTATAACAATTTTGGCACTCCCCAAAAGAGACGCTGTACCTATGAGCTGTCACTCTCCATCTTCCCCTTCACCCCACTCAATCTCCTCAGCGTTCTCATCTACGTCCTGTCCCTATAGATATTTCACATCAATGGAATCATACAACAGGTGGCCTTTTGTATCTGGCGTCTTTCACTTAGTATAACGTCTTTAAAGTTCATCCGTGTTGTAGGGTGTATCAGTATCTCACTCCTTTTTGTGGCTGAATAACATTTCTTTGTCCCGATGGACCACATTTTGTTCATCTGGTCAGCAGTTGATGGACATTTGGCTTGCTTCCACTTTTTGGTGACTATGAATAACGTTGCCGTTCTCAATCAGTTTTGTTTAAGCAACTGATGATGATTTTAAGTGGTAAAGGGAGAGGCGGGTATCAGTTGTAGGCAGAAGCCTCTCTGTTAATTTGCAGGCTTCTAGTTTACCCCACCTTAACAGTAAAGAATTTAGACCGAGGCTATAGGTGACGATGATAGTGTTTCCTAGTACTAATGTTTAGGAAAATTATTTGCAAAATAACTGATAACGTTTATTGAGCTCTTTTTAATTTTTTGAGTGTATTTTCCAAAATATAATGTAATTCCAGTATAATTTTACACTAACCTCTGTGCTAAATGTGATTATCATTTTTGTGATAGGAGAGGCTTTGAGGCCCAGAGAGGTGGGACGCAGCCTGTGCTGTTGCTGCCTGGCGGTGGCTTCTCATTGTAGCCAGCACGTCTCTCTGCTTCTCAGCCCCAGGCTTTCTCAGAAGCCCCAGGGGTGAGCTCAGTTTGTTTGAGGGCAGCTTGGCAGTGCTGGGGATCTAATGACCCCAGGGCAACCCGAAACTAATAAGGTAAATAAATACTCAGCTTCCCTCCCTTCTCCCACATGTTCTACATCTGAGGTCAGCAAACTTCTTCTCTTAAGGGCCAGCTAGTAAATGTATTCAACCTTCCAGGCCACACGGTCTCTGTTGCTGCTATTCAGATCTGCCCTTCCAGCAGGAGAGCAGCCGCAGACCCTGTGAGGGGAATGAGCTGGGCTAGGTGCCAGTTAAACTTTCTTTACAGGAGGAGGCGGTGGGTGGGCTTTGACCTGCTGGCTGCAGTGTGCTCACCCCTCTTCTCTGGGATTCCTTCAGTTCCCCAGTGGAGTTGAACCCCCAGTGGCCTCCAGAGGTATCCCCTTCGTGACTACACACTTAGGAGCTTTTCTTTGTTTCCTGTGTTGTCACTTGCACTTCTGGGGATTTCTATCCAGACATGTGCCCTGCGTGCAGTTTCTTTTCTCAGGGCCTGTTTTGGGGGGAACTGAATTGAGAAGCCAGGACAGCGCTATTCAATATAATCTTAGGGCAGGCTAACCATGTGAAGAGGTCACGGGCTCTGGAGTCAGTCTGAGCTGCTGTTCTACTTCTGAATGGCCCTGGGTGAATGACGTCATCCCTTTGTGCCTCAGTCCTTCATCTGTAAAGTGGGTATCATCACAGAACCTACCACAAAGTATTGTTAAGAAGATTTTATGTTAATCTTAGTGCAGAGGGCCTGATACCATGCATTTAGGTATTATAAAGCATAATAACTTTTGCAGAGTTGGTTAAGTTTTCTTTTTTTGACTCATGGAAAAGTGCCTTGATGGTCTCTATGCAGGAAAACTTTATATTGAATTGATGGAATTTCGTTATTTACTGTAAGTGAAGAATATAAATGGCTGACCGAAAAGTATGCATTTTTAACCCTGTTTGGACCTTGCTTATTTGAAAATCTGTTGTCCTTCATGTTTAAACAACACAAAGCACGAAGAGTTTTTATCAGAGTATCTGTTCAGTAAACAGATAGTATTTGTCCAGGAGAATAAATAAAACACATGATCTAGAAAGGGGTCACAGTCTTTGCCCCGAGGAAGAAGTCATTAAAAGGTTTAAGTTTTAGAAAATTACCCCAAAGTTCAGTTGATAATGGACATGGGTTTTTCCCATGGCCCCTGCTCTGTGAGTGTGCAGCCGATCTACAGATTAATGCCTACGAGTCCGCAGGCTATGAATAAGCCTTTCCCTTGATTGTAATAACTCCCAGTTACTCTGGGCGACCTTGCAAGGAGATGAAGGTGAAGGTGGGGAGGACCTACCTAGAAAGCAGCCCTGAGCTACTGGTGTCAGCAAGGTGGAGACCGCAGAGTCCAAGGGCCTCCTGTTCACACCAGCGACCTCCAGACGGTTTATCTTGCGTCTTCACACTGTTCTTTGAGGTTGGGTTGTGGTCTTCACTCAATCAGTGGAGGACGGCTCAGAATCGTTTTCAGATTTTTAACTTTTGCAGTGTATGATTTAAAGTCCTCGTGATTGGGCCAATGATCTTGGGCAGTCATTGCAAGAATGTGAATGAAGACCTCCATCTCTGAGGCCTGGTTTTTCCATTATTTCTCCCGCCCTTGTTGTGTGCACAGATAATGTGATGGCTTTGAGTTGACTGGGCTGCAGAAAACCTGTGCTAATTTACAGGGGAAATCGAGGCAAATCCACTCATTTGACTGAGGATGTGCAGTCATCACCGTGTGCTGATTGGTGTGAGGTCTCTGACAGCCCTAGGGACTATTACCCACACACTTGCCCATGTCTCTCCCACCCTGGCACTCAGGCACATTCTGCATGCAAATCAGGTGATTTGATGCCTTTTCTGGCAAAGTTAGGATGAAAAGTATGAATGCTAAATTTTGGAATAATATTGGAAAGGATACTTGGGAATATAGTGTGGTATGAAAAGCATGTTGTTAATTAATGAAAGAGAGGCAGGTAGGAATTCCTTAGATAAGAGAGGGATAGTGCTTTTAATCTGGGAGTGATCATGAAGAATGCTTCGGAGTATGTTTTCTAAGCTGGTACATATTAATATCAGACTTTTTTTTTTTTTTTAAAGATTTTTTATTTATTTATTTGACAGAGATAGAGACAGCCAGCGAGAGTGGGAACACAAGCAGGGGGAGTGGGAGAGGAAGAAGCAGGCTCACAGCAGAGGAGCCTGATGTGGGGCTCGATCCCATAACACCGGGATCACGCCCTGAGCCGAAGGCAGACGCTTAACCGCTGTGCCACCCAGGCGCCCCAATATCAGACTTTTTAAAAAAGCATCAGAATGCTATGTGCAGTTAAGGCTTAATCAAGGAGTGGCACGTGCCTGTCATTACTGGCACTAGAACACTGCTTACGTAGTTTTAAATTCCCGCGTTACTGAAGCAGAACATACAGGTTACATAATATGATATATAAAATCTACTGCTTTGCTGTTAAGTTTGAGATCTTTCCAAATCATTTTATCTATTAAACATGTCCCTTTCATTGCTTAATAATGACTTGGATAAAAGGCTGTAGGAAACATGATTGCAAGTAAGTGTAAATAAGTGAAAACGACTGAGAAAACGTAACCGAGGCTGATGTGTAGAGAATCCTGGTAAAATGTACAGAAGCTCCTTCAAGGGAGGGGTGAGCATGAGCCAAGTCTGCGAAACTGTGTACATTGAGAAGTTTGGATGGTGGGACACCTGTGTGGCTCAGTGCGTTAAACGTCTGCCTTCGGCTCGGGTCATGGTCCTGGGGTCCTGGGATCGAGTTCCGCATTGGGCTCCCTGCTCAGCGGGGAGCCTGCTTCTCCCTCTGCCTGCTGCTCCCCCTGCTTGTGCTCTTGCTCTCTGACAAATAAATAAATAAAATCTTAAAGAAGTTTGGATGTTAGTGTGGTCAGTTTGCTCTGTAGGGAAGGACAGCGGACAATAAGGATGATTTCACTAAAAGCAGCAGAGTAATAGAACGCTTGGTTTATAGTGGCTAATATCCTCATTTCTCAGAATATGGCTGTTCAGACCGCAACACCACCTCATGGGTTCTCAGGCCCCACCTCACACCGACTGAATCAGAATTTTCACTTTAATGAGATTTTCAAATAATTCATAGATACATTAAGTCCCATTTAGACAATAAAGATATTTTGATGTCTCACTAATAAGGATTTGGAAGTAAGAAGTTCCAGAGTGGCTGGATCTATATCACCTGTAATCCAGGCTGTCATCTCATGATATTCTATCATCCTTAGCATGTTGATTTTGACTTTTTAGGTTGTGACCTCATGGTTCCAAGTTGGCTGCTATAGCTCCTTGCACAAGCTGAGTCCCAAGCAGGAAGGATGAGGCTTGCTTCTTCTAATATCTCTGTTAGGCAAGCTGGGTCACATGGTGATTTGTAGACTAATCACTTGGGAAGAGGAACAGTATAAACATGACTAATTTATACCATTCATTCATTTAGTAAAAAAAAAAAATAATTCAAAACAAAGGATTGCATACTATGTGCCAACTCATGAGCATCCTTGGGATGAAAGCCTGAGATCAGGGGTCTCTGTTCATTAATTGCACAAAATTAGGGTTCTGTTAGTAAAGAGGACTGGGGAAATCGTTCGTAGTCAGGAATCGTTATCTACCCCAGGTAGGTGAGGCTAGACGCGGAAGAGTCTGGGGAGCAGTGCAGAGACTTGACCCAGTTGTCATGAAAGAATCAAGGTAGTGATAGAATCCGGTCTGTGTTTAGAGAAGTAAATCTAGCCCGGGGGAGGATGGGCTGGGACCAGTAAGGAGAAGTATGCAGTCGTCCAGGGCAGAGATGACGAGGTTGACCCGGGACAGTGGCAGGCGGACTGGAGGGAAAAGGATGCATTTGGAAGGCTGCTTTGAGACATGTGCTTTGAGACAGGAGTCATTACCTGGTGACCCGGCATGTGGGCAGTGAGGAAGTTTCCGGCTCCCTGCTCAGCGAGGGGTCTGCGTCTTCCTCTGCGTCTGACCCTCCCCCTGCTTGTGCTCTCACTCTTTCTCTCTCTCTCCCAAATAAACAAATAAAAGCCTTAAAAAAGAGAGAGAGAGAGAGAGACTGTAACAAGTAAGAAAGGAATCGCTTTCTCCATCTTGTTTCTGAAACATGCCTCTCCGAATTTCTTTCCTGAGGTAGGACAGACATATTTAGAGATTCTTATACATGTACATGTCTCTCCTTTCCTCTCTCAGAATCATGCTATTCTTATGTCTTCCTTGTGCGGCTTCCATTTTACTCTTTTCCACAAAAATCCCTGCCCTTTATTTGTCACGAGTGGCTTGTGCTCCAAGAATAACCAAGGTTAACCATACTTTACCTCCAAGTATACACCTGCCATTTTTCCATTTGTATAAGTAGCTTGTAATCTAGACAGTCTGCCTCTAATGAACTTCAAATGTACTACCGCATTAAAATTTTTATTTTGTGTATTGTCTGTCTCTCTCTCTCCACTAGGATGTAAGTTTCATGAAGGCAGGGATTTTTGTTCATTTTGTTAACAGGCCTGTCCCCATAGTCTACCTAGTACCTGTCCCCAGACAGATGCTCAGTAAATATTAGTGGACAAAAGAATGAATTTCCAGTAGATTATCCTCATTGTGCTTTGCCTTAATACATTTAAAATCTCCGAATGGCTTTTCCCTGGACCTCCATTCTGTATCTTCCCTGCTAGACCTCATATGGCATGCTCAAGGGTGTCCACTAATTTTAATACGAATCTAAAGGAAAGGGGGGAGTACAGTAATAACCCCCCCCCCAGAGCAGTCACTTGATTCATGCCGCGGTGGAATATGATGATTGTTATCTTGTCTCTGGGGTTATCGGTGCCACTGCCCCCCTCTTCTTGCATGAAGCCTCCTGCTGACTGGGTCAGCATTTAGACTCCCTCCATGTGTTGGGAGAACACAAGCAGCAGATGGATTTGTGGAATAACTGTGCTCACAAGCTCAAGGTGGCAGGCACATCCCCTCCTTGCCACAGGAAGGAAAGACACGAATATACGTGATACATGATACCATGCAATGATTTTATCCCTCATAACCATTAAAGAAATAAATAATATTATTCTTTTAGAGATGAGGAAATTTAGCTCATTACAGAATATAGAGTAAAAGAAAAGAGAGTTGAGATTCCAATATAGCCTCTCTGACTCCAAATTTCAGGGTTTGTTTTTTTTTTTTTTTTTTACCCTTTACGGCTTTTTCGTAAAAGTTCAGAACAGATTGTTTGATATTTTTCTTTTCCTTCGTCATTACTTTTAAAAAGGTCACTTCTGACATTTGATTTACATTTCCGACAAGCTACATATCCTTTCTTTTCCTTCCTCTCTCCCTCCCCTCCTTTTTCATTTCTTGCATTTATAATGCAACAGATGATAGTTTTTCACGATGTCCTGTAGATGATATGTTTTATTGAAGATGCTAGATTAAAAAAAGTATAAGTATTCACTTGTGGAATCCTGCACTGGAAATGATTTCAGCTATAGTTCTGTGGTTTTAAAAATGCTATTTTTGCTGATCTGTACTCAGAGCCGTGGAAACAGATGGCCCCGTTTGCTGGATTTGCTAGTTTTGTGCCCCTTTTCTCATATACATTTATGGTGACCAAGTTTACTTTTAAAAAACATATGCTAAGAATAATGACATATTTTTCAGATTGAAGTTGCCTAGGAAAAATGTATGCTTAAGAAAGAGTCTGTAAGATCATGGGGCGGCTGGCAGGCTCAGTCAGTAGAGCATGTGACTCTTGATCTTGGGGTCATGAGTTCAAGCCTCATGTTGGGCATAGAGCTTACTTAAGGGAAAAAAGTCTGTAAGATCAACGTAGCAGATTTATCTCCTAGAAAACCCATTCCCTGACCTGTCCACCTTCCAAGCCCGAGCCATAAATGCCAGACTCCTTAGCTTCGCAGTCAAGGGCCTTGACCATGATGACTTTCCATACTTTTCTCTTTACCTCCACGATTTTGTACCCTATTCTCCAACAAAAGGAGACTGTTTCTTCTTCTTTTTAAAAAGATTTTGTTTTATTGAACTGATTTTTTAAAAATTTATTTTTAAGTTTTCTCTACACCCAACATGGGGCTTGAACCTACAATCCTGAGATTAAGAGTCACATGCTCCACCGATTGAGCCAACCAGGTGCCCTGTTTATACTCCTAGAATAGCCAAGCTTTCTTCTTTTTTGCTCATTGCTATTTCTTTTATCTAGAGAGGTTCTTCTCTTCCATAATCTACAAGAAGCATTCCATCTCTCTCAGCTCAAATGCCACCTCCTCCAGAAAGCTTTCCTGGATTGGATTTGCTTTCACACCTCTACACCCCACTAGTCTTGATTTATTCCTTCTTTAGGACACTTAAACTACATCTTTTACTTTATTTCCGCCCAGATTCAGAGTACCATTTTAAGACTATTTATTTAAAAGATGAGTGTGTCAAAACGCTTTGGAAGATGGCAATTAGCAACAGTTTCCGCTAATGGTATAATGGGGCAAGGCTGCCGACAGGTGCCTACAGATTTTTTTTTTTTTGGAGAAAAGCAATTCATTGAATGCCTGCAGATTGGCATGCAGAGTCTGTTTCACCTGTCTTCCTACCCTCTAGTGCCTTCCACCCAGCATTTCACACATTTATATTGTCTGCCTGACCCCTGATGGTAACTGAGTTCAGAGGCTCCGTGTAGCAGTTGAATTAATCCCTTGATACACCGAACACTTACTAGCTAGCTGTCTCAGGTTAGGAGTAGGAGTTCTGATAATACTTTTCAGTGCCCTTCTGTACTTGAGGTGGGCCTTTTGCAAAGAACAGATTTTTCTTTTCTGCATACGAACTCAAGTGCAGGCACACACTTGGCCATGGGTTAAAGAGTCCTGGAATGGGGGCACCTGGGCGGCTCAGTTGGTTAAGCGTCTGCCTTTGACTCGGGTCATGATCCCAGGGTCCTGGGATTGAGACCCACGTAGGGCTCCCTGCTCGGCAGGGAGGCTGCTTCTCTCTCACCTTCTGCCTGCTGCTCTCCCTGCTTGTGCTCAATCTCTCTCTGTGTGTCAGATAAATAAAATCTTAAAAAAAAAAAAAAAGAGTCCCGGAATGAATTGGAGAGCAAGAATATTTATCTTTGAACTGAAAGGACTCTCAGTAAGACTGCCTTCAATTTAGAAACAGAAGTGGCCCTTTACTGGTGTGCATCAAGATGCTGGACTAGGTTGGAGTAGGGTTGGTGAATGTCTGCAGTTGTTCCAACACTGTATCCTGTGCCTGCGGCCAACATCAGTCATGCTCACATTGCTCAGGGGAGGACCGCGGAACCCAGACAGATCCTGGCGACTCGACTCACCACAGCCTGCTGTATTTCTCCTACCAACAGAACAGAGCTGGTAAAAGAGATAAGTCAGGGTGAGGTCTGTTTGGCATCTTGCAGTTGCTTTGGGGTAACTTCGGGGAGCTGCTTTAGTCACAAGTGGAGGACTTGGATTTACTAAAGGTTAGTGGGAAGTGAAATCATGTCTGCAAAAGTACGTTGTAAATTAGGAAATGCTATGGAGGCAGCCGCCGTTTCTTTTTGGGTTGCTTTGCACTTGAGCTAAGTGGTTTTCGAGCATTTCAAAATGCCTGAAAAATCACACTCTAGGCATGTAAGTTTGTGATTACAGCAATGATTTCTATGATAGTTAACATTCTATTTACATGTAAGGTGGGTTGTGTTCCTTCTTGTCCTTCCTCCGCTGTGCCCTGGTTCCACACTCCTTCTATGTTAAGGCTTCCACTTTTTGAAATATGTGAACAAGAGTTGCTCCCGCAGAGAAAACAGCAGACAGGAAATAGCAAAGGATAAAGGAGCAGAGGCCAGGGTCAGGTCAAGAGCTTCCCACGTCTTCTCCCCAGTCAGGCAGGAACCAGATGAAAGCCTTGAGGAGGTCCTGGAAGTGAAAGGCGATAATCCAGGGAAGATTGAGAGTTAAGTGGAATATGCTGAAAAAAGAGGAAACACATTTTCAGCTTGGACTGACATTGATTTCTTAAAATGTCTGAATGGTTAGGGGCACCTGGGTGGCTCAGTTGGTTAAGCATCCGACTTGATTTCAGCTCGGGTCATGAGCTCAGGGTCTAAATTGGAGCCCTGCATCGGGCTCCGCGCTGAGCATGGAGCCTGCTTAAGATTCTCCCTCTCTCTCTGCCCCACCTCTAAAAAAATGGCTGAATGCTTAAATAATATTCATGAACTCTCATTTTGCAGCTTAAAACTAACATCTTACAGCTTCATGCAGCTTATGCCCATGTCTTAGATTCTGTACAAAGCTTTGGTGGAGCTACAGATGTCTCATGTCAATCTAGGAGTTGCTCTGCAGTGGCTGAATTCCAGGATTTAGTGAGTTTTCTAGATCAAGAGTTGGTATTTATCATACATGTTAGTAGTTTGCTGCTGCTCCCGAAAGTGGGTGGCAGTCATGTCTCTGAATGTCTTATTCCAAAAAAAGCCAACTGTATATGCCTATTTAAGAACCATCTGAGGGAGCCAGAGATCAGAGGTCAAGGATTCCAGATTCCTTCCCAGTCAAAGGATGCTCTAAGGGACCTCCAGAAAAGATTCAAAGTCTTAGTCCCGGGCTGCCTTACAGTTCCTTAGAGAAGAGTCATGATCATGTGACCTTCTCTCCCCCTCACACTTCCACTGGAGAGGGTTTGTTAAGTTTCAAAATTCAAGACAAATCATGATACATTTGAAAAATAATTCTGCACAGTTCTTTATTCATATTTTTAAAAAAATCTTAAAGTCATTCTTGATTCTTCCGTCTCACTTATACCATACCTTGCATTCTATTGCAAGCCCTGTTGGTTCTGTTTCCAAAATATATATTTAATCCATCAGTGTCTACCTAATTTTCACTGCGAGCTCCAGCCAGAGCCAAGCCAGCATCACTCCTAAACTGGAGAACTGGTCCCTTGTTCCCATCCTGCCCCCCAGTAGTCCATTCTCCATCAGAGTGACCAGAGTAAAGGATTGAGCCATGTGATTCCTTGCCTTAAACCCACCAATAGCGCCCCAATTACATTAGGACAAAGTTCAACTCTTAGCATAGGCTCAGGGCCCCGGGTAAGCTGTCCTTTGTTTCTACCTCCAGTTTTATTGTGAGCCACTTACTACCTCCCTCTCCCTGTCGCATTCACAGAGATATTTTTTCCCTTCCATTCACAGAGCCTTTGCACATGCTTTTCTCCTGACCTGTGACATGGCTACCTCATTCAGATCTCAGTTTTAGCATTAATTGGGGGCTTTATGACTACACATTCTAAAGTAAGTGTCTTGCCTGCAAGTCCTTCTCTCTCACAATACCTTGTTCCTTCATAGCATTTAGTACACTTTGGAATTATGCGTTGCACTGGTTTCCTTACTTGCTTAATGCCTGTCTTCTCCTCCAGACCCTGAGCCCCATGAGGGACAGGGACCGTGACTGTTGTTCACCATGATGTCCAACTCCTTCCTCTGCCCCTGGAGCTGACCCTATGGTGGATTCTCTATATCAGTACACTTTGTCTTGGATCATTGACCACACAGGACCATGATGAATTTCTATTAGGTGTGGGCATAAGCTCCTTATGCCCATCCATTGCCCTTTTCAGTGGAAGAACTGGATCTCACCTGTGAAAGAACATAAAATTGTGTGAATGCTAGGGCCTTGTTCTTCTGTAAGGTTCATATCTCTGCGTTTTGAACTCAGGCCAAGCATCACTGATGTATGCTATTGCTGGAGTCAGAATCTTTGCATCTCTCTCTCTCTTTTTTTTTTTTTGAAAAAAAAATTTTTTTGCATCTTTGTGTCTTAATCCTGCTTTCCTCTACTTATAAACCTTGAACAAGCTGTTTAACTTCTCAGATTTTATCTCTTGAATTTGTTGGAGACATCAGATGTGTCTAATTTTCGTTTTAGTGTCTAATGTTTAAATGTCTTATTCTTAAATTTATATGAAATTCTTAGCTTAATGTCTGGTACATAATAAGCACCTAAATGATATCTGTTAGAGTAGAAGCTCAATAAATATCTATTGAATGAACACATAAATGAATAACTTAACCTCTCAGACTCCAGGTTCATCACTTGTAAATAAAGAGGTTTAGCTAGATGATAACTTTCTAGTCTAATAGCTTATGGATTTAGTTACAAAGGTGTTAATAATTATGATAATTTGTGGTTATGTCCTTACAGATTTTTTTCAGGATTGTTCTAAGCAATGATAAAACGTCAAATTCTAAGCCGAAACAAATCAAATGAATTAAACAAAAAATTGGACAAAAAAGAAAATATTTAACAAATCACCCTAAGTCCAATGGTAAGCTGGTCTTTGGTTTAGTGTGCCTGTGGTCACCACAGGGCTTTAACATTTCCAGGACAGTAATTATTTATTTATTTATTTATTTATTTATTTATTTATTTATTTATTAAAGGTTTTATTTATTTATTTGACAGAGAAAGAGACAGCCAGCGAGAGAGGGAACACAGGCAGGGGGAGTGGAAGAGGAAGAAGCAGGTTTCCAGCACGGGAGCCCGATGTGGGGCTCTATCCCAGAATGCTGGGATCATGCCCTGAGCCAAAGGCAGATGCTTAACGACTGAGCCACCCAGGCGCCCCAGTAATTAACCATTTAGTAGAGGAATCTCCTACACTAAATGAACATGAACTCTTCATTTCACGTATCTCTTCACATATCCCCGAGGGCAGGAGAGAGGAAACCAATAAGAACGTATAAACCAGGGGCACCTGGCTGGCTCAGTATGTAGTACATGTGACCCTTGATCTCAGGGTTGTGAGTTCAAGGTTCATGTTGGGCAGAGAGCTTACTTAAAGCAAATAAGTAAATAAAATATATAATGAAATTTTATAACTCAGTTAAAAAAATAGACAACCCAGTAGAAAAATGGGCTGACAATGTGAACAGGCAATTTACAGAGGAGGAAACCCAAATAGCCGTTAGACATATAAAAAGATGGGCAACTCACTAGCAACTAGGCAAGGGTAGATTAAAGCAAGAAAATGATATTGTACTCATTAGATTTTTGAAATTTAAGAGCTTGATAAGATCAGGACTGGCAAGGATGTGAAGAAGCAGGAACACATGCACATGGGTGGGAGTATAAATTGGCACAGTGATTCTACAGAGGAATATGGTGGCCATGTGCCATAGCACTGAAGATACGCGTACCTGTAATCCAGCAGTTCCATGTCTAGGTGTATATTGTGGACACAAACACAAAGAGAAGGTAAGAGGGTGTTGTTGCTGTGGTTAAAAAAAAAAAACAGGAAAAATTCTATATGTCCATCAAAAATGGAATAGATAATTAAATTATGGAATAGCCATACAATTTATTACAATTGAATTTTATTCAGCAGTTAAAATACACCATGTTGAGTATAAAAAAGCAATTGACAAAAATATAGTATACACTGTGATACCATGTAAGAAAAAATGGAAAAGCACAAAATGTGAGTGTATGTTGCTCGTGGATTAATATTTATGGGGATAATATATAAAAACAAAGAGGGAGAGATAGACCCAGCACAGGATGGTGGGGACTTCTGGGGATGTAGGGAGAACTCTATAACAACACTTTACTTCTTTAAAAAAATACATATATATATATACATGGGTAAAATATTTAAAACTGTTAAAACTGGGTAGTAGCTACATGAGCATCTATCATCATATCTATTTGATCTTTTTGAAATATTGTATATTTTTTAAAAACCTTGGAAAACAAGAATGTTGTATGTAATAAAAAGTCCAATATCAGAATCTGCTCTTTTGTTGCTTAGGGATAATCTCACTCCTTTTTTGCCATTTTGTGGCTAATTTCTGCGTGGCCTTTGTGTTTATCCTTAAGCCTCACCCCCGCCAGTTGGGTTTATAGATCTCAGTGTTGGGTTCAAGGCCCTCTCTGTCTGCTTTCTTACTACCTGCTCTTTCCCTTCTTGCAACACTTCTCACCCAGCCGTACAGTTTCCTGTTTACTTGCTGCTTGGGCCCGCTGGACCCTAAGATGTTCCTCTGGGGGTAGGTGGCGTGTTTACTGAAGCATTTCCAGGGACTGGTGTTCACTGGTGTGCAATAGATATATATTAAGTGACAATGAATTAAGGGATGCTTCAGTGGTTTACATTCCCTGCTGTGCACACAGTGGGCCAGAGTAGGATACTTGAAATCACCAACTCTGTGTACTATATATCAACTATGAATTGAAACTATGTAGCAACTTGTCTTGCCCCAAAGATGCTGTGTGCACTGTATTTGACCTGGCCAGCCGGTAGCCCTCGCACCACCATGTCACAGTGCGGAGGAGGAGCGGGATGATGGGCTTCTTGTGAGGAAACCTTGACTTAGACCCACTGACTCATCTCACTCAAGAATCTGGTTGTCGGGGCGCCTGGGTGGCACAGCGGTTAAGCGTCTGCCTTCGGCCTCAGGGCGTGATCCCGGCGTTATGGGATCGAGCCCCACATCAGGCTCCTCCGCCAGGAGCCTGCTTCTTCCTCCCACTCCCCCTGCTTGTGTTCCCTCTCTCGCTGGCTGTCTCTGTCAAATAAATAAATAAAATCTTTAAAAAAAAAGAAAAAAAAAGAATCTGGTTGTCATTAAGCTTTGGCAGGGGACATACCCCATCCAGCTAATTTCCTGGGCACTGGGAGGTCAGGGTCCTTTAGTCCATCAGCCAAGCCAGCTCTTCACAAGGAGGATCACTGCTGCCACCTCCCCCACACCCAGGAGCCAAGCCCCTGCTTTGTCCCTGGTCACATCAGGTTCGGGTTGGGTGGGCTTGCAAGCCCCCAGGGTGGCCTCAGTAGAGAATCTGCTGTAGGCCCATTTCCTTCTTCCTTGCCCCGGCCAGCTGTAGCCTTGAGTAGGGCCCTGCTTCCTCGGACCCAAAGAGAATGTGCTTCCTTTTTCTTTTCTTCCTCTCTCCTTCATTTAATTATTCATTAGAATCTGCTCCCAGGTCAAGCCCACCTCCATGTAGCCTAGCTGGCATTGACTCAGCCTCCAGCCCCACAAAACGGGTAGAACTTCTTCCCTGACAAAGCCAGCTGTTGGCTGGAAGCTGGTGGGTCTCTTCAGAGCCTCTCTTGACCAAACATGCATCAGGGATCATGCATCAGGGATCATGAGATCCCCGAAATCTTAGAGCGCAAAGCCCTCTATTAATAGCACTTGGGACCATTTGCTTTCCCGCCATTGTGGAGAGAGCCTCAGCTCTACCCAGGCGTGGCCTTGGGCCAGGTAATTTGACACTTTCTGACCCTCGGTGTCTTCATCTGCCAGATAGAATAACTAATATCTTGCAGCAGAATTTTGATATAATTAAGGACTGTGTTGTAAGTGGTTAAGTTGACAGACTGCTTGGGCCTGAATCCTGGTTCTGCCCCTGCAATTTCCTGATCCAAAACAGGGTAACTCTGATCCCTGCCTGCGCATTGTTAATGCTCAGAACAACGCCTGGCCATAATGGGCACTTTCTAAAGGTTCGCTGGTTTTAGCAGTGTCTTGTAGACAGTATGCACCCAATACACATCATGTTCTATTACAATTATTTTCACTTACCTTAGTTCTTTCACGTTACTGTAACAGAAACACGACAGACTGAGTGGCTTCTAAACACCAGAAATTCATTTCTCACAGCTCTGGAGACTGCGAAGCAAGGTGCTGACAGATTCAGCGTCTGATGAGGACCACTTCCTGGCTCATAGAACGCTGTCTTCTCCCTGTGTCCTCACATGGTGGAAGGGGCAAGGAGCTCTGTGGGGTCTCTTTTGTAAGGATACTAATCCCATTCATGATGGTTCCAGGCTCATGACCTAATCCCTTCCCAAAGGCCCCACCTCCAAATACCATCACAGGGAGGATTCAGTTTCAACATGAATTTTCAGAGGATACAGACATGAAGTATAGCATTTTGTCCCTGCCCCCCCATGTCTTTCTCATGTGCAAAACACATTCATTCCATTCCCAAACCCCCAATGTCTTCACTTGTTCCAACATCAACTTAAAAGTCTTAAGTCCAAAGTCTCATCTAAATATCATCTAGATCAGATGTGGGTGAGACTGGAGATATGATTCATCCTAAGACACATTGAGACAAATTCCTCTCTAAGCTGTGAACCTGTGAAACCAAACAAATTATGTGCTTCCAAAACACAATGGTGAGACAGGCAGAGGATAAACGTTCCCATTCAAAAAAAAAAAAAAAAAAAAAAAAAAAAAAAAAAAAAGAAAAGAAAAAGAAAAAAAGATCCAAACTACAAGGCAAAACTCCCATCAGATCTTAAGGTTTGAGAAAAATCCTCTTGGGCTTGATTCTCTGCCCTCCAGACCCACTGGGGCAGGAGTACCACCTTCTGGACATACTGGGACAGAAGTCCTGACCCCCTAGCTTTGAAGGACAGGAGTTGGGCCCATAAGACTTTGAGGTTGTTGTAAGGATTCATGAGATAATGTATGAAAATACCTGCCATGCAATAAGTTCAGTAGATAGTATTTCCTTTCTTCTTGACCCTTGATCATGGAGAAGGGGTACCTCAGACAGGAGGCAGGTGACCCCTACCATTGAGTTGTAGGCATTCATTCTTCCAGACTTCTCTGCTGAGGTAAGGAACCAACTCTGGGTCTCTTGAAAAGTTCCAAGAGCTTTGGCATCCTCGTGACATTAGGACCTGAGGATGGGTGAGCAGGTATGTTTAGTTCTGCCTGGACCCTGAGCTAAGGCTGCCAGGCATGAACCCATCATGGGCGTTTAATGGAGCACATATTTCATAGCATTCCTGAAGGAAGCTTGGAAGGGACCTTGGAGATCTTGAGTCTAGCCTCTGAAACGTATAAGGTGGAAATGGGAGATGCAGCATTTGCTTCCTGAGATCACAGAGCCAGTCCTGTGTAGGTAGAAGCTGGCACACCTGAATGCCCCTCCCTCAGCCCCTCCCATGCTGCCTCTGGAGACTCCAAAGGGCTGTGTGCAAATCAATCCGACCAGTTTAGATGACTTCTCGTCTCCTCTGAAAGCTGATTTATCTTCACTTCATCCAGAGCATAACCTCTGTCATGTCTGAAAAATTCGAGGTGAGGAGAGCAGTATCTCAGACCTCCCTAGTTGTAAGCGTTTGAGAAATCAAAGGAGAAACCAACACAAAGGGAACCCAGAAGCCGTTACCTTCTTATACCTTCTCATCCCTTAGATCTCCTGTCCAAACCAGCATAAATGGTTTTCAGTTATGTCCCTCCTCTAGCTGTGCACAGAAACTAGGAGGCAGATGATGGTTTGTTTTCTAATCTGTGCATTACTTTGCTAAGCTGTGAACCCAGAAGGACCTTCTGTCTTAAAGTTTCTGGAGGGGTATTTACGCAGGAACGGGGCACTGGTGTCTTAGCTTCTGGAATGCGTGTTTGCTCTGTGCACCTGCCAGTCGCACTGAGCATAACCAGGCACTCTCCTCTTGGTGAAATGCAAATGTACACGGCTTGCTGGACGTTCTGGAGGAATCTCAAGCGATAGCGCGGAAACAGATGTGAATTGTTTGCGTGACTGTGCAGGGGTACGTGGCTCTGTGCAGAGCTTACCCGTGGCTACCAGGCACGGGTAACCAACATGGAAGAGTCGCTGTTCTGCTTTTTAGGTGCTTGCTGCGCGGTTCCAAAAATATTGTGATACAAAAATACTGACACATACAAATGTAGGCTTTGAAAAGAGTGAGAACATTCAGAGAGAGTTTCCATTGTGTTTAAAACTCGATTTTTTCAAAGACTTAATCTTTCTAGAACAGTTTTAGGTTCACAGCAGAAAGTGAGCAGAAAGTATAGAGATTTCCCCTACACCCAGCCTCCACAAATAGCCTCTCCCATTATCACCATCTCCCATCTGAGTTGATACATTTATTACAGTTGGTGAACCTACGTCAACATGATCACCCAAAGTCCGTAATTTACATTAGGACTCACTCTTGGTGTTGGACATTTAATGGGTTTGGACAAATGTGTAATGACTTGTATCCATCATTGTAACATCATACAAGGTAATTTTCACTGCCCTAAAAATCCTCTGTGCTCTCCTTATTCATCCCTCTCTTCCCATCCCCAACCCCTTGGCAACCACTGATCTTTGACTGTCTCCATAGTTTTACCTTTTCCAGAATGTCATATAGTTGGAATCATACAGTAGGCAGACTTTTCAGATTGGCTTCTCTCATTTAGTAATACACATTTACGGTTCCTCCATGGCTTTCCATGGCTTAATAGCTCATTTCTTTCTAGCGCCGAATAACATTGTATTATCTGGATGTACCCCAGTTTATTTATCCAGTCACCTACTGGAGGACATCTTTGTTGCTTCCAGGCTTTGGTAATTAAATAAAGCTGCTACAAACATCTGTGTGCAGGTTTTTGTGGGGACGTAAGTTTTCAGCTGCTTTGGGTAAATATCAAGGAGCACGATTGCTGGATTGAAACTTGATGATTTTAAAGAACTAGATGATAGTGAACAAATAGAAATTGTTTTAGAAGTGGGAAATCACCCTAATAAGAGGGAAACTAGCCACTTTTTTTTTTTTAAGGAAATTGTAATCTACTATGAAAGAAGGGAGAAAGGGGAGTTTGGGTCCAATTTTTATTCACTAATAGATTTGGTCAGGAGATAGGGATTAATATTTTTCAGTCTCATTTTTTAGGAGAAACCTAACTTTCAGTTTAGAAAAAAAGTTATTTTTTTGGTAAAGTTAGTGCTAGGCAAAGTGGTGTTTTTAATGTTTCCATTATAAATTATAATAAAAATGTCTGAGCTTAAAGCTGAGCATCTATGTTTAGTTATAACACAGGGTGAGGATGTCAAAAATCTTATGAGCTCATTGCCTCTGGGTTTTTCCATGATTTTGAAACAAGTGTGCACAGTTTTTGGAAAGACGATTATTTGCTTAAACTTTATAGACTGAGCTAAAAATAGAAAAACATTATTTCTATTTTTGGAATGTCTTACCAGCTAAAAAGTGAACACAATTACCATACATCTTAAGCCAAAATACTGAGACGGGAACAGATATTAAAATAGTAAATATATTCATTTATCTGGTTTAAAAATGTTATAAGCATTTTAATGAATTCATTGTTATTTTTAATGAAGAGATAAATCTGTCATAAAGTAAAATGCTTTGTTTCTTTTCTTTTCTCTTTCTAAGTAGGCTCCACATCCAGAGCAGGGCTTGAACTCACAACACTGAGATCAAAGCCTTGAGCTGAGACCCACAGTTCGACACTTAACCTACTGAGCCACCCAGGCGCCTCTAAACTTCTGTTTCAAAAAGACTGCTGAGTGCAGAGAGAAAAAAGGCATCCTGCAATTGATGTGAGCTGTATTCTTGAGGGGGTTTGTCACTGGCTGGTCCCTTCTAGAGTTAGAAATTCAATGGCTCACTTCTTTTACCCTGCGAAGTCTTAGTATTTCTAGTTGGGCTGCAGCCAGCTTTTAATTTTGCAAGGCTTTGTGGTAAACATACTGAAGGTGCCTAGAACCATTAAAAATGTCTTATTAAATCTGCGTGCTGTTATTCTGGCTAACAAGAAACGACAACCTGATGCCCGAAATCCAAACAAAATTAGAGACCTTCATTCAAACGTTGATATGGATGCATCAAAGTAGAATGTTCCTTAGCTAATAACCTGAATTTATTGTCTTCTTCCGAATAAGTCTTTACCAAGTCTATCCTTCCACTTCCCCAGTGAATTTTCTTTCACTCACTCACCAATTTATGCAGCACCGCTTGTTCTGAAGCTGGCCTTCAAGTACTTGGTCTTGCCACCCGAAGACTCCATTTTGAATTTACCATGACTTAAAATGTGATTGCTTGTATGTGCTTGAGAGAAAGTGAGAGAGGTAGACAGGTAAGGAGGGCTGGGATGTGTGGGGAGAGGAACAAGGGAGTGGTAGTGGGCGTGGGCAGGATGCATTGCTGAGGGAAGAATTTCTGAGGTGCCTGAAGGTGAAGGGCAGCCTTGCGCTTTCCAAGTCTCTGCCTGGATAGAGTGATGGGAATTTACCAGAGAGACTTGGACAATTCATGGTGTGCCTTACAGAGTTAAAGTAACAAATGGAGCACAGTCATGCTGCTAGACTTAGCAACTCAAAAAGGGAGAGGAAAATATTGAGAGTCAGGGAGGCCCACCCGTCCTGGAATTATTTTTGGCTGACACACAATCTCCTCTTTGATCTCAACTGTTTGTCCTGTCTATAAACCCAGTCACGATCTTGAGACCTCCAGCCCATCATTTCTCTTTTATTTTTGCGTTTATAACATAGGCTGTGTTAGAGTTCTCCAGAGAAACAGAACCAATAAGATACAGATATATGTGAGGGGTGCCTGGGTGGCACAGCGGTTAAGCATCTGCCTTCGGCTCAGGGCGTGATCCAGGTGTTGTGGGATCGAGTCCCACGTCAGGCTCCTCCGCTATGAGCCTGCTTCTTCCTCTCCCACTCCCCCTGCTTGTGTTTGTTCCCTCTCTCGCTGGCTGTCTCTATCTCTGTCGGATAAATAAATAAAATCTTAAAAAAAAAAGATACAGATATATGTGAGAGGAGATTTATTATAGGAATTGGGTCATATGGTTTTGGAGGCTGAAAAGTCCCATGACCCGCCGCCTGCAAGCCTGAGGACCAGGAAAGCCAGTGATGGAACTCAGTTCAAGCCTGAAGGCCTGTGAATTTGGGGGCCGATAGTGTAAATCCTTGTCTGAATCAGCAGGCCCAAGAACAGGAGCGCTGCTGCCCATGGGTAGAAGATGAATGTTTCAGCTCTAACAGAGAGCGCAAATTTGCCCTTCTTCAGCCTTTTTGTTCTATGGAGGCCCTCAACTATTGGATGATACCAACCCAACATTGGGGAGGGCTATCTTCTGTAGGCAGTCTACTGATTCAAATGCTAATCTCTTCTGGAGACACCTTCACAGATATACCCAGAAATAATAGGTACTAGCCACCTGAGCATCCCTTAGCCTATTCAAGTAGACGCGTAAAGTCACCATAAATACCCAACACCAGCCAACAGCAATCACTGCGAGTACTACTACTACTGCTACCGCGGCTAATATTTCTTACACCTGCTCCATGCAAGGATTCAGGCTGAGATGCTTCATATGCATTTCATTCGATCCGAAAACTCATTCTGTAGAGCATGTGACTCTTGATGCCGGGGTTATGAGTTCAAGCCCCACGTTGTGTTGCAGGAGTTCTCTGCCTTTAGTGCCCGTAGTTCTTGGTCACGCTGCTTCAGAGAATGAGGAGGTAGACCAGACGAAGAGTGGTGGGCAGCAAAGCAGAGTTTATTGAGTGATAGTAGAAAGCTCCCAGAGAGGGAGGGGGGCCAAGAGGGTTGCCCCTGGAGTTTTTAAGTGTAGGGCTTTTTATGAGCCCTTTTGCGGAACTATCTTAAGCAATCGGGGTGTGCTGAGTAGTGCCGATCAGGGCTTTGGTCACCTACCTGTCTACCTATTGGGTTAATGTCAACATACCGATGGTCTCGTTTTTGGCTGACATCTGGGGGCTTATGTCTTAACTGCCCCTTGCCCGTGATATTGACAAATGTGTTGTGGTTAATTGTCTTATTTTAGGATGTTTTGCAGAAGTCATTTCTGCAAAGGCTGCAAAGCAGAATGCTAGGGCCGTCCTGGCTAAGCTGCAAAACAGGATGTTAGTGCTGTTTTATTTTAGCTGTCCTAACTCCACATTTTCTTGTTGGGGACCCTGGCCCCGACTACCTAACTGTCCAATTCACTGCCAGCAGTTGGGTGTAGAGATTACTTAAAAAAAAAAACCACCTATAACTAGCCCTCTAAAGTGTGGGTTCCATTATTTTAAAGCCTCATGGAATTAACTTACCTAAAGTCATTAAATCATTGTCATCTAGAGGGATTTTAAAAATTGAGTCATCATTCACATACCATGAAATATCGGTTTTTAGTATATTTTTCGTATTTTTAGCATAGTGAATATAGTAAAAATTCCAAAATATTTTCATCACCCCAAAACAGAAACCCTATTCTCCTTAGCAGTCAGTCTCCATTTTTCCCTCCTTCCCATCCCTGGAAACCATGAATCTACTTTCTGTCTCTATAGATCTGCCTGTTCTGGGTATAAAAGTGGAATCATACAATGTATAATCTTTTGTGTTTGGCTTCTTTCACTTAGCATAATGTTTTCAAGGCCCATTTACATTGTAGCATGTATCAGTACTTCATTACTTTTTATGACAAAATAATACTCTATTGTGTGGTACACTACATTTTGTTGATCCATTCATCAGTTGATGGACACTTGGGGTGTTTCTACTTTATAGCTGTTATGAATAATACTACTGTGAACATTCATGCGCAAGGTTTTGCATGGCATATGTTTTTAGTTCACACAGAGGGTTTTTGTTACATGATTTTTTTTGGACTTGATAGTATCCTCAGCAAATATTTTTTTTCGGAAACAAAGTTTTATGCCAGAGAGCGATAATTGCACACATCCAAACTAAAATTTACTAAAATTCTCTTTTTGGAATGTGAGCTCTGATTTCTGTCCTGTCTGTCTTAATAGGGCTTGATTTCCAAAGATAAGCATCCATTTTTTTTATCGCCTTTGTCGAGCTGATCCGTCCTCCTGGAAAGCCTTATCACCATCTGTAGAAGTTCTAAAGTCTTGGGGCACCTGGCTGGCTCAGTCTGTAGCGCATGAGATTCTTGATCTCCCAGTTGTGAGTTCGAACCCCTCACTGGGTGTAGAGATTACTTGAAAAAGAAAAAAAAAGGGTCCTGTAACCTTCTGGCCAGGAAGCCGGATCTTGCTTTGCAGCCGTAAGTTATCTTCCGTTTTTTTTTCTGGGAACTCTGCGGAGCTTCACCTGGGCCTTTCCCGCAGCATTGCTCACTCTTTTCCTTTCCAGTCCTACTGGCTACCACCCTCTGTCCCCCTTGAGGTCAAGATTCAGGTCTTATCACATTTCTATTCCTTGCCAAGACACGTGTTGCTTCACACAATAGATGCTGATGAACATCCTTGAACTGAATCCCTGATTAGTTGCTGTGATATTGTGATTTATAATAAATATATATTTGATCTTTGTCCCCTTTCCCGGCACAGAGCTCCTAAACCCTTGGAATTTCCTGTGAAGAGAGTAATGAAGGTGTTCTTTTGTTATGTTAATGAAGTGACTTTTGGAAGGCCTCTTGGTAACCTAAGAAAGGAGCTTGGTTGCCAGGGAACCAACCACGTGATTAGGGGGTAGGAAACCTTCAGTCCTCCCCCACTGACCAGAGGGAGGCACTGAAGTTTGAATTCAGTTACTAGGGGCCAAGGATTTAATCGATCAAGTTGAGGTAATGGAGCCTCCATTAAAAATCCACATGACAGGGCTTGGAGAGCTTCCGGGTTGGTGAACACTTGGGAGATGCCAGGACAGTGGCACTCACAGCGTGTGTGTACTTTGCACGCACTTTTTCCACACCTCACCCTATGCATCTCTCTCAACTGGCTGTAGCCTTTTCTAATAAACCAGTCATCGAGGAAGTAAAGCGTCTGAGTTCTGTGAGCCACTCTAGTGTGTTAATCAAACCCAAGGAGGGGGTTGGGAGAAACTGTGGCTGGTGGGTCAGAAGCCCAGGTGAAAACTTGGCCTTGTGATTGCCACGGGAAGTGTGCGTGGGGGCCGCAGTCTTGTGGGACTGAGCTCTTCACCTGTGGGATCTGACACTCTCTCCAGGTCAGTAGTGTCAGAATTGAGTGAATTGTGGAACACCCAGCTGGTGTCAGAGAATTGCTTGATGGTGGGGAAAAAAACCCCATATTGTCACTGGTGTCAGGATCATGGTTGCCCAGTGGTTCTGCTTCACTTGAAACCACGTGGAGTTTCCTTGTATTACAATGGCCCTATTTTTAGCTGGTCCTGGGGGAGGAACGGGTTGGCAGAGTGAGGTCACGCTTTTGCATGCTTCCCTCTCTTTGCCTCCACATCTGAGATGGTGGAGCGCAGCCAAAGAGGTGCAGCTCCTCTGGAATTCTCGCTGTCCTTGCTTCTTGCTCCTCCTCAAAGGAGGAACATAGCAGGAGAGCAGGACAGTTGGTGGTTTCCGGGGGTGGGAGTGGGGGTGGGGGGAGCGCTTCCAGTCAGGCTTAGGAGGGGAGCAACTCTTCCAGTTCCTGGCTTCCCCCACCTCTCTCCAAGTCCTCCCTTAATGTCTTGGGAAAACAGATGAAAGCATCTTTTTAAAGCTACTTGGAAAGACAGCAGTCTTGGGTATTCTATAGATCCTGTTCATTTAGATCTCAGCAATCCTATTTGGATAGCCTATGGCTCTTCACAAAGCAACCATATCTTATTTTTTCTTTCTTTTCTTTTCATTCATTCATTCATTCATTCACTCATTCATTCGTTCAAGTCATCTCTACACCCAATATGGGGCTTGAACTCATGACTCTGAGATCAAGAGTCACATGCTCTTCTGAGCCATCCAGACACCCCTCATACCTTTTTTTTTTTTTTTTTTTAAAGAAGGGATCTAGAACTGTGGAAGTGCTTCTCAATCCTGGCTGATAGCGAGCCTCACCTGTTAGAGTAGGAACACAGATACACCCACTCTTCCAAACTTTAAGTAAAGCTAGAGGTCAACACCAGTATTGACCTCTGGCTAAATTCATGTGGCTGACACATTTTGCTTGGTTGGGTGGAGCTGTAATAATTGGGTGTCCCTTCTCAAAGATGCCACAGCTCGTTCAGTTCTCATTGTCTCATGCCTGGCTCTCATCACGCATTTATGTGACCTGCCTGCCTTTTAAGGTCCCTGAGAATTCGACCCTGCCCCAAGAGGGTCAGACCTTCCTTCCCCACCTACCCCTGGCACCACTAGTAACTCTGATAGGTGACCAGGCCTGGAAACCATCGGCAGCTTGGAGCAATGACTGTTCTGTCTGTAGCGGTTTGCAATTCCAACTGAAAGAGAATCACTAGGAAGCTGTTAAAAATAACCAATCCCTGGTCAATGTACAGTCCTTCCCTGGGGGAATATATAGTTTCTTGGGGGAAGGATACTTTTTTCAGACGGGAGGGAATGTGGTGTTTTAATGAAAATTGTTTTATTTGAATGTGGAATCAGTACATTGTCTGATGTTAACAGTTTCCTTTTAATGAAATTCCAAATTATAACAGAATTTCTTCCTGTATTGTGACTTGCAAGGTACATGTTGGCAGTGAATTAGAATAAGAGCCTTTTATATTTCTTAAACTATTTGGTGTTAGAGCTCCACATGTTACTGCCTGTCAAGTCTATTCAGTGGAAAGTCCTTATGGTTCCATGAAATGAGTGATTCTGCCCAGTCCTGGATTAGGCAGAGAGATCTGGGCCAGAGGGAGACCTGTGTGTGTCTAAAGGATATGTAAGCTTTGGGCAAGTCCAAACTGGGTTCTGTCGAGCCTCCACCCTGATGTGTGTGTATGGAGAACTGGATCCAGGTTGAAACAATGAAGACTAGATGTCCCTATTTCACCTGCCAGCACACTTTCCCATTGTGACTATGAGATCCAGGATTTGATCTGACTTTGATTCTTTGTGTGTGTGTGTGTGTGTGTGTGTGTGTGCAAGAAGTGTGATTTTTATTCTCCTAAATTTAATCTAATTTCTTTTTTGCCTCCCCATCTCCTGCCCAACTGGCAGAAAATTTATCTCGATTGAGAATAATTCAGGAGTTCTTTCATCAATTTTGCATTCCCTTCATCCTCACCCCAGAGTTGCTTCTAAGTTCTGGGCATTTTCGTAGAGCTCCGCCTGGGGATTGGAGCGAAGGAGTATGGCGATGTTTGTCTTGGGTTCAGCTGGTCCTGCTTGTCCTCAGCTGCCCTTGCACTGCCATCAAACTATGTTGTTGCCTCGGAAACTTCTGGTCTCCCTCTAGCTGAGCTAGTGCGCATCATCCCCAGGACACAGGACAGTTTCAGCTGTTCTCTCAAGGGTCTGTTGGCCAGAAGCTCACTTTAAGCCCCATGTCAATGACTCTCATAATACTAGTGCATCTCAAACTTGAATGTACACACTAGCCGTCTGGAATCACGGTAAAATGAAAGTTCTGACTCTGTAGGTCTGGGTTAGGCCAGGGCCTGATTCTGCACTTCTAACAAGTTGCCAGATAGTGCCCAGGCTGCCGGTTCTTTGAGTAGCAAGGTTGTGAGGGACAGAAGGGCTCCCAGTGTAATGGAGTTGTCAGCCTTTATCTTTTCTACTTGGTTGGGGAAGTGATTTGCTAACAGGGCAGGATTTGGTTAAATGGCTGCGAATGTCCTCCTCTTCTTTAGCTCTTAATTTTTTTTTTAAGTTTTTTTTTCTTTCTTAGAAGTAAACTCTACCCACAATGTGGAGCTCAAGCTCACAGCCCCCTAGAGCAAGAGTTGGATGCTCTACCCAGGCACCCCTAGCTCTTAATTTCTTTAGGGAGTATCACTGCTTAAAAGCACAAAGATGCCCCTTAAGGTGCTCCTAAGGCCCTTTTCAGTTACCCAGGTAAGCTCTGTTAGAACTCTTGGCTTTCCCCATGCACCCTACCTGGAGGGAGAAACAAAAAGATGACATCTCCGGGGGCGCCTGGGTAGCGCAGTCCTTAAGTGTCTGCCTTCCTTCAGCTCAGGGTGTGATCCTGGCGTTCTGGGATCGAGTCCCACATCAGGCTCCTCGGTTGGGAGCCTGCTTCTTCCTCTCCGTCTCCTGCTGTGTTCCCTCTCTCACTGGCTGTCTCTCTGTCACATAAATAAATAAAATCTTAAAAAAAAAAAAAGATGACATCTCCGTCACCACCCCCATCCTCTCCTCTTGGCAGTCATGCCCCTATGTAATCCCCCTTGTCTTGTGTGTGGACTGAATTTATTTGCTTGCATTTTAATGAATAGAATACAGCAGAAGTTTTGGGCTGTCAGTTCTGGGATCAGTCTATGAAATGACTGATTTCCTTCTTGGACATAAGCTCTTTCTTGGATCATTTGTGCTGGCGGGTGCAAACGGCCTTTTTATGAGCAGTCCTATGGAGAGGACCACATGAAGCAACAAGAAACCCAAGTCCTGAGTCCAACAGCCTGCAAGGAACAAACTGTGAGCTTGGAAGTGGATTCTTCAGTCCCAGTCCAGTTTTGAGATGGCTGCAGCCCCAGCTAACAGCTCGAACCCAGCTCGAACCCAGCCTCAAGAGAGACCTTGGGCCAGAGCGGCCAGCTAAGATGCTCCTGGATTTCTGACCCACAGAAACTTGTGTTTTAAGCTTCTCAGTTTTGGGGTAATTTGTTCTGCACCAATAGAGGATATACTCACCTAACTCAGATGTCAGATATTTGGAGATCATTACAAGGTTCTGTTGGCCTATCTGAAAATAACGCACAACATCACAAAAGGAAGAAGCAGCAGAATTCTCGCGCTGGGGTTGCTATTTGGCCTGATGAACTCAGTGAGTGGCTCAACATGACACATGTATTTACGCTTTGGCCATCAGACCTTTGGACATTTTTTTTTCCAACGTGGAACTCTAGGGTGCCTTGAGTTAGAAACCTACCTTAACCTTTGTGGCTATAAACTGACTACACTGTTTTATCATCTTGCCTTGGGAGAGAAGAAAACTGGTGAAATCAGAATTTGTCGCGCGGCTCAAAGCTGCGGGCTGGCAGGAGCTGGAGCTTCTTTTCCTCCCCCCACCCCCCTTCCATAGCTCAGTTTTCTGACTCTCAGAAAACCACCTTTGATTATACAAAGGTATTAGGGGCTGGGGAAACACTAGTCCTTTTGTTACTAGCAATCTCAGAGCTTTTAGAGAGAAACGCTGTGGGGGTGGGGGGGTAACCCCGGTGAAGTTGGGCGGGCCTTGTGTTAGCTCAACTCTGGGCCTTTTACCAAACCTGAGAGAGAGGAATTCCTAGTTTTCTGAAAGTTGTTCGACTCCTCCTCCGGCCGCTGCGCAGCCTGGGGCACCCCGGAGGAGGGCGACCCCCGCGCGTCCCACCTTCAGCCCCGAGCCTAGCGTGGGGGTGCGCGGGGTGGGGGCGGGGTCGGCGGCGCTCCCTCCCCTCCCCTCCCCTCCCCTTCCCCGCGCTCTCCCCACCCACTTCCCTTTCTCCGCGGGGCCGGGCGGTCCTGCGGGCGCGACCTCTCCGGGCGGTGACGAGCGGGGAGGAGCCCCGCCGCCGCAGCCGTCGCCGCCGGGGGAGCCATGCCCGCGCCC
>NC_048228.1:79960152-79972316 GCF_002007445.2 Ailuropoda melanoleuca | reverse complement strand
CTGGGGACAGCGGCCGGAGAGTGGCGGGCGCCGCTGGAGCCCTTTCCCATGCGGTTCTCATTCATTAGTCGGCCGAACGGGCCGGGTGGCGGCACGCCCATTTCACGGGTGGGTAGAGTGAGGCGCGACGCCCGGACCCAGGTGATCGCACCTGGCGGCCGGCTAGTTCTCTCCCCCCGCAGCCCACCACGCGCCGCGGATTCACCGCTGGGTGTTTCCGCCGTGGTGGGACCTTGTGTGGCATCCTCCTTGACACAGGTTTGTGCCTGGTTGCCTGGGATAGGGCGCAGCGGATGCTAGAAGGCTGGACTTGGTGCACACCGAGACTATCTGTCCTTTGTTTTGAACTCCCTGATTTCAAAGGTTCGGTGGTGTGAGTTTTGAATGTACATTCTATTTCCGTGAAGTTTTATTTTCGGAACATTAGCGCTTTCAGAATAACTGAGCATTACAAACCCCTGCCAATTTCACTCCTGCTAAAACGAAGGGATTGGAGTAGATTTCTAGAGTTCCCACCAGTTTGAGAACGTGGAATTATTTTTACACTTCCCCAAGTACCGGCAGGACAACAGGGCACCATTCTCACGCTCCACGGACTCACTCTTAACTCCTGGCGTGTGGCAGGTTGAGTAATTAACTCTTATTGGGAGAACCCGTTAGCCATTATATGGCCCTTTGCAAATAGTAATTAGGTGGTGGTTATATTTTCTAGTTATGCAGTGCTGTTAGAGTGCTGGTTTTATAATAAATAACCTGTTCCTGAGCCAGATAAGGCTTTGCCTATCATTTGAGTGCTAATAGAATGGAGACACAGAAACCAGATTATTAGGCACTGTATTCTATCTTCTCATCCTCACCAGAATTTTCACTTCCTGAAACATAGCTGGTGGTAAATGAAAAAGTTTTGAGTCATTGTAGTTTTGTATTGAAAAAATAGAATGATAATGTCCAGATTTTCTGCTTTGAAGTGATAGCTAATTAGCTTTTATAAATAATGCTGAATTTAAAAAATGATGTTAGGTAGTTTAAAAAGTAATTCAGTATGTCTGATTATATTTTATTTTGGGTTGAGGATTTGAGCCTAATTCAGTATGTCTGATTATATTTTATTTTGGGTTGAGGATTTGAGCCTACTTGTATACTGTTATACTTTATACCATAAGGCCAAAGGGAGAAACCAAAAAACCCAGACTATTTTTTTTTTTACTCCAAAATCAGTAACAAGTCAAAAAACAAAGCAACCCAAAGAACTTATTGCTTCTACTGTTTTGTGGTTTTATTTACTTTTCCAAAACATATTTAATAAAGATTTTTTCACTATAGGAATGAGGTGGACTTCTGTTCACGTTGGCCTAGGAGATAACAGTGAAAACACCAGACCAAAGCTTTATTAAAAAACAAAACAAAACAACCAAAAAACAAAACAGTAAGGACTTTTACAAAGATTGTTAGCTTTCTCTAACTGGCAATACTTCTGAAAATGTTACTTAAATGAACTGTATGTTGATAACTTCATCTCAATTCTGAGTCATGTTATTCCAAAGTTATTTAAACTACAGAACAACAAAACTATGAAATGTTTTTGGAGCACGTTTATCAGTTGTCAGCAGAAAGCGTAGTTATTTTATATTTCATTTCTGCTAGGTGGTGTGCCATTATAAATTGCATTCTGAAATTGATTTTTATAGACATGTTCTGTGAGTTTTTAGAATATGAAATTATTTGAAAGTTCATTTCGGGTGGTTATAGACGGTAAGTGACTTTCTATGGAACTTGATTTGGTTTACTGCTAAAAGATAAGGCATCAACACAGCAGGCATTATAAACCAGGGAATATTTTAAAGGCAGAAACAGGAGATCCAAGTAAGATACACAATGTGCACAATCCCCAAGTACATTTATATTTGACGTTAGAACGACCCTTTGAGAACACATAAGTAAATACGAGCACACACCTCCCACAAACACTTGCACATCTAATTGCTGTTCTATTTTGACCTCTGCAAACTGTGGTCCAGCACCTGGTAGGGAGAGAGAAAGGGGTGTGGACATGGCTTGGTGCAGATCGATACCTGAATAGGAATTTGTTTTTCTCAGGTGCCACATTGATATTTTATGAATATTGAATATGTAGAGTGAGCAATTTCATGGTATAGGAATAGAGCCCAAACAAAGAAATTTATGTTAAAAAAAAAGAGAAAAATTAAGATGCTCTTTCTTTTAAGTTGGACATGGCCCTGGAACAGTAGGGCAGGTGTGCGTTGTATTACAAATGGGGCAGGTTTTTTACAGGTGTGATTTCTTGATTAGTCTTTCATTGGGGCACATGAGTTTTTACATAGTTTACAAATAAAAACAGATTTCTCAAGCATCGTGACTTTTATACTAAACGCACAGATGTCCCTAGCCACCTGGCAGTTTGGAGTATTTCTATTGATTACTTCTCTGTCTCCCATGCATCAGTTAGTGAAGACTGCTGCAGAGCTGCCAGATAACTTTCTGGATTTATTTGGATTAGCACCTGCCTGTAAAGATACTGGTTAAGATTATTGCTAGTATCTCAAAGTAGTAGATTTTAAATATATATGTTATTCAGTCAGGTGAAATGGAAAATGAACCTAAATATATCCACATTTGCTGTGTTCTCAAATTCAAGTGCAGTTTCATATAGTTTATGCCTTGTATTCTTTTTTCTTTTTATTTATTTATTTTTTATTTTTTGATGTAAAGTTCGATGATTCATTAGTTGCATATAACACTCAGTGCACCATGCAATATGTGCCCTCCTTACTACCCATCACCAGCCTATCCCATTCCTCCATCCCCCTCCCCTCTGAAGACTGCAGTTTATGCCTTGTATTCTTTCTAGTGCTCATGTATTCACCAGATGTTATTGGGTGCCTTCTATGTTACCAGGTACTGTTCATGCCCTGAAGGAGTTAGTTCAGTTTGCACAATAGGCTCTTATTTTTTATTTATTTGTTTTTAAGGTTCTGTTTATTTATTTGTCAGAGAGAGAGAGCCTGCAAGCAGAGGGAGCGGCAGGCAGGGGGAGAAGCAGGCTTCCCACTGATCAAGGAGCCCCATGCAGAACTCGATCCCAAGACCCTGGGATCATGACTTGAGCCGAAGGCAGATGCTTAACCAGCTGAGCCACCCAGGCGTCCCTAGGCTATCCTTTAAAAAGTGTGCACACTGGGGACCTAGTGGATAGAGCATGTGACTCTGGATCTCAGGGTTGTGATTTTGAGCCCCATGTTGAGTGTAGAGATTACTTACAAGTCAAATCTTTAAAAAAATAGAAAATAAAAAAAAGTCTGTACACTGAAGCTTTGTAAGCCAAATATTTAACAATGCATTAGGTAAGGAATCCTTTTGTACAACAGTCACTAATATTTTATGTGAAACCAGGTTTTTCATACTTTGGCCTTGCTGAAAACATAGGTTTATAGCAATTATTCATTCAACAAGTTATTTAAAAAATGTGTGCAAAGCAGATATTTATTGGGCACCTAGTATATGCCAGGTTCTGTTTGAGGAGTTGAAGATTTAGCCGTGACCAAGGCCGACCAGGTCCCTTTCTTCCTGGAGCGCGGATGCTGGGCAAGGGAGACTGGACAGAACCAAGGAAATAGATAAGCAAGGTAGTTGCAGGTGGTGGTAGGTGCTAGGGAGAAAAGTAAGCAAGGTGCTTCGGTAGGGAGCGGCCAAGGACTGGGGTGGCAAGGAGGTGGCAGTTCCTCTGGGGGTGGGGGTGAGGGTGCTGCTGGGCAGAGGGAACAGCAGGGACCAGGGCCTGGAGGGGGCTCTAGGTGGGCATGTTAAAGCAGTGGGAAGAAGGTAGGTGTGACTGGAATCTGGAGAGCTGGGGCCAAGTTGTGGACCCTGAGTTGGGGAGGGGCAATCTGGGCCAGGCCCTTAAGGGCTCTGCAGGCACAGGATTCGGGGTTTGGATTTGCTTAAGTGCAGCGGGAAGCCCTTTAGAGGGTGTGAACCTGAGGAGCGCTGTGGGCTGATGGATAAGTTGGGCGGAAGCCTACTTAGGCTGTAGCAGGGAGTGGGAGTGGTAGCTTAGACTTAGGTAGTAAGGAGGGGACACCTGTGGAGACAAAATTGTTCGTTATCTTCTGAAATGATGTGACCCGGTGGCTTTGCTATCCTCTTTGTCTGAGAATGGTGCGAATGACGGGGACACTAATCGTGTCTGTGTTGAGTACAACTTGCCCTTGGTTTAGCTGCCTGTCAGCACGGCTTTCAGGCCCAGTTGTGTCCCGATGCCAGTCTGGTTTGTGGTTTCCTGCAGACTGGAGCAGCCCACCTTGCGTGCCTCTGGCCATCCGGTCTTGCTGGGGCACGGGCGCACAACAGCCTTCCTGGAAGGCGTGTGTCTCTGGTTACAGCTGGGGCTCAGGCAGCACTGCCTCCGCCTGCTTGTGTCAGGTCAGTGTCGTGTCGGTGTATCCTCGCTCAGTGTGATGGCTTATTTAAAAATATAAAAGTATTTTTTCGGTAGACTTAGATTATGTTTAATTAGTGGATGTTTGAGTTTAATAAAGAGGGGAGAACTCCCTGTCCTAGTCAAACCATTCCTTGACTTTGAAAAATTTGCTGCCTCTGCTAAGCGAAGCTGGCGTAGCCCGGACCAGGATTTTGGCCCGGCTCCCGTGGGGCCTGTGTGTCTGATGGTGGCAGCAGCCTCTCTTTGGGAGCTCCAGTTGCTTAGAGTAATAACACCATGGGCACAGGTTGGTTTTATGAAAAGAGACAGGAGAGAAGCGGGAATAGAAACCCTGCCTCATCCACAACACATGGTGAGCTCAGAGCAGATCTCATAATGACGAGAAAGCAAATTAGTTTTTTCCCCTAAACAAATTCCCTAAACTGATCTTAACCTATATAGGTCTCTGCCTTGGTCTGTTTCTATCTAAACCTTCTCCTCCTTCACCCCCTCCCTGAAGCATCTCTGATTATTCATTCATTCCTCGGATGAATATACTAACTGGGGTAGAAAATAGCTTCTGAGGCATTTTCTCGCCTGGAGGAGAGCCTGCCAGCCTGGGGGAGTAGGAGTGGCTCTTGCTCCAGTCTGAAGGAGGCTGAGGATTCGCAGGGAAGGTCAGGGTGTCCCAGGTGGCTGGAGTCGCAGGGACACAGGCCTGGAGGCATGTCGGAGAGACCTCAGTCCCAGGCTGCCGGTCAGGCTGGTGGGAGAATCTGTAGTAGGGAGCAGAGAGGAGGAGACTGGACAGGTGAGCAGCTGCCAGAATGCACATGGCATACAGACCCCTTCAGAGGGGCTGGCATTTGATATTGGGGCAGTGCCCCCCCCCCAAAGCTGATCTTTTTCCAAACTCCTGTAGCCGTGTGGTCCATTCTGTATGATGCCGTGTGTTGGAGTTGTTTGATTCTTTTATCTCCTCTACTGGCCCATAAACTCTATGAAAACAGGGTTGGTGTGGTCCTACGTACTGGTGCATACAAATCACTTGGGCATCTTGTTAAAATAGAGTTCTGTTCTAGTAGGTCTGGATGGAACCCAAGATCCTGTATTTCTAACAGGCTCCCAGGTAATGCTGATACTGATGGTCTGGGGACCACACTTTGTAGCAAGGTTCTTTGTATTTTCTGTTGTACCCACCATTAGACATAGGAGTTGCTTACAGTTTTTGAAGCAAATGCCGTGATTTCAGATTAGTCACTTGTATCTGGGAGGATGATTGTGGAAATAGTGACCCATGAAATAAAACCTAAAAAAAATTAACCTTGAAATGGAGTGTCTGGGGAGTAGGATGGAAAGAAAAATTTGCACTGCATGCTCTTGTATCTTTTAAAAAATGTCAACATTTTATCTATTAACTATTCAGTTTATCAAATTTAAAAAATACTTTGGCCTTTTTTCTTTTTCAGTGTCTTTGACTTTGCCCCAAATACCATTAGGATATTGTCTAGAAATCAGATTATTATTGAAAAATTGACTCAAATTGCCCTCCTGTCTTTTCTTTTTTTAAATAGACTTAATTTTCAAGAGCAATTTTAGGTTCAGAGCACAACTGAGCGGAAGGTACAGAGAGTTCTCATATAACCTCTGTTCCCACACATGCACAGTCTTCCCCGTTATCAGTATCTCCAAGCATTTGTTACAGTTGCTGCACCTGCATTGACACATCTCGGAAAGTCCCAAGTTTATGCTACAGCTCATTCCTGGTGGTGTACATTCTGTGCGTCAAGCACGTATTTTCACTATCATACAGAATAGTTTCACGGTCCTAAAAATCCCCTGTGCTCTGCCTGTTCATCTTGTCCTTCCTCCCCAACCCCTGTCAGTCACTGTTCTTTATGGTTTTGCCTTTTCTACAATGTCCTGTAGCTGGAATCATGTATCCTTTTCAGATTGGCTTCTTTCACTTAGTAATGTACATTTAAGTTTCTTCTGTATCTTTTCATGGCTTGATTGCTCATTATAGCTGTGAGCAACATTTCATTGTCTAGATGTACCATTTTCTAGAAGGGTGTCTCAGCTACTTCCAAGTTTTGGCAGTTCTGAATAAAGCCGTAAACATTTTTGTGCAGGTTTTTGTGTGGATGTAAGTTTTCAGCTCCCTTCAGTAAGGCTGGTGACATCAAGAAGAATGATCGCTGGATTATATGGTAAGAATATGTTAAGTTTTGTAAGAAGCTGCCAAACTGTCTTCCAAAGTGGGTGTGCCATTTTTGCATTTCCACCAGCAATGAATGAAAGTTCCTGTTGCTCCACATCTTCGTTAGCATTTGGTGTTGTCAGTGTTTCAGACTGTGGCCGTTTTAATGGGTGTGTAATGGTATCTTATTTTTGTTTAATTTGTGTTTCCCTGGTGACATAATGTGGAGGCCCCCCTTCCTTTTGATTGTTAACTTTTAGGCAGTAGAAATAATAAATTTGTCCTTTTGAATTTTATTTTATAATATATGGTGGTATTTATTAAATATATAATAAAGTTATAGAAAAACAAAAATTTAAATGGTTATGTTTGTGTCTATACTTAAGTATCTTTAATTTTTTCATTATTTCTGTTACCTCTTATTTTGCTGTTGGGAGCATGAAACAGCCATTTACATCATTTTGTTAGATTTAAAAAAAAAAGACATGATGGAAAAGAATTTCCTTAGTTTTTATGTACTTTGGTACTTCTTTTGCAAATTATTTCTGTATCTGTTATGTGTTATAATGGGATTAGACTGCTAGGCGTTGTTCATTTACTTCAGTTGAGCTTGGCTAAATTAACCTCGAGCCTTTCTCATCTAAAAAATAACGTATTCCCTATTCATCTTTTTAAAGATCCTGTTTTAAAATTGAGTAATGTCAAAATCTGCATAGGAGATTGTGAAGATCATCTGCAAGGGTAAACTCTTTGAACATGGTTGAGCTCGTAGTTTGTCAGCGTGTTTTGTGCAAGTGTGGCGTAGGCACGAGGATCCAGAGATGAGCAGGACACAGGCCCAGCCTTTGAGCAGCTTGCAATTTAACAGGGAGAGGTACACCTGTGCAGGTGGTTTAGCGAAATCATACAGATGTGTGCACAGGAAATCATTCAGCTGGGGATTCAGGGAGATTTTTTTGAGGATATGAGATCTGAGCGAAGTCTTTTTTTTTTTTTTTAGATTTATTTATTGGGGGGGAGGGACAGAGGGAGAGAGAGAATCCCCAAGCAGACTCCCCACCGAGCGCAGAGCCCCACACAGGGCTCAATCCCAGGACCCTGAGATCTTAACCCAAGCCGAAACTTCGAGTTGGCTGCTTAGCCCACTGAGCTACCCAGGCGTCCCCTGAGCTAAGTCTTTAAGGAAAGGTGATTGAGTCACTCATGTGTGGTGGATGAAAAAGAATTGCTAGGTTATGCCTATGGTAGTTTTCCAGCATGTTTTGGAATCCTACAGGGTTGCTTTCCCAACACTGTTGCCTTGTTTTGAGACCAATGATTTTTAACCTTGGGGAAGGCAGTCACTTTAAACAAATGACCCTGATACAGGGAGATTCAGAGTTAAGAGTGGCCCTTTCCCTTCAGCCTGGCGTGCCCTAGAGCTCGTGCCGCCTCTCTGTAATGGAGACTGGGGAGGTGGTCCTTCTGTTGCAGCCAGAATGTAATTCCATTTTCTCTCTTCTCCATGAGAAAACCGAATCCCAGAGTGGGGAAGCAACTTAGTTTGAACAAGATCACTCAGCTCATTGTGGCAGAACTTAAACCCAGCATCTTGGACCCCTGGCTTTTGCACACCTCGTGGATGCGGCCCTGCCGATTTGTTTGCCCTTTTTTCTTTATTTTGCTAAAATCAAAAGTATGCATGTCTATTAACATATTGTATTTCAGAATACTTTATTTAATCACCCAACTGTTTACATGTGTATTTCACAGTAGGTCCAGGTGCCTGCAGGGAAACAGACAAAGGAAGCCTGAAGTTGAGCAGTGGACTGGGGTGGGTAGGGATCCTCTGTCGTAAAAGTTCAACGGCCTGGGAGGCCTGACCAGTGGTGTGAGCTGTGAGTAGGAAGAAACCAGGGCCCAAGTGTTTGAAGAGAGTGGAAGTTACCCACGTCCGGTGTGGCGACACAGCCCCCTGGTGCTGGGCTCCAGTGACCTGCTGATTCACTTAGCACTCTGTTTCCTGGAGGGCGCCCTGTGGGAAATGGGGTAGGTGTGTATAATGTGTCTCTTCTCCTCTAATAGGGGAGATTGAGTTTGTTCGGAGAAACATCATTTGCAAAGTGGATTTAACAGGAGAGAAAACTACATTAGTGTTAATGCAACCGTGGAAAGGAAGAGCTCGATTGTGTTTTTGAGCACTTAATATGTCCCAGCTGTTGTGTTGGGGAGTAGTCAGCTTCCAAATTGTTATGGGCTGGGGGTGTTGTTCCCTCCTCCCGTTTCTTTGGGAAAATACTATAAAGAAACTGAAGTTCAGAGAGGTTAGGTCATTTGTCAGAGCTATTAAGATTAAAGCTTGAATTGTCTGGCTGTAAATTCACATTTTATCTGTTGTACCTGTGTGATCTCTGTAATAAAGGGATTACAACACATGTTCAAGATATGAAGCAAGGGTGGTCAGAACTTAAAATACTTTGTCCCACCAAGAATTTGCATTTTCCTTCTTCCTTAGGTGAGAGGCATAAAATGTCCACCTAACTTGCTCTTAAAAATAGGTGTATAAGAGTGAAGTTACACCAGAAGTGGAACTACTATTTTTAAAAAGCCTGAATTTCATGATGTTCTTGGTTAGGAAGGAAAGAGAACAGGAAATAAGAGGAAAATGACTGGTAGGAAGATTGAAGATTGGTGGTCAGGGACTAGTGGCAAAGAAATGATGGTCCATCATTTTGAGATGACCATAGCCTGATTTTTAATTTTCTTACTGACTTGGGTTGTGGGCCTTTGTGTGTTATCATGTATTATCTGATATTTTTCTCAGAGCACCATGGAAGCATGTGTTTAGCCTCTCTGGGAAATTCTCTTTGTGTTTAGAGACGATTTTGAATAGGCTCTCCAGAGACCTCTACTGCAGTGGACATTTTTTCAAGCCTGGGATAGTACACAAGACTGGAAGTTAAAGGCTTGGGTTGGAGGCCCTGGTTAGCCTTGAGTTTGCTGTTTAACCAGGGTTAGTTGCCGTGGGGGTGAGGGTCACTGCCCTGCTGCCATCAGATAGTAGTGTTTGGGTGTCACGTGAGATCATGGAAGTGATGTGAGCCATTAAAGCACTTTTTAGGATAAGCTTGTCTAGGAAGCCGGGTGGGTGTAGCCATTAAATTTCCTGACTGAAGTTCTACTTCCCTGGGCCTCCGTCCTTGATCTGTAAAACGAGAACATTGTGTTGAATGATTGCTCTAATCGTTCTCAATTTGGACTCTATTACTGCAAGTCGGGCCAGTCATCTTAGATTGTCCACCTCTGATAAGGAAGAGAGGGCCCCTGGAGCCGTGGGCCTGGGACACATCCCTTATCCACGTGTCACCAGTGGAGGTGTGACCACAGACAAGTCCCTTCTCTGCAAGGATGATGTGTTCATCCACAAACTGGGGATCAGGATCACCATCCTCTTCATTTAAGTTAGGGGTGGAGACAACATTTGTGGTTTCTCCGTTCTGTTCCCTGTTTTCAAAGATGAAAAATTGAGCCCTCCAGAGGTGAGGTGGCCTTCCTGAAGTCAGAGCTGAGATTAAGGTGTTCTGATTCTTCTTAGCCTGGAGTTCTTCGTGTCACCTTGGACTTGCTATGATGTGTGGATTCTTGGTTGTTTATCACGTTCTGCATGAATTAAGCATAAGCCCTGGTTCAGTAGTATGGAACAAGAGCAAAATGCTTTCGTCAGGCCACAGGTAATTTAGATCAGATAAAGGGAAAATGGGGCAGAGAGAATTACACTGGCTTCTGCCACCAGCCGCCCCCCTTCCCCCTTGTGACCTTGTCCGAGGTCACAACTTCGCCTTGTTTTCCCCTTCCCTAAGATAGGGGTGGGGAGCAGCTGCCTGGCCATTTCTGAAGTCCTTTTCATCTCTCAAAATACTGTGAAGAATTTCTTCACTGGCAGGGCTGTAAGCCCAGGAAATAGTGTGCCAACCAAAGATGTAGATTCTCCAGTTTTGGAAAACTTTAAAAATAGGAAGGAAGTTGATTTGTTTAGCCGAGTTCATAATTGTAGGCCTGCCGAAGGCAGAGAATTGGCCAAATGGTATTTTGCGGAAGTTCTTTCTTACAGGGTGGACCTAGAGGAAATCAGTCATTGGGTGAAAATAAACTCTAAGGTCTGTGAGACAATATTTGCTTAGAGAGATTTACATAGGTCTATGTGATGGTCACTATTGTGTCAGGTTTTTTTCCTGTATGTGTGGGTTTCTTAAGTTAGAATAGTAGAGATATAATTGTAAAGTTTGACTTCAGAAACACAAACCAGAAGCCTGCTTATGAATAATGACTTTGTGGCCCTTTGTGTACTGATTATTAATTGTATGAGTGTGAAATATTGCTGATACTTTTACTGTGGTCACAGCTGTCTTGTAGTTCCACAGATAGACATATTACTGAGTTTGTGGGTGAATTGAAGGGATTCTCTTCCGTTTCTTGGAAATATGTGAAGGTAAAACATAGGAATTTATAGAACACTGGAGTTTCAGTAAATGCAGCTCTTTGAGTCTGTACCACCCAATATTGGTTAGCTGAAAGAATATACCAAAGTTTGATTTTGTCAATTCTGTAGTGTCTGAACCAGCTGAGACTGTGATCTCCGGATGTTCCCCTCTGGGGAAAGAGTTCAAGATGCCGGACCACCGGAGCACCCACTTCTGTCTTACTGTTTGCAGTTGCCACACCATCTAGGGTATTTTTGTGGTACTCCAGACATCTTGGCCAAGAAATTCAGCTTCTTCAAGTGCAGCATTGGTCACGATACATTAATTGTGCATCTTCTCTGTGCCAGGCACTTGGGACACAGATGCCAAGAGGAGAAAGGCACAGTTTGTGCCCTTGTGATGACCGGTGTCCGAAGGTGCTAACACCGCGGGCCTGCAGTAAAGCGGGCCGAGGGAGAGAAAACCTCTGAGCGGCACTTGGCACACAGAGGCGATCATTTCCCACATGCAGTGAATCCCACCTGACGATCTCGTTGTATCCCATCAGCAGGGAGAGTCAGGGCTGATTGGATGGTACACTTCTAACTTAAATACCGTCTTTCTCAAAAACGTTGCTTTCAGTTTGGGAGCCAGTAATGTGGTTTGGGTGTGGGTGTTAAGAAGGTCTACAGTGTCCTGCAGTGCCTCTCTGCAGATTTGGGGGGGCTTTTTCGATCTAACAGTTTTTTGCTCTGATCCTGATTGAATAAACAGGCAGGGGAGCCCACTTGGCTCTTCTGTGTGGCAGAGAGGGTAATTCTACCCTTACGCCCTTTATGCAGACCCCTTGATGGGCACCGGAGTCGTCGTACTCACACAGTGCCTGCTCTTAAACTTGAAAGTGCAAATCCTTTTTTTTTTTTTTTTTAAAGATTTTATTTATTTATTCGACAGAGATAGAGACAGCCAGTGAGAGAGGGAACACAAGCAGGGGGAGTGGGAGAGGAAGAAGCAGGCTCATAGCGGAGGAGCCTGATGTGGGGCTCGATCCCATAACGCCGGGATCACGCCCTGAGCCGAAGGCAGA
>NC_048228.1:79706731-79952680 GCF_002007445.2 Ailuropoda melanoleuca | reverse complement strand
GATTGAGTACAGCCAGGGCGTCAGGGCGGAGCTCCGAGAGCGCCTGCGGGGCTGGTGGGGCCAATGCTGGGGGAAGGCTCTGTGCAGAGGAATCACCGGGAGACGAGAAGGAGCACAGCCCCTCTGAGGAACCGGAACGCCCCTCATCTGTGCTTTCTGTCCCCCCCCGCCCCCCCCCCCCGCGTCAGCTCTGGGAGGGGACCCAGGCAGAGGCACCGAGACACACTTGCCCAGGTCTCAGAGAGTGGATGACAGCAGATTGGCGCCTGGGACTATCCTCCAGGTCTTTCGACAACTTGGGGGCCAGGTATTTTTTTAGGGGATGACTTCCTGTTTCCCCCTGCCTGGCCTTGAACTATTATCCTTCAAGATATATGCCAGGTTCCCCTAGACAGAGGCTGGGAGTTCTGGTCCTCTCGCACTGCGCTTGTAGGAGGTCGAGGCACATGGGCCGAGGGATCCCTTGGGAAGACCGTCCCCAAAGCCAGGAAGACACAGCATGGCAGGACCTAGATGTGACGTCTGCCTTTCTCAGCTGGCACCCCTCTGTCTGAACTCCAGGCAGTTGGAAGCTAGCAGGGCTTGATGCAGGCGGTGCCGCTATTGTGAATTATTGCCCACATGCTTAGAAATGTTGTGAGCAATGTTGGAGACAATTACAAAGGAAACTTTAAATCAAGTTGACCATGAAGGAGATTCAGAGACCTTGGGCTGGCTAGTTATAGAGAGATTGCAAGAGTCTCAAGCAATGGTCATTGATTTATTCACTCCACAAATTTTTTGTTCCGTGCCTACTCTGTGCCTGGGCTGTCTGAGGGGCTGGAGACACTGAGAGGAGCCTGACACCGTCATCCCTGCCTTCATGGAGCAACGGAGAGCCTTCCCTTCCCATTGAATAGGTGGGGAAATGAAGGTCTGTGGAGGGTGATGATTTATACACAGTCGGACGGAGGGAGGGAATGGCAGAGATGGACTAGAACTCCTGCTTCCCACCGCCAGGCCAGAGCATGTCTCATGGCTCCAGGTTTAGAAAAGACGGAATGTCTTTCATTAAGAATGTGAAGAGCATGGGGCGTCTGGGTGGCTCAGTCGGTGAAGCGTCTGCCTTTGGCTCAGGTCATGATCCCAGAGTCCTGGGACTGACCCCCGCGTCAGGCCCCCTGCTCAGTGGAGAGCCTGCTTCTCTCTCTTCCTCTGCCCCCCACTTCGTGTTCTCTCTCTTTCTAGCTCAAATAAATAAATAAATAAATAAAATGTTTTTAAAAAAATCTTAAAAAAAAATATAAAGAGCACCGGGAGAGGGTCAGAGCGGTGGGGGCCGGCCAGGCAGGGGGAGGATACGGAGGTGCTCGACAGTGATTATCTACATTTTTGTTACTACACCTTTTATTTTAGATTTACACAAAAATTGCTAATCTAATACAGAGTTCCCCAATATTCCACATCTAGTTTCCTTTATTATTACCATCTTACATTAGCGTGACACCTTTGTCTCCATTAATGAGCCAGTATGATACATTACTATTAGCTAAGTCCATATTGTGTTCAGACTCCTTCACTTTTTACCTAATGTCCTTTCTCTGTTCTGAGGCTCCCATCCAGGATACCTCACTGCATTTAGCCGTCATGTCTCCGGAGGCTCCTCTTGGCCGTGACAGTTCCTCAGACTTCGTTTTTGATAACCCTGACAGTTTTGAGGAACGCCGATCCAATATTTTGTTCCAGGTACTTTTTTTTTTTAAAGATTTTATTTATTTATTCGACAGAGATAGAGACAGCCAGTGAGAGAGGGAACACAAGCAGGGGGAGTGGGAGAGGAAGAAGCAGGCTCATAGCGGAGGAGCCTGATGTGGGGCTCGATCCCATAACGCCGGGATCACGCCCTGAGCCGAAGGCAGACTTAACCGCTGTGCCACCCAGGCGCCCCATTGAAAGTGCAAATCCAATAAGGCTCGTGAGTTGGAGAGACTAGAAATCTGGGCACTGGCTGGTGCTCTGTTGTTTTTGTTTTGGGGAGGTTTTCTTTGGTGTGTGTTTGTTTTAATTTAATGGACCTAGGGGCTTTAGTCTAATAAGGAAATTTCAAACCGAAGACTTTATTTCCTCCTAGTTAAAAGCAAATCATGGGGACCTGCTGCGGTCTAGAAAAAGAGTCCTGAATGGGGAGGGCCAGTTCTGTGCAGCCTGACTGACCAGATACCAGTTGTCCAGCCCTCTGAGGCTCTGTTTCCTGACAAAATGAATAGGTTGAGGGCGCCTGGGTGGCTCCGTCGGTGAAGCATCTGTCTTCGGCTCAGGTCATGATCCCAGGATCCTGGGATGGAGCCCCACGTCGGGCTCCCTGCTCAGCGGGGAGTCTGCTTCTCCCTCTCTCTCTCTCTGCCTCTCCCCCCCATCTCATGCATGCACGTGTGCACTTGCGCGTGCACCCTCTCTCTCTCTCTCTCACTCTCAAAGAAATAAAATCTTTAAAAAAAATGACTAGATTGAGTGAGTGGTTCGAGGGTCCTGTCCAGGGGATGAGAAAGAACATTCGGATGGAAGAAGCTGCATAAGCCAAGGCATGAGGTAGAAATCCAAATGAGCAGAAGCCCAAGATAGTTTTGAATGGAGTTGCCTGAACTCCCCCGCCCCTGTTCCTGCTCGGTGAACTCACAGGAGGAGAGGATCACAGCCCGCTGTGAGTGTTCTGAAGGCCTGGCTTGCAGTGTTGGTGTTTGGTAGAGATTAGAGAAGCCCTGGAAGGTTTGCGAGCTGTAGGCTGAGGGCATCAGGGCCGTCCGTGGAGAGTGGGCTGGATGGATCTCTATCCTGGGAGAGGCTGGGCAGAGCCGAGCATCGGCGGGCTTGCTGTGGTCTGGCTGGGGTGCATACAGGCTTAGACCACCGCTTGAGGTTTGGGGCTCCCAGTGGCAGAACGCACACGGCAATGGCTGATGGCAGGTGGAGGAGAGAGAAGGGGAGACACTTCCCAGGTGTCGAAACTAGTTACCTGGAAGGCATTTGGGGAAACGAGAGTGGGGCCTGTTTTAGGGCAAAGAGATGAGCTTGATTTGGATGCTTTAAGGTCATGGTGCCTGAAGTCTGGGGAGTCTTAGAGGTGATTGGAAATTTGAGTTAAGTTGAGGAAACAATTCAGAGCTAGAGATGTAGATTTAAAAGATTTCATTTATTGAGAGAGTGAACGAATGTGAGTGGGGGTGGGGGCAGAGGGAGAGTGAGACTCTCAGGCAGACTCCCCGCTAAGCGCAGAGCCTGATGCGGGGCTCAGTCCCACAACCCTGGGATCATGACCTGAGCTGAAGTCAAGAGGCAGATACTCAACTGACTGAACCACCCAGGTGCCCCCAAGAAATTATCTTTGTCGGTCTTGGGGCAGTGCGTGCGTGAGATCCTGGGAGAGAGAGAGAGAAGAGAGGAAAGCAGAGGACTATAACGGGTTGTCCCCGGGATGTCTGAGAAATGGAGATGCATTTTATTAAATACTTCTAAAGGAGCTAATTACGTTCATAAAATTTCATGACCCCATTCCTTCCTTTAGGGCTTATCTTTATTCTTTCCCTCTTGTAAGTGAAGATGAAGTCTCACTTTTGAAAATGTCAGGACTCATGGGACGCCTGGGTGGCTCAGTCAGTTAAGTGTCTGCCTTCAGCTCAGGTCATGATCCCGGGGTCCTGGGATCCAGCCCTGAGTTGGACTCCCTGCTTGGCAGCGAGTCTGCTTCTCCCTCCCTCTCTGCCTGTCCCCCCTGCCCCCACCACTGGTGCTCTTTTGCTCGCTCACTCTCTCTCAAATAAATAAAACTAAAATCTTAAAGTAAAGAAAATATCTGGCTTCAGAGACCACAATTCCCACTTGGTAGGTGGAATTCTTGTTCCCTGATTGTAGAATTAATCTGGAGTAGATCAGAGTTCAGTTACAGCAAGGCACTGAAACTTCTTGACACACATTAGCCATTCCCTTGGCATGGGAAAAACAACCCAGCTTTGAATACATTGCTCGCAGCAGCTCCTGGCTGGAGCAGCAGTCTTTATCTCTTGTCAGCCTTGGTTTCGGTGTTGGCTCTCTAGGAATGTTCCTGATTGTAAAATATCTTGTCTTGTGAAGATGAAGTCAGCTCCCCACCCCCTACACGTAGGGGAGCCTGAGCCAGAGAAGGAACTGTGCTTTCAGACTCCTGCTTGGTGGGAACCACTGACTGACCGCTCGGCAAGCCCTCGAAAGTGGTGGAAGCAGGTGCCTGTCTTTAAATGAGGCCCTTAGCCTGGGAATTGGAAGTCTCACTCTGAGCAGTGAGGACTTGCTCCCTCTGTTCAGTGCTCGAATCTTCTGGAGGGATGCTCAGCATTCCTCAGGAAATCCATAACATCGCATGTAGCTCTAATTGAAAGATTTTTATATTTGCAGCAGAAATCTTTCTCCCTTTGTGTCTGACCACTTTGCCTTCCAATTTGTGAGCAAGAGCCCTAATGACTCCTCCCTGAGATCGATTTGCAAAGGCTTCCGGGCATCGCCTTCCCACACTGAAAGCCCTGGCCTCCATTCATGGAATTGCAAGCACCTTGTGACTCTTACTGCTGTTGCTTTTAAAGTCTACTAAAACTGAAAATGGAACTTTATGTGGCCCAGTCAGTGGGAAGGTTGGTGAGGCTGTGACCCCAACCCCTTAATGGAAGGATGACATTTCTCCTAATGCCATAGGCTTTTTGTTCCTTTTCATTCTTTTGGTATCCAGGCCGTTCTGCTGGCTTATCCTGAGCTTATGGTCAACTAAAATCCTTAAATCTTTTTCACATGAACTTTTGGCAAGCTGGGTCTGCCCCATGGGTACTTACTTACCCTGCTGAGGTTTCTGGTTGGTTGGTTGGTTTTTTGTTTTTGCAATTTACATACATCACAGTCTTAACATATGTTCCTGATGTTGGGATTTTTTGTTTTTCATGTTTTCATTCTATATCCTAATTTATCTTTATAGAATAGTGGAATTTTGGAACTGGAAGTGGTTTTGAGAGTACTACAGCCCATTCCCTTCAGTGTGAAATGAGTCAGCCGCTTTAGGGAAACTGGCCATGGGGGTTTGGTTGGATCAGGTTTTCTTTCGCACACACTGGGAAGGTAGGATGGGTCCGGGAGGAAGAGAAATGTCAGCTGAGGGCTGGGCACTGGTTATGAATGCAGGTTTGGGCTACTTTATTCTGTGTGCAATTTTATACTCTTTCACTTTTGTCTTGTGTGTTTCTTTTATAGATTTCCTTCATCTCTGAAAGCAGAAAGAATGAGCCACTTACTCTACTTCTGTGGTTTGTGCTAGGATGCAGTCTGTTTTACAAACACGTATTGAAGTTATCTCACATTTATAACTTCTGAGAAAGCCAAGGAGCAGCATATAGTATTGTTATTGTTACAGTTGGTATTGCACAAAGTTAAAATATGTTAAGTGGAAAACAGATTAGACTGGTTCTAACTAATATCCTTTACTGGCCAAAGTTCTGATTTGCCTGTTGATCAAGATTAAAGAAAAGGAATGGCTGCTTGGTGAGGAGAGTTTATTTCAAGGTAAATTGATGTGCGAGAAAAGACCTATTTCTACTACTGATCTGAGTGAAGTTCAGGATTCCTGAACATATGTAATAGGTTTTATTCAAGAATGCAGTCCGTGTTCTAAAAGCTAGTGTGGTGTGTTTAAAAACGGTACGTAATTGATTTATTTATGACATCCCAGATTGTGATTGAGTCTGGCAGTCATGCATTAGTAAGTTTAAATTTCAGACATTTGCTTGGCAATTGCCGGAGACCTCACCGATACTGTGACAGGGCGGTGACAGGGCCGTGACCGGGCTGCTGTGTGTGCCGGAGCAGGTGGCATATGGCACCAAGGCAGAGCCTGAGATCAGCCCACACCTGGTTTCCCAGAGGCTACCACACACGGCTTGTAGTATGCGAGGGGGAAGGACAGGGTTTTGGCTTTGAATGATTGGAATGGTGCCTTGAAAAAGGCACCGCAAATGTGAGGGGGGTAGCCTATGCTAGAAATGATTTTGTGTTTTAAAAACTAATACTACTGTTGTCAAGGGGATTCCATACTGTGTCCACAAATGTCATAATTTGAATTACATTCATTTTACTGCAGTTCCTAGGAAGTAGCGAGAATATTTGTCTGGTTAATAAGGTTAATGGTTATCTAAACTCAAGTTTGAACTGTCAGCTTCATACAATAGACCAGTTCTTGCTATTATCGCAATTTTGATTTAAGCTAAAATTTTTGTCTTGAGTAATTACCTAGGCATATAAAAGGACAGTCTTGAATATTGCTGTTAGACTGTCATCTAAAGTTTCTATTAATGTTTCTATTAATGTTTATGTTTATTTTTCAGATTGTATTTCATGACTTAAAGGGTTTTGTATGTTACATACTGAAGCATTTGGGGCCACTTAGAAATGTATGCCATTTCACTGGTACTATTGAAATAATTTATCATCATATATTTACAATGACAATTTTTTATCCCCCTCTCCACTCCAAGTAATTTTGTCCCTGGGAGGCCTCGTCTAATAAAGTAGAACGTAATCGCTAAAATTTCTTAAAGTTTAAGAAAAATGCACTTTTTAAAAAATGAAAAATAATCTTTAAGATTACAAAAGCATTACATGAAAATTATAGAAAAATAACCTATTGATAAGCAAAGATAACAAACCACCGCATTCCTGCTACCCAGAGACTACGACGGGCAGCCCCTCCATATCTTTTCACATTGTATGTCTTTGGCTGAAAATAAGTAGAAGAAAGAGCCGCTCTTGAACACCCGCTGCCTTTTTTTCAGTCTGTTGGAACTTGTGGCCAGAATGCCCAGGGGACTGGGGGCTCAGCCAGTGGGGCCACAGCACACCCGCTTCTCGGTTCTCACCGGTTCCAGTGCTGGTTGGACAAGGAAGCAGCCTTGAGGAGAGCGAGAACTTGCTAGATTGTAATCCTAGATTGTAATCTGTGCTCAAGTTTCTGGAGGTTTTTTGTCCCCATGGGTGGGTAGATCTGCTAACCTGTTGGCTCTCCCATCCGCTTGGTTTCGTGTTCTTGCTGCCGTGTTACCTTCTGGTTGTGGTTGATTTCCCCCTTCTCTGCGTGTGCGTGCCGCCACTGCCCCAAGTGGAGGAGGCTGGGGAGGAGGCCTGTGCTTCTCCCTGCAAGCTCCTTCATCACTCATGATGCAGTCTGGGCATGAGGACCCCCTCAGCATCCTCCGGCCCATCGTCCTCCCCTCCTACTGTGGCCCCCTCTAGCCCCTCTCCTCTATAGGGCCCTGTGGTCCGCTGGAAGGCACATGGGCCCACCCCCACCTGTCCCACCCGGGGCTTGTAGGCAGGCCTGGGCAGGCTGAGTGCTGGGCCTCTCTTCCCCACTGCCTGCTCCCCAGCAGTGGGTGCTTCTGCTTTGTTCACCTGCCGAGCGAGGCTGCTGTCACTCCCAGGGCCTCCCTCGCCTTTTTCCTAAATAATGTCCTGTCTCAGCCCCACTCCCGATGGTGCCGTTTGCGTACAGCCCTGGTGCCCGGCGCAGACCCGGACCCAGGAGAGTCTGCATGTCTGTAAAGTGGAAATGCCTTTCTCAGAGGCTTGATGGGAGGATTCAGTGAGATAATCTGTGTGAAGCCCAGTGTCTGACACAGTTAGTGCTAGGAAGTGGTGTTAGTTCCTGAGATGCTGTATGAACTTGATGCAAGTGAAGGTGGCCGAAGTTTGGCTTTTCCTCCTGATAGTGTGCATAGGGTTATATGAAATATGGGGGCTGGACCTGATTTTCTACCTGATTTTTGGTGAGGTTAGAAAATAAAGCCCTTTCATTGTTCCTTTCATTGCAATTTAGAGTTTACCTATAGCACTTTGGTGTATTTCAAGTAAATATGTTTAAATTGAGGTTAATTAGTATTACAATATCCACTTTGAACGTTAAGGTGGAGAAATAGAAAACTGCCATTTATTTTCCTCCCACATTCAAGTTGTGTGTTATGTAAATGCCCTGACAAGGTCTGCATGGTCCACACAATGAATTAAACACTATTCTACCTTTACCCAAAGTGTGGTGTGGGAGATAAACTCAGTGTGTTGACCTATGTGACAGCAGAGGGCCAGGTTCCACGGGAATCTGGGGAATGGAGCAGAGGAGATGTTTGAGCTGGATCTGGAAGAATGGGCAGGTGGTAGTGGAGAGTTGGTGGAGGGACATTCTAGAATAAAGCCTCCTCTGTTGTCAAATGTGAGCTGCAAGCCAAATAAATTTCCTGAAATGAGGATTCAAAGGTATTTATTTTGTCACATTTTTCCTCTTCTCCCATTGGCAGGGATAATATGAAGTTTACAGTAGAAAATAATCTTCCATCTGTTTGTTTATTAGACTAAATTGTCATATTCAAGGACTAGCTGAGCAGTAAATCACATCAGACTTAAATTTGAGTCTTGGTAACATTTGAAAAGAGTTGTAATGTTTTTATATTGATGAAGAATTTGCATTATGTAGAAATTAATTCCATAACTCTAACTAATGGACACTTGAGTTTTAGTTGGAATTTACTCTCCATATTGATGGCATCATTCCATTTTAATTTCTCTTTGTAGATTTTGATGACTATACCTTCTGGTGCAGCTTTCCCATTTTCAGTTGGATTTACGTTTGCATTGGCATGGTGTGATGGCTTTGTTGCATTATTCATATATACAATAAATACACACTCTGGCCCTGGGAGACATGCCTGGTGGTGGTGGTGATGTTATCTCTGAGTTAGTTGTATGTACCTGTTTCCCTCTGCGCTTCCTTTAGTCCATGGGATCTGGGGTGGGGGATGGTGTAGTCCATGAACTAGGGGAAAAATTACATCTTTATTTTTACTGACTTGTAGCTAAAATTTAACATTTCTGTCAATTATGAATTCGGTCATCAAATCCAGTAGCATTAGCAGCTTCTGTGACAGTAACATCAATAAAATCAGTTATTTTCATGTTGCGTTACAGTAGTTGTACATTTTTTAAAAAATTTCTTTGTTTAGGGGCACCTGGGTGACTCAGTCAGTTAAGTGTCTGCCTTCAGCTCAGGTTATGATCCCAGGGTCCTGGGATCAAGCCCCGAGTTGGGGCTCCCTGCTCAGCCGGGAGTCTACTCCTCCCTCTCCCCCTCTCCCCACTTATGAGCGCGCACGTGCTTTCTCTCGCTTTCTCTCTTTCTCTCTCTCAAATACAATCTTTAAGATTTTTTCTTCGTTTGAGAAAGAAACGGTTGTGCATACACAAGTGGGTGGAGGGGCAGAGGGAGAGAATCCTCAAGCAGACTCCCCACTGAGTGAGGAGCCCGAAGTGGGGCTCGATCTCAAGACCCTGAGATCATGACCTGAGCCAAAACCAAGAATCTGATTCTTAACTGACTGAGCCACCTAGACGCCCCTACAGTCACACATTTCTAAAAAATACTGTGGATGCGCATCATTACTTTGAATTACAGCATTTATTTGATTTGCCTCTAGATCTTGTCAAATACGGTAATAAGCACATGCTATATCATAATTATTTGGATAATTCCCTTTTAGTATCATTAAGTTCTTTTGTATTCTCTTGTATTCTATTTTGTACATTTAAAAACTTCATTCTGAGAAGAGTCCATAGGCTTCACTATGCTGTCACTATGCTTGTCTGAGACACAAGTTTAGGAACCTCTGCTTTGGTCCCTGGGATGCATTTGGGAGAAGAGCATGCCAACATTTGCTTAGGGAAGATTGGTGGGAATGTGGGATATGTAACAAAAAGCTGAGATACCAGCTCTCACCTGAGATGCCCACTAATCCCATATAGTCTTGCCTGTTGCTCCAGCCCACAGGGGTACCCAGTTCAGCACAACCTCAGTAGCTCTGCTGGTCATCGTAATACATGCGTGCTGCAAAATAGGAAGGGTTAAACTTCATTCTCTGTAGTCTTTAAATAAAATATACTAAATGATTCCCATCTAAAAATGGTGAAAATAAAAATAGCTTAAGTGTTTAAAGGGGTCAGCCTTCAGCTGTCTAGAAAAGTCTTATAATCCAGAAGGACTTAGTCCCACTGTTTCTGGTTTACTATTTTTACAGCATTTGTTCTTCGGCAAATACTTGTTCGTGTACACTCATGCATTGTGTTGGAGATACTACAGATTTATCATGGTTCTCTTCTAAGATCTCCTTGAGATATTTGTCATCCCTGAAAAACCTTGAAGTCACTACATTTTTTTCTTTTTTAAGATTTTTATTTGAGAGAGACAGTGTGTGCATGCACGGGGTGGGGGGCACAGGGTGATGGAAAGGGAGAGAAGAATCTCAAGCAGATTCCTTACTGAGTGTGGAGCCCAACGTGGGGCTCAATCTCAAGACCCTGAGGTCATGACCTCAGCTGAAACCAAGAGTCAGACACTCAGCCGACTGAGCCACCCAGGTGCCCCACTAAATTTTTATTTTGAATTGCCATCATACAGTGAGCAAATTTATTGAGTACTTGCTGTGTGCCAGGGGCACTTGGGGCTATATCAGTGAACAAAATAGACAGTAATTCTCCCTGAGAGCAGACATTCAGGCGTTCAGGTGTCTTATGCTCTGAGGTCGGTGGAGCTGTTCTGCAGGCTAGAAAAACTGCTTGCCACCGACAGACCTGTGTATTTTTTAGGTAGTGGTTTCCACACTCTATTTCTGTGGGTCATTGTGATACCTCAGGGCTGTCTGAAGGAGGGGAAAGGAATGTTCTGCTTTTCCAGCTCCATTTTAATCAGAGCATTCCTGATTTTACATTTTTGGGATTGCTGGAAGGTTGGGTTGGGGTGAGGTAGGGGAGAGTTCTTCTGCCTACTGGATGTTTGGGAAGATGGTCAGATTCCTGATGTGATTGGTATTATCTGTTTGCTGGCTGGTATGGAATAAATTTTTGTCTGTTCTGTACTGAAAGGCCATTGGAATAATAGCAAGCCCGTTGCCTTTGGGCACTGTTACTTAAGGTAAAAAAAAAAATTTTTTTTAATGGCTTAATACAACCATTTATTATGTATGTGGTTTTGTGGGTAAGGAATTCGGGAAGGGCTCCGCTGGGCAGTTTGTCTACCTGGCTTCCTGTGGAGCAGCGAGGTCTAGATGATTCCTTTCCAACGTGGCATCTTTGCTCAGGTGTCTGGTGGGTCAGTGGTACTGGGCTTCTCTTGCTGTCCAACTGGGGCCCCAGACCCCAGGGCTGCTTCATGTGGCTTGGGCTCCTCGGGTACTGTCACTTTCCTAGGGAGTTGATATTTTCCTACTTTGTAAACATGAAGGGAACAGCTAGCAGTCATTGGGAGTGAATACGTGCAAGGCTTTATACTAACAACTTTCACGTTTATTGTTTAGTTTTTATCCTGCAAGCCCCACTTTGATAGAAGAGGAGACTGAGGTTCTAGGAAGTGGGTGACCTGCCCAGACGTGCACTTGAAGTTGCAGAGGCTGGAGCCTCTGTCAGCATTTCCAGTTACACAGCTGCCCCGAGGATCTGTCTGTCGGAGACTCACAGCTGCTGCTGCGTAGGAGTCGGGGCTGACTTTCTCCTCAGAGTTGTGACCTGCAGCAGTGAGAGTTCCCCTCTGTCTTCTTAGGGGCGATTCTGTTTCAGTGTCTACTCCTAGAGGCCTGTTCCCTGCCGTGGGATGCTTCTCTCCCGTCCAGCAGGCAACACTGGCTTCATTCTCATAGTTTCCACCTTCCCCCCTGACTCACCTCCCTCCCATAAAATGTGCACACACACCATACTACTCGAAAACAACAAATAGGGGTCCCGGCAGTTTTTTCTTTTTTTTTTTTAAGATTTTAATTTTTTTAGAGAGAGAAAGACAGCACACGTGAGAGAGGCAAAAGGAGGAGTGGGGGAATCTCAAGCAGACTCCATGCTGAGCGCGGGGCTCCATCCCAGGACCCTGAGATCACGACCTGAACCGAAACCAAGAGTCGGTTGCTTAACTGACCGAGCCATCCAGGCGCCCTGGAGTCCAGGTGGTTTATGCAAAGAATGGGTTGCTCGTCACACGTTTGCCAAAATGGCGTATTGGGCAGAGTTCATAACAGCTGGCATCAGGTTCGTTGGCACTGGATCCTGAGTAGGTTCAATTTTTTGGGGGGGGGGGTATTCTTGTGTGTACAGTGTTTCAGTGAATGAATCGATGCTGTGGTTATCAGGAAGGAGTGAGATGCCTCTCTAGGGGATGACCGGTCCCTGCAGTATGCCCTTGCTGATAAAAGTTAGTTGCAGAACGCTGATTCCCCACACACGCTTTTTTTTTTTTTTTTTTTTTGGTAAAGGAAATTAGCATTTGGCATAGGCAAAGAGCCACATGACAGAAAAACCATACTGTTAACTGTGGCTCTTTCTGGGCTTGGGATTATATGGGCAACTTTGTATGTTTCTGTATTTTTCTTTTACATGGATGTGTATTAAACTTACTAGAAATAAAGAGGACTAAAGAATGCATCCTGCCGCTGTGTTTAAGAAGGAGGCGGTTTTATATGGTCCTTGAGGTTGGCCTTTTCACAGCAAGGTGAGATACCACAGCCTGGCCAGGGCCTTGATGGGGCCCAGCTGAGGGTCCTGACCTCAGCCCCTGGAAAGGAGGAAGAGGCGGGGGCAAGGTGTTCCTCCTCTCTGTCCCTTCTCTGGACGAACCTGCCTGCAACATCTTGATCTCTCGGCTCAACCTGGAGACGTCCACCCAGTTGGCCCAGAGGCACGGTGGCTGGTGCTGACTGGGAGCCGAGGTTCCAGGGACTGGGGTGCAGAGTGCACGTATGTAAGAGGAAGGCATCCCAGAGGGGAAAACATAACTTTATTTTCCTGTTAAAACAAGGGGACAGGGAGGGGAGGAATTCGAGAGCAAAGCCTACATTTTCCAGTATTTGGCCTCAATTCTGATAAACTGATTCCATTCGGTGTGTTTTAAGTACACGAAGTCCGATTGTAAGGTGCTGTCTGGGACCGTTTGTCCGTGAGCCTCACGTGTTGCACGTTATGCTGAGAAGTTTCTGATTTGATTACAAAGACCAGACCGTGTGGCTTGGGGATGGGTGTGTTGATGTGCTGCGTGTGTGCTGTTCTAGCCCGGTGCCGAGTTGCTGAGGTTCTGAGCACGGGTGCAGCCTCGGGGTTGCCTTGTTACTGTTGGCTCTGAACCCTGCACCTGGCCGAGGGAAGCTCTCCTTGATCCGTTTGGTTACTTTGGGGGAGGAAAGCCTGTACCTAGGTCTTACCCTTGAAGATGTGGTGGACACTGGAAAATTCCTTTTCTGTGTTTTCCATTGAGGTGGATTCTGCTCACAGGTCAGCGAAGTAGGGCCGTGGAGCCCAGAAGCAGGGGCAGGGCCACGTGCTACCCCAGGGGCCCCAGTCACTGAGGACTGGCTCCACTCCAGCTGTAGCGTGGACTCTGGTGCAAGGAGAAGAAAGTTAAGCTTTGGAGAGGACCAGAGTCATCTTTGAGTGGCTCCTTCAGACCTGTGTTTACGGCAGTGTGTGGATACTTTGTAAATTACCCACTTTTTTTGGTTCTATTCCTTAGTTCTTTTGTGTATTATATGTGATTACAGCCCTTTCTCATTTAATGTGGCAGGGAGCAGAGAGGCTTGGGAATAATGTGTAAACAAGTCATTCAAACATGAACTGTACTTTGGCTCTTTCTGAACATTTTTTGATGTTATCTAAAATTTTATATGTTCCCCTTTTTATAGGGAAAACAATTGAGTCAGTTGGACTCCCTGAGGGTCTTTGGTGGCTCATTTTATTGTAAGGGTAGAGTTTGGTAAATATTTGAATCTTCCTATTTGCTCTCTCTTTTTTTTTTTTTAAAGATTTAATTTATTTATTTGACAGGGAGAGNGATAGAGACAGCCAGCGAGAGAGGGAACACAAGCAGGGGGAGTGGGAGAGGAAGAAGCAGGCTCATAGCAGAGGAGCCTGATGTGGGGCTCGATCCCATAACGCCGGGATCACGCCCTGAGCGGAAGGCAGATGCCTAACGACTGAGCCACCCAGGCGCCCCTTACTATTTGCTCTTGATAATTTATTTGAAATGTACTCCATACTGAGATTTTGCGTTTCTCTGTCTTCTTACCCTTTCTTAGCACTTCTACTCCTGTAGTGTTGGCATTCTACTTTGTTGAGTCATTTGTCTATTTCTTTATCCCCTCTGTCTAGATTGTAGGTTACCTGAAGAACAGGATCTATGTGTGATGCACTTGTATTCACCATAGAATTTGGCATAAAATGTTTTATACAGTGAACAGGACTCTTAGTTGCAGGTGATAGACACCCAGTGTAAAATGGCATAATCAAAAATTTATTGGCACAAGAATCCCAGTTGATTGGCTTCAGGCATGGCTGGATCCAGGGCCTCGAACATCAGAACCATTATTCTCACCCTCTTCCTTCCATTTTCTTCTTCCCTGTCTTTGTTTCACCTCCTCGGGAACTACTTAGCATGGCTTTATTTGTGATAGCACCAGAAATTCCAGGCTTATGTCCTCAGAATTTTAAGTCCAAAAGTAGGATTTCCCAACCTGGGCAATACTACATTTTGGGCAGGATAATTCTTAATTGTGGGGGGCTCTCCTATGCATTGTAGGGTGTGCGGCAGCATCCCTGGCCTCTGCTGACTAGATGCCATTTGCAGCTTTTACCCTCCAGTTGTGACAACCCAAAATATCTCCAGACATTGCCGGATGTCCCCTGGGGGGGGGGATGGTGATGGGTAAAATTGCCCCGGGTTGGAGAACCACTGGTCTAAAGCCACAGAAAGTTTCTTTTTTCCACCAATTCCTTAGAACACATAGGCCTGCCAGTCCTGGTCTGGACTGGGTTATGTGACCAACCCTGAACTAATTCTGCGGTGGGTGGGGGGTTATAGAATATGCTGGTTGGTTTGGTCTGGGGTTGCCAGTCCACTCGTGAGCTGGGGCTGGACCTGTCTGTGCCATCGAACCACTGGAATGAGGGTGGGGTGAGGCACTACTCATTAGGGGAGGGGGCACTGGATTCCATGTAAGACCAAAACAAGAAACTCCGGAACCAAAGCCAGAAAACACGCGGACCCTCCCAGGAACTGGGAAGTCTTTTTGAATTGAGAATGAAGTCTTGGTGTGCTGGAAAGCGGATGTGTCTTGGCATCAGGAAGGTGCTGTCCTGACTCTCGAGCTTATTACCTGGGTAACTTTGGGCTAGTTTGTTTTTTTGTTTTTTTTTTTTTTTACCCTTTTCTCAATCAGATTCTGTCATGCTTGTGAAAGTGTTATTTTTTCATAAAGTTTTCATTGATGTTATTCAAACAGAATTATACATAAATCATATACTCAGTGACTTCAAAGTTTGAATAATCTCATACAGCCAGTGCCCAGATGAAGAAACGGAACAGTCCAGAAGCCCCACAGGCCCACTCCCAGTCACTCCTCCTCCAGAGATAATAGCTATCCTATTTTTTGTCATCATAGTTCAGTGTTGCCTGTTTTTGAAATTTTGCAAAAGTGGAATTCTACCATGTGATTCTGTTCTACGTGTTGTTTCTATTCAACACGATGAGTATTTGCCCATGTTGTTGCCCATAGCATAGTTCGCTTATTCTCCTCCTGCATGTTTTTGATTATATGAATATCACACATACTTGTCAGTTCTGTTGCTGGGCAGTGTTTTGTCTCTGGCTTTGGCTGTTAGAAATGCTGTGACCGTCCTTGCACGTGTCTGTTGGTGAGCTGGGACACGTGTCTGTCTGGGATGCCCTGGGCTAGGGCCCTGGCGCCTGCACTAGGGGCTTAATTGCTTTTAACTGCTCTGCAATTCTCAAGGACTTTTGTTTTGAGGCATAAATGAGAACAGGCGAAAAGACTCGTGTCTGTTGCCCGATAGAAAGTCCAGATCTCCTGTAAGTGTTTCATCTAAGATGAGTGATTTGGGCATGAAAAGATAACACATGGGTACTTGTTAGCTTGAAAATCAGTTTTCATAAGTTTAACGTATTTGGCCCTGGATGATTTTAGGTAGAAGCAAAACTGGATTTTGGTGCCCAGTGTTTTGGCTGATTTTGCTGTTTTATGAACAAATACATACTATAGGACCAAATATTTATTAATGGTCTCTCAGTGGCAAAATTTCAAAAGGGCGTCATTTATAAAAACTGATTGTGGTGTGTGTCCTGGAGAAGGAACTGGCGCTTTGTTTAATGTTTTTTCCTAGTACGTTTACATGTTTATAGTTCCCTCTGCCTTGTAGGAAAGGAACCCCAGTGTCCCTTTACAAAGATTATGTAACGTGCAAAACTAATGTGGGGGCTTGCCGTGATTAACTGAGACTTCATGATACTTGTGAGCACTTCTTAATCTTTGAGAGATATTTTGAAGTAAACTTTGATCAGAATTATACAGTATTACACAGTAACATTTCTTTTTTTTTTTTTTTAAGATTTTATTTATTTATTTAACAGAGAGAGAGAGACAGCCAGTGATAGAGGGAACACAAGCAGGGGGAGTGGGAAAGGAAGAAGCAGGCTCCCAGCAGAGCAGGGAGCCTGATGCGGGGCTCGATCCCAGGACTCTGGGATCACGCCATGAGCCGAAGGCAGGTGCTTAACGACTGAGCCACCCAGGAGCCCCCCGTACAGTAGTATTTCTTATAGGGCATTCACACCTATGTATTTAATGAGCTGAGACTTCAGAGATGCGGTGAATTTATTTGCAAACCAAGTTTGCCCTTAAATAGTATAAACAGCTTGTCACGTATCTGTGTGACGGTTTTTTCTTTTGGTCTCGGCTAGTTTGTTCATCTCTGCCACAAGCGTGGTGAGGATCTGTGCAGCTGGGCTGTGTCAGTGCTGCTAAAACGTACAGCTTGCCAAGGCCCTAGTCATCCTGTAGGGTTTGGGTATAATGGTGTGGAGACAGGGTGAAGAGGGAGCGTTCCTTACCTTGGGACGTGAGAAAGAACAGATGAATGATAGATACATCAGAGATGCTCCCCGTCCGAACTGCCTAGCACTCGTGGACACTGCAGATGCCAGGGCCCCACCTGCAAACAGGCTGCTTCGTTGAGGCTGGGGTGGGGCCGGTCTCCCTGCTTGAGTGGAGGGCTAGTACATTCACTGAAGAGGGTTGGACTTTGAGGACCTATGTTTGCAGGCTGAACATGCAGTGATTTATTCCATGATCTGTCAGTATCTATGCTAACCAATCAAAATGTTTTGACTTTTTTTTTTTTTTAAGATTTTATTTATTTATTTGACAGAGATAGAGACAGCCAGCGAGAGAGGGGAACACAGCAGGGGGAGTGGGAAAGAGAAGCAGGCTCACAGCGGAGGAGCCTGATGTGGGGCTCGATCCCACAACGCCGGGATCACGTCCTGAGCCGAAGGCAGATGCTTAACCGCTCTGCCACCCAGGCGCCCCAAATGTTTTGACTTTTAAACATTGTTTTAGAGAAGTCACAAAATAATTTTACAGTCTTCCAGATTCCCTTCTCTCTCTTCCTTGCTTACCTTCTCCCACTCACGTTTGTTAGCTCCTGCAGCTGTTAAATCACTGAGGTTGAATTCTTGTCTCATTGTTTTAAACATTTGTAGAAACATGTTGGTTTTGTCAAAAGGTTGTAGTGAACCTTTAAATGATTGTTTTGGAGTCGGATGCTGGGTTTTGTGTTTGCAGAGACTCTTTTCATGGGATCTGAAAGCTAAGAGTGTGTCCCCTTTGCCATTTCAGAGCTAGGGAAGCTGAATACTACTTATGTTTTACATAAGAGGGAAGATCAAGACCCACAGGATAGAAGGATGAGGATGAGGATGAATGAGGTGGGTGGCCCCGTGTAAGGGCCCGCGGTCATTAGCATTTCCTAGGTGCCAGATGCTGCCTCAGTCAGCGAATGAGCGCGTCTGGTCTCTCTTTCGGGAAGACCTCACCCGTGAGTCTGACCATTGGGCTAATGGTAAGCGTAAAGCAGGAGTTGAGGCATTAGTTTACCCTGGGGATCCATGACCAACGGGCAGCTAAGAGGCCTCTACTCAGGACCCACCTTCTCCAGCACACATTCAGTCGCTTTAGTCCTGTTTGTGTTCTAGCATCTGCCACATTATACTGGAAATCGCATATTTAGAGCGTCTCTTATTTCCTAGACTGTGAGCCTCTCAGGTCAGAAGAATCCCGTCTTACTCACTGTATGAGGTGTATTCACGTCTTTGTGTTGAATCTAGTCTCAACCAGCTGTGCTCTTGGACGACACGGGAGCCCACGTGTGTTGTATCTGGATGGGGTCAGACTCCTGTTTTTCTCTCTTTAAATAATTTAAGTTGTGAGCACTTGTAAGAAGATGTTGCCTTAAGTGTCTTGTATAAAATTTAAGGCACGTAAGACAGAGGAAATATTTGATTTAATTTCATTTTCTTCTCCTACATTTACCTTGTTTCTGACTAACGGATGTAAAAACCACTCCTTACCAACAAAAATGAAACACAAGTCTGTTCCTTCTGGAAAGTAATTATGCAGAATAATTTTCTCTTAGAAGTGCTTGTTTTTACTTTTTGCTGTGAGAGAACATTTCATCCAAGGGACAAAGCACAGCGTGGTCTGCCTTATTTTTGCAGTTTGGTAATGTTTTACTGTTAAATAACAGGAAAAAATGCTCAAGTTTTATATACAACTCCAGGCTTCTTCAGACTCATTTAATATTTATTTGTTACCAGTTGGCAGCAAAACAAAAGTATAAATGTAAAGTGAAATGACTTTTCGTTCTAAATACTGTTTTAGAAGCTCTTTCCTCAGTCCTTGTGTGTAAAATTACACTTGCAGTGTGTTTATAATCCTTTAAAATCCCTAAATCCTTACCAAAATGTTGACCCAAATGTTTAAATAAGGACTTTATTTACAGAAATAAATGTTTCTAGTTCTCTTACACTAAGTATCATTTTCTGGTGACTTACAGAAACAATATTCACTTAAGCTTGCTGCAGAAACAACACGCATATATACCGTCATACCGTGCTTTTTTAGTATGTGAATTCGAAAGAGGGTTGTTTTGGTTGTGAAATAGTGCAGATTTACTTTAAAAAGGAGCTTTAGTATAAACTCAAATAGGTTGACAGAAGAGCAGTTTAATAAATTTTATGTCAGAACTGGGCCCTTTTTTTTTTTATTACTGGTGATTCGTTTTAATTAACATGTTCTTCTTGTTGTGATTCCCAGTGTAAAAGGAAAAAAAAATCTCAAACCCTTATTGAATTTATGCCAGTATAATGCTTTTCAGGTTCTTGTTTTTGCTGGAGTTAACTTTGATTTACTCTATCTGCTTATCTGGGATCAGAAATGACGTAGATATTATTGCTGTGACTGTACTAAAAAAAGATTTTGTTAAAAGTTCCCAGATCGTATCAGTGGAAATAAACTCCAGTGGTCTCAGTGTATTTGCCCTAATGGGTTCAGTGTATTTGCAGTAAATATGGTAATTTGAAGTTTATGTTCTCAGAGACTGCAGTTTTACCTTGAGACACTTTTCAGAGGGCTAGTGCATTCACTGAAGAGGGTTGGACTTTGAGGACCTAGGTTTGCAGGCTGAACATGCAGTGATTTATTCCATGATCTGTCAGTATCTATGCTAACCAATCAAAATGACATTTTGATTGACATTTCCCCCTTTTTTATTTTTACATATCTCTCTGAGCTGCCAACTCCAGCAGCTGCTGGTTCTCAGTGGCCCCTCTCCCTTGGTTGACGTTCTGACGTCATCCTTGATGCTCCAGTTCCTCCTCCTCCACCTTCCATTCCTCAGTTTCTTTACGTCGGACACATTGGTGTGGCCTGTGCTCCCATGCCTGCCTTCTTCCTTTACTTCGCCTTCTTCTGTTCCCAGGGGGCAGCCACTCTTGTGCGTGAGCTGCTGACATCGCAGTCTGCATCTCCTGTCTTGGACTCCAGGCCCAGCTGCCCAGCTGCCTGCTGGATGCCTTTACTTTCAGGTTCTCCTGGTCTGACTCAACATGTGCAAAAGCCAAACTCCTCACGTCATCTCCACAAAGCTGCTCCTTCCATGTCCCCTGCTCACGCAGCTTGAGGCCGACTCTGCGAGCCACGTGCTGGCTTCCATGCCCTCAACTCCCCCATCCAGATAGCCGCCAAATCTTGTGTATTCTGTCTTCCAGAAGCTTTTATTCAGCCTTTCTCTTGACTCCCGTCTTCTTCCAGGCTCCCCCAGACCCCATCTCAGTACTGTAAGCATTCTAACTAAGCATCCCTTGGGGCCCCGCTCCCTGCCTGGGCAGGGCCGCCTTGCTTCCAGCCCGTTTCTGGATCCCTACCTCCTGGCATCTAGTGATACCTAGAGAAAAGTTTGGAAATAAAATGAAGTAAATGGGGGCGCCTGGGTGGCACAGCAGTTAAGCGTCTGCCTTCGGCTCAGGGCGTGATCCCGGCGTTTATGGGATCGAGCCCCACATCAGGCTCCTCTGCTATGAGCCTGCTTTCCTCTCCCACTCCCCCTGCTTGTGTTCCCTCTCTCGCTGGCTGTCTCTATCTCTGTAGAATAAATAAAAATAAAATCTTAAAAAAAAATAAAATAAAAAAAAATAAAATGAAGTAAATGACTCTGTCCCCTTGTGTGACAAGTACCACCGTAGGTGAGTCCAGGACAGAGTTAAAAGCATGGAGAATTCAAGATTTCATCACAAGTGGATATTATGCCTTCATTTCTCCAGGTCTGTTCTGGTAAAGGGAACTAAACTCTCAGTACAGATTTACAAACATACACACAGGTGGAGTCCATTTTTTATTGAAAAAGTCTCCTGTTTTACTTATGATAATTTTAAAACATTAGATTTTTAACTGTTGACAATTTATGGCTGAAATTACGTTTGGCAATATGCTGTCAAATATTGTGAGATGGTTATATTCTTGTGAGGATCCCAGTGGTTCTTTTTAACCCCCGTTGTCTCCTTTATGCCCATGTTACAGTTCACCAGAGCAAGGAGTGGGGGCACTGGGCTTTGACTGACGCCCGTCTCCTACAGGTTGTGATTAGTGTGTAGGAAAGACTGGCGGTTCGAAAAACTTACACAGCCTCAACCCTGACCCAGGTTGTGATTTGCTGTTCAGCCTCTCCTGACCTTGAGAAGTGGGGGAACAATCAGATTCTGTACTTTGTGTCTTCTTTCTGTGCTGTTTACTGTTGAGTCACCGTAAACTCACACGACTCACACATTTTCTCTGCACTTTGGTTACATAATGAAAGACGCCATTACCTCAGATGCAGTGGAAGACCCAGCATATAGAAATGACCCTTACTTTAACAAGCCTCAGTAGCCTGTGTAAGACTTCTGTTCAGAGAGTACGTTTCACCATGGGGAACATTCATGTGACTCCTGAAAAAATAATTTCATAGAATTGGTCAGGAAAGTGGTGAGGTTCTTTACTTGCATGAATTAGTTATTTTTCTTTGAAAATTCTTTACTTCTCAGAAATAGCTTTTACCTGAAAAATCTTGCAAGCTTTTTTTTTTTTTTTTTTAAAGAAACGGAGGCAGTTCTTGACAATGTCCTATAGTGACTTGTTGGCAAAGGTGTGAGTGGAACCTGGGCTTCCTCCCTCCCTCTCCTCTCTGTCCTGTCGTCTTTTCTATTAACCATTTTCAGGCTTCCGTGGGTTGTGTTGTCTGGCAGTGGGAGAGTGTGCTATTGCACAAGCAAGTAGTACAAATTCATGCTTGACAGATGTTGAAATTTTGGTTTATTTAGTATTATTTAGCTCCTATGCTTCAATAATCAATTTTTAAACTATAGCGTATACCTAAATATATTTTAACTCTTTGCATGATCAGATACCTTGGAAGGATGAATCATAATCTTTACAGCAGAGGTACCAACTTTAAGATGCACTTGATGTGCAATCACAGAGAGAAAAATCTTTTGAGTCATTGGGTCTTACAGCATAGAAGCATATGTTTTAAATCTACAACCATGTCCCTTTACTGTGTATGTTGATCTTTGACCTGAGTTGTTAACGGGGTTTTTTGTTGTTGTTTTTTCCCCTATAATGTTGTTAGAAGACTTCGAGCCTCTGGGTATCGGGCCTTAAATTGAATTTTCTTACATAGAAGAAAAGGAAAAAAATTGCTTTGGGTGTTAGGTCATAACGAAAAGCAGGTCCTTCCTTAGGAAGATTGAATTGGTGCCTGTGTTTCAGTATGGTGGCTGTAGCTCATCTGAGTGACCGCACGGATCCTTGCTGTGGTCGCAGGTCCATCTTCACGTCTGCTGCTGCCTTGAAGGCTCTCGTCAGAAGCTCCTGATGAGACGTGTAGCAGCAGGGACGATAACAGCACACGAGCCCTTTTGTTCATTCTCTTGATCGTGGCTCTGCGTGGAACCCAAAGGCTCTGGAGTCTGTGTGGGAAGAAGCCGCAGTGCGTTGCCCTGATAATGACACTGTCTTGGTTGCTCACTCCTTGGTTAAAGTCTCCTAGCTCTATAGTCAATACCGGCCAACTGTTAGGACATAGAGAACTGACTAATAAATTGCCAGTTGTCCTTGAAGGAAAAAATAACGATGTGATTTGAAGAAATGTTTTATAGATAATTTCAGTTGTCACTTGTCATCCTCATCCCACCCATTTATTGTGGAAGACTCTCCAAGATACACTGCCATGACATCTAGAAAACTTGCATCATGTTTTGGTGAGCCACATTGGAGACAGACCTCTTAGGGAGGTGACAGCAGCTGCGGAGAGGACCTGGCTTTGCCGTGGGACTAACCCGGGTTTGACTCCGAGGCTCGCCACATTGGGCTGTGTGTCCGTGGGCTAGTCACTTAACCTTGTGGAGTGTTGTGGCCATGCGAATCCTTTAGCATAGTCCCTGGCATGTCAGAGGTGCTTAATAGATACTGTTCCCCTTCTCCTGTCTGTGCAAGTTGTGCATTTCCCTCTCGTGGGAAGGCGTTTGCAGTCTCAGATTCCCCATGGGCTCCTACTTCAGGACCCGGCACATGCAGGGGGGTGGTCGGGGAGAGCAGAGTGTAGGCTGCTCGTATATTCGTGCCATGTGTGTGCCTCGTGGGATCACTGGCTACTGCGGGTTCCAAGTAACACTCTCCCTTTCTTGGCAGGTGCCAGAGATCATCAGCTCCATTCGCCAGGCTGGGAAGATTGCCCGCCAGGAGGAGCTCCATTGCCCGTCCGAGTTTGATGACACGTTTGCCAAGAAGTTTGAGGTGCTCTTCTGTGGCCGGGTGACCGTGGCCCACAAGAAGGCTCCTCCGGCCCTGATCGACGAGTGCATTGAGAAGTTCAGTCACGTCAGTTGCAGCAGGAAAGCCGAATTCGACTTGGCCTCCCAGAATTCTGAAACCCCAAATCCCGTGGGAGGCCTTTCCTTCTCTGATAAGTTCCGATCTGTGCTGCAGCCGGTGGGGAATGGGGAGCAGGGCCGGAGGCCCATGCGCAAATCCTTCTCCCAGCCGGGGCTGCGCTCTTTGGCCTTTACGAAGGAATTTCAGGATGGAAGCCTGCGAAGTAGTAGGTTTTTCAGCTCCTTTGAGGAAAACGACACTGAGAACCACCTCATTAGCGGACACAATATTGTGCAGCCGACAGATAGTGAGGAAAATCGAACTATGCTGTTCACGGTAAAATAGCATCAAGCCCTGGGCTCATCCTCAGTGTGAGATACGTGTTCAGTCTGCTCTAATTGGAAGGATTCGTAGCAAATTGCTTCGGGATTTTTGAGTGAATCCATGTATTTTTATAGTGAATAATCCTTTTCTCAGGATAAAACCCTTACTTTAGTCCTAGGCCTTTAAAATCATTGTTGGAAACCTAGAGAGAGTCCATCTTCTGTCCTTGTTTGTTTTTATCTCTACCCATCCCTCCCCCCTTAATTGAAAGAGACCTTTTCAATGGAAGGAACAGGGCACATATGTAAAAGAGGCCCCCAAAAGGATTTTTTAAAATGTATATTAATTTCAAGTAATATATTCCAACAAAATCTTTTAGTTGGAAAATATTCTGTCTTTACTGTTTCTATTTATAAAACATGTATCCTTTGTTAATCAGGATAATTGGATTTGGGGATAAGATGATATTTGAAATTTGTACCCAAACTGAAATAATAGTTTAGCCACCTGTTTACTCCCTTTTTCTCGAAGAGGTTTGGTAAACTGATAGCCAAATGCCAGGAAGGGAATGGACAGGGAAGCTGTCCTTGGCACTTGGGGTTCCTGGGTTCCGTGCTGCTCTGGGCTCCTCTGGATGGGCTTGCCCTCCTTGGGAGTCCCCGGGGCCTTCCCAGCTGTGAGCTGGCCTCTGATGATCTAGGGAACTGATTGGTTTTGGGCCCCCTTCTAGAATGTCGTGACTGGTATTCTAGAAGAGCTAAATTACTGGAGGTGTAATGTTCTTGTGCATAACTCAAGGCAGTGAGATGGCCGATGGGTAAGGAAGCTGCTACTTAGGTTAAGGCGATGTTGGATGTAAGCAGGTTTAAGATGAAGATGATGTGTCAGTGGGTTAATAGGGCTTTTTCTTCCTCTCTTTGTCGTGTATTGAAAAGAGTGCTATGTCGGCACTCAGGCCTGTGCTTTAGTCTGTGATGTATATTTTAAAAAGAAAAACTCTTTGGTGTCATTGTGAAAGCTGCTCAGCACATGTATGTTCAAGTATTTAATGCGTGATTACTGTATGCAGGGTCCCTTGCATCATGCTTGCAGTAACAGCAGTGAACAAGGCAGCCATGGCCTCTGCCCACGCCGAATTTAGGTTCCAGTAAGGGGGACTGACACCCGAGTGTTCGAGTAATTGTCTCAGTACAGTTCTGGTCAGTGCCACAAAGGAGAAGTAGAAGATGCTGTGAGAACATCTGGGGATTCCAGGAAGGCTTCTTGGAGGAAGTGATTTTCACTGAGCAGAGGTTCAGTGTGGCCAACTAGATATTCTTCTAGCTGGAGTAACCTGGCTTCAGGGAGCAGCAAGTGAAAGGCCCTGGGGGAGGGATGAGCTGTTGCAACAGGGTCCTCCCCTAGAATGGAGTTGATTACGCTGACACAAGGTGGTAAGGCGGTGTTAACTATACTAATGCTCTAATTTTAAGAAGTCAAGTAAGTAGTATTTAAATGCCTAACACATAGTTATCTACTCAACAAATGGTAGGTTATTTTAACAATAATTTTAAAAGACTTTTCAGTAAAACAGTTAATAGAAAGTGTTTTGGAAGTTTCAAAAGAGGAGCTTTTGTTTTCTGGAAGCTTTACTTTTATAGAAACCTCACTTCCTTATAAAGGGGAGATGTGGCCTCTGCGGTTTTGTTGCTGACTTTTGGATATTTGGGTCTTTGATCTCAAAGAAGACCGCTGTCTTATGTGGGTGAACATACTAGCAGGTGTCCTGGGCTACCTGAGGTCTGTAGGGTCAGCCGACACCTCTGGAGGTGATTCTCCACAGCAAAATAGTCAGAACCTTACAGGAGCTTTCCCCTCTTAGTCTGTATTTTCATAGGTCACAGAATGAGAATGTTTGTGTAATAACATTGAATTCAACTTCCATGAAAAACTAGTTTCTTTTTTTGTCTTTTAAGATTGGCCAATCTGAAGTTTACCTCATCAGTCCTGACACCAAAAAAATAGCATTGGAGAAAAATTTTAAGGAGATATCCTTTTGCTCTCAGGTAAATGGAGCTGGGTTATTGGCTCATTTGCATTTTTTAATGAATTCTTCCATCTGTCATTCAACAGAAGTGCTTAAAGGTCACAAGATGCATGCCTTCTAGGTATGCTTGATTTGTGATCTTGGCATTTCTCCTTTGATTTGGTATATTAAGGCAAAATATACATATAAGAAGTTCACTGTTAGCAACAATAATCTACTGGAGAAAATAGATGTACTTTTTTTTTTTCAGTTATTAGTGGTAATGTTCTGTAGTCACAAATTCCAGTTGTATATGCGTGGGTCTGCTTACATGTCTTATGTAGATATTCATACATACAAATATTTTTAAATTGATACTCATTTCTACTTTATAAAAATTCTTAACTTCTTTTTGGGTACGAGTCATTATTCTTCCTTAAAGTAGTGAATCTCTTTAAGGATGTTTTCCTCAGAATACAGTGCCTACTTGAGTTCTTTCTTGATAATCTCCCAAGGTGTGTTTCATAGAGAGATTTTGGAGAATCAGTTATAGTGAGCTATGTCAGTTGTACTCAGGGTCTTCCTAGCAAATAAGAGATCACTTAAAGTTATTGTTTGGCTGTATTTTAAAACCCTGAGTTCTTACTTCCTCGCTTCCATTTTCTCATAATTAATAAGATGTAATGAAAATCTCATTGCTGATTTATAACATGATCTACTTAAAAAATCCCTTTGAATCCTTTTCCCAAAATGTGAAAATAAAGAATGTTCCTTTTATAGTTTAATAGGGAACCATTAACAAAATTAATTTTTCTAAATCCTATTCCCTGGAGAACGAACGTCTAGCATGTGCTTACCTTGCTCAGGGAGAACATGGATCGAGATGCCAGGATATGTCAGTGATTGCCCGTTTATTGGAAAATGTTCAGCCTGAAAGTGAGATGATCCACAGAATTTAATGTCGATTTGTTTTTTCTATCGAAATGTTAATGTTTAAGGTTTGCTTTTTCATGTAACAGTTTTATTATTTCCTGAAGCGTGCAGCTTACAAGTGCACATGATGACCTGAATTTCAAGTTATTGGCACTCGTATCTCTGCATGCTGGTGCTTTCTGGAGACACTCACATATTAATATTTATGGGCTATGTCTTATCTGCATCAGGGTGCCTTTTAGTTGATACTTCCAAAACAAGTTTACATATTTATTCAGAAGAGCTCTTAGGAAACTATGGTGTACAGCCTTGGCCTTCGTATCGTACATTTAAAAGCTTCTCTGTTCTTTGTATGATTCTTGACTCATTCTTCAGACCAGTGTACTTCAGAACTTACCTGTTTGTTCTTGTAGGAGAGTACAAATATATTTTAAATCTTTTTTTTTTAACCTTTGTGTCTGAGTGTTTGCATGCGTGTGTGCATGTGTATGTATAGTTGTGTTTCCTCAATAATCTTTTGTCTTCTTTTGATTTTCAAAATAATTTTTTATTCTTTAGTATCTTGGCAAAGTTCTCATTTTTCTGTGTCCCCTTTTCTGTACTTCCTTTTAGTACTAAAATGAACATTAAAAACTCTGGTTTTCAATTCTTGTATTATGGGGGTAATCAGAATAATATTTGAGTAGAATGATGTTAATCTTCGTATTTGAGAGATATTTGTAGATATTTAAAGTATCTGAGAAAATTGTGTGGAATCACAAAAGACCCCAGATAGCCAAAGCAATCTTGAGAACAACAAAAGTGCAGGTATCACAATCCCAGATTTCAACATATGCTACAAAGCTGTAGTCATCAAAACAGTATGGTACTGGCACAAATTAGACACATAGATCAGTGAAACAGAATAGAAAGCCCAGAAATAAAACCACAATTATATGGTCAATTAATCTATGCAAAGGAGTCAAGAGTACCCAGTGGGGAAAAGACCATCTCTTCAACAGTGGCACTGGAAAAACTGGACAGCTACATGCAAAAGAATAACACTGGACCACTTGCTTACACCATACACAGATACAAACTCAAAATGGATTAAAAACCTAAATGTGTGAAACATGAAACCATAAAACTCCTTGAAGAAAACACAGGCAGTAACCTCTTTGACATTGGCTATTGCAGAATTTTCCAGATACCTCCTCAAGCAAGAGAAACACAGCCAAAATAAACTATTGGGATTAAAACAAAATAAAAACCTTTTGCACAGAGAAGGAAACCAACAACAAAATGAAAAAGCAGCTTACTGAATGAGAAAAGATATTTGAAAATGATATATCCCACGAAGGGTTAACATCCAAAATATGGAAAGAACTTACACAACTCAACACCAAAAGAGCCAAATAATCTAATTAAAAAACGGGCAGAGGACCTGAATAGACATTTTTCCAAAGAAGCCATACAGATGGCCAAGAGACATGGAAAGATGGCTCAACATCACTTATCATCAGGGAAGTACAAATCAAAATCACAGTGAGCTATCCCTGGCAAGGATGTGAAGATAATGGAACTCTTGGTACACTGCTGGTAGAAATGCAAACTGGAGCAGCCACCGTGGAGAACAGCATGGAGGTTCCTTAAAATATTAAAAATAGAACTACCATATGATCCAGTAATTCCACTACTGGTTATTTACCCAAAGAAAACGAAAACACTAATTCAAAAAGATATACGCATCCCTGTTTTTATTGCAGTGTTATTTACAGTAGCTAAGTTATGGAAGCAATCTAAGTGTCCGTAAATGCATGGCAGAGGAGGCTGTGGTGTGTATAGATACTCAAAGGAATATTATTCAGCCACAATAAGGAGGGAGATCTTGCCATTTGTGACAACATGGGTGGACCTAGAGGACATTATGCTAAGTGAAATAAATTCAAGAAAGACAGATACCACATGATTTTACTTACATGTGGAATCTAAAAAGCAAGTGAAAAAAAAAGCAGAAACAAACACAAATAGACAGAGGACAAACTGGCAGTTGCCAGAGGGACGAGGGGTGGGAGTGTGAAGGCTTCCGGGCATGGAATGTGTAAGTCACAGGGTTGAAGGTCACAGCGCAGGGAATAGTCTGCGGCATTGTAATAGCGTCGTGTGGTGGTATATGGGAGCTACACTCGGGGTGAGCACAGCATAACGTACAGACTTGTCAACTCACCATGTTGTACACCTGAAACTCCTGTAACATTGGGTATCGGCTGTACTTCAGAACAATCTGGGAAATGATTTTAGAGTGGCCTAGAAGACCGTGCGCATCGGTCCTGTTGCCTTCTGGCACTTGGGACTCTTTCAGACACCGCTCAACGCTCCTCCCACTCTCGCCCGCCTTCCACAGGGCATCAGACACGTGGACCACTTCGGGTTCATCTGCCGGGAGTCTGCAGGGGGTGGAGGCTTTCACTTCGTCTGTTACGTGTTTCAGTGCGCCAGTGAAGCTCTGGTAAGTGCCACTGAGCAGCTCTCACCTGGAAGATGTGCTCATGTGCAGTGTCAACCTCACTGATTTTTCTTTCCTTCGCAAACCATAGCGTTGCTTCGACGTGTCGTTATTTGGCTTCAATTATCCGCCACGACTGTATAATAACTAGCTAGTCCACATGCAAGACTTCTGTGGGGACGTGTCCTCCATTGTCATGTTGTTGAGGAACCTGCTCCTGTCCGCCCTCCGGCCTAGCAGTAAAATATGTCATTGTGGACGTGTGATCCCGAGGAGGTGGCTTTCTCATGAGAGTTGAATTTGTTTCTGGTTTTTACCTCCTCTCCTCTACAAGCTTTGAGCATATATAGTGTTTCTCAGACTGGAATCCTAGCAGTTATTACGATGATCATTGTCTGTCAGTCTGTGATTAATGGTCCCCCCAAAATCTTAAAATGCTAGGAGTCTTTGCAGAGTCCTGAAGTCTCAGCCCCACTCGTCTGAAATGGGCATTTTCCTGGCTACCCCGTGTCTTCTTTCCCACCAGGTCGATGAGATCATGATGACCCTGAAGCAGGCGTTCACCGTGGCAGCGGTCCAGCACACGGCTAAAGCCCCCGCCCAGCTGTGCGAGGGCTGCCCCCTGCAGGGCCTGCACAAGCTCTGTGAGCGGATAGAGGGTGAGTAGGGGCCCCCCTCCAGGCTTAACACTGCGGGACTTAAAGGGCCCAGGACAACCTCAGGCGATCTGCGTTCCTTGCGGGGTTCTGCCGAACAGAGGCTCGTGTTAGTTACAGGGATCACAGGTGAACTTTCAGCACGTGGCAGGTGTCTTCTGTATGTCGCCGAGCTACTGTGCTAGGGGCTCAGGTTTGAAGATAAACTTCCATTGCCCCTCTAAGGGTCGTGGAGGAGAGAGATAGAAACTGCATATCTAGCCACTGTCCGGTCAGCCCTGTTGGCTGCTGTGAAGAGATCTGGTAAGGTAAGAGCTGCAGAATTTCCACCACGTGTTTCAATTCCAAGGTCATCGGTAACCCCCACCAGAACCGTGTTCATGGACTGAAGGGGGCAGAAGACGGATTGCAGCTGAGTCAGAGGGAAAGTGTAAAAGGGACTGAGAGTTGACTCTAGTTTCTAGAAATGTGGTGTAGGGAGAAACTGGTAAATGTTTTCGTTTGCAGCTAATATTTATCGAGCACTTAAGATGTACCAGGCACTGTGCTAGGTGCTGTGGGAGGACAGAGGATTGTTGATTTGTACATTTTAGGGAGAAGTACATCGAGGACTCGTGAAGACTAGGGGTAAACTAGTGTGTGAGTCCAGGAGTCTGCCCGTGTGGGAAAGCCTTCCCTGTTACCTGCTTGCAAAGCCGCCCCCCAGGACAAGGCCGTGCGGGGGGACAAGCCAGCTGACCCAGCTTTGCACAGTTGGGGAGGTTTGAGCAAATCCAGAGCCACAGGGGCCCGGTGGGTTAGAATGGAAAGGGGGGGGAATCTTCCTCAGGTGGGAAGAGAGATGTTCCATTTCTGGGCCTGCAGGGGGCGCAGGGGCGAGGGGAACAGAACCAGTGTGAACCCGCCACTGTGGTCCTTTGAGGGAACCCAGCTTGGAAGGAGTTCGTTCCCCTCTCTTTGGTTTTTCATTTTCTTCTGTTTATAAGGAGGATTTCTAAAACTTTGTGTGTGATTCTGAGGGGAGTCACAGGATTTAAACAACCCACGTTTTTGTACCAAAACAAAAAAAAACCAAAAAAACCCCACCCAAACCAGATTTGATCATTTCCCATGTCCCTAAGATACTTCTAATAAGCTATACTTGGGTAATGAAAAACTCTATACTATTTAGATTTCATTTCCCTTTTTTCATAGTTGTGGTGAAAGTATGCATCATATAAAATTGACCACTCTAACCTTTTTAAAGTGTACAGTTCAGTGATGTGAAGTACATTCACGTTGTTTTGAGGCCATCACCGCCACCTGTCTCTGGAGCTTTTTGATCTTTCCAAACGGAAAGTCATTAAACCGTAACTCCCCAGTCCCCTTCCCCGGCCCCTGGTGGCCTCTGTTCTGCTTCTGTCTCCGTGAGTGTGATGGGCTCCGGGTGCCTCGTCTAAGTGGAATCATGCAGTTTTTGTCCTCTTATGACTGGCTTATTTAGCGTAACATCTCCTCAGTTCATTCATGTTGGCACGAATTTTGTTCTGTTTAAGGCTGACTGGTATCCCCTTGTGTGTCTGTTCCACATTACCTAGTCGTCTGTCCATAGACGTTTGAATTGTTTCCACCTTTTGGCTGTTTCAAATGACGTTGCTGTCAAGTTGGTGTACAATATCTCTTCATGTTCCTGCTTTCGGTTCTTTTGGGAATATACCTAGAAGTGGAATTGCTGGATCATATGGTAATTATGTGTTAAATTTTTTAGGGACTGCCGTCGTATTTTCCACAGTGGCTACACCATTTTACGTTCCCATTAGTAGTGCACGAGGGTTCCCATTACTCCACATCCTGGCCAACACATGTTACTTTCTCTCTTCTTCATTTTTATTTTATTTTTTTAAATGATAGCCATCCTAATGGGTGTGAGTGGTATCTGATTTCCCTTTCTAAATGAGCTAAATTGACAGTTATCACCTTAAGTTTCAAAGGTTCATTTGCTTGCATTATAGTGCTCTTTAAAATGAATCCAAATGATTAATATTTTCAGCTGTGCTTCCTTAGTTGTTACTATTTGCTGACATTATACAAAACATAGCTGGAAAGGAGAAAAGTTGAGCTTTACCTAGAGATCTCATCTGAAAGGATCACTAACCCCTCCCTTAGTGGTTGTCAAGATAAGGGAAACGATGACAGAAATGTCCCTTAAGAGCTTATTAAGAAGCCAACAACAAAGTTGGCCTTGAAGATAAAGCAGACCGTGATCTGCAGGGACTGGAAGGATTCCAGAGTTCTACTTGATAAATCTTTCTGTGGTCTGGCTTAGCTTTTAGAAAGTGAGAGCTGAAAAGTTCAGTCGGGGTAGGGATTTTGCTGCTGTATTTTGGAATTATTATTTAATTCATCTTTTTACCTGATAAGACTCAAGCAAAACAGAAAGCTCTACTAATGTAGAAACATTCTTGATAGCACAATTAGAAGCCTGGTGTTTTGCATGCCTGATGGGAAGCATTTCTTTTTTTTTTTTTTTAAAGATTTTATTTATTTATTTGACAGAGACAGAGACAGCCAGCGAGAGAGGGAACACAAGGGGGGAGTGGGAGAGGAAGAAGCAGGCTCATAGCGGAGGAGCCTGATGTGGGGCTCGATCCCATAACGACAGGATCACGCCCTGAGCCAAAGGCAGGCGCTTAACCGCTGTGCTACCCAGGCGCCCCGGGAAGCATTTCTTAAGTATAGAAAACACAGTGTTACAGGCATCCTTAGTAGGGGAGACATGTCCTTTGTTGGGGAGATGCTAGTTTTATGAACACTTTGAGGCCCTTGCTCTTTGCTGTCATGCATTCCTAATAAGTAGAATGAAGCGGTTTATGACAGCTCATTTTATGTTCCCATAAGCGTAGTTCTAAGAGGAAGTCAGGCTCTGGCCAGGAACTCCATACACTCGGGGGATGACCAATGACATGACCACAAAAAGAAAGACTTAAAGACTGTTTTCTTAATCAACTGATATAGTTGGGATATGCCCCAGGATTTATAGAAGAATATATACGCTCTCCCCACCGATCATGTGGGACATGCCATTGCCCACATGTAAGACGTGCAGCTTTGCTCGGGTCTGAATTTGAACTCTGAACAACCCCTAGCAGTGCTTTATTTCGCATTTTGCTTATTTTAACGTTGAGCAGAGCATTTTGGGAATTACTAGAATGAATTATATGTTCACTAAAAAGGAAAAAAAGTTGAACTGAGTTTTCCTTTTGCTGTCTAAGTAAATTTGCCTCTGGCAGAGCAAAGCCGTTCCTCAGAGCTCCCTTGATAAGAGCCTTTTCTGCATCAACAGTGTGGAGGTGGCCTCACTAACAACCGGCCTGGAGGAATTATAGTTTTGGAATGCCCTTGACTCTGGTTACCTTTTTCTCTGTTGTTCCTTGTGTCCCTTTTCCCTCCTGTAAAGCCTTCTGGCATCATATGGGGGGGAGGTGCCATCTTGTTGCCGCAGAAACCAGCCAGCGGTGGCTGACGGTGTCGAGAAGCCACGTGGAAGGTTTGCTGTAAACGTGGAGTGCAGGGCCAGGCACAGGGGCCTGGGGGTGGGAAACCTCACCTCCTGTTTGAGGTGGGGCAGGAGAGACCTCCTGAGCTGAGGCCTCCTGAGGGCAAGGATAGAACTTGTCCAAGAATCTCTTCATAGGGGCGCCTGGGTGGCACAGCGGTTAAGCGTCTGCCTTCGGCTCAGGGCGTGATCCCGGCATTCTGGGACCGAGCCCCACATCAGGCTCCGCCGTTGGGAGCCTGCTTCTTCCTCTCCCACTCCCTCTGCTTGTGTTCCCTCTCTCGCTGGCTGTCTCTATCTCTGTCGAATAAATAAATAAAATCTTTTAAAAAAAAAAAAGAATTTCTTCATAACCGCTGGATATGCAGAAATGCAGAATCGTCTGTACTGTGGCCTGATTGTTAGAAGTTTGTGATTAGTCCCTTGTGTGATTAATCTGTTATACTGTTGGTCTGTTGTATATTCGGTCGAACTTTTCTTAGAGCTTGGGGGTTTTCTCCGCATGTGAGTGTCTCGCCAAACAATACACGTATGTCCAAAATAGGATGCTTGTGACATTGTGTCAGAGACCTGCGGAGAGGCTTTTTGGTTAATAGTGACTGTTCATTTTACTCATAAATTTAAACACTATTTTGAGTCAACATTTAAGTAGTTCGTGCAGTGAAAACCATCCTTCTCTGTTTCCCTGGCTTGTATGACCTGCCAGCTTGCTGGAAGAGTACCTGAATTGCGTTCTGACGAAACCCATCTGTCTTCTCTGCACTTTTACCTACCTCTGCATTCACTTTAGTTCTGAAGCCTCCTGTGGGTCAGGCGACTTGACTCTCTGGGCAGAGGGAGGCAGTGGAGAGTTCAAGAGCTGTCTGTGGAGGGAAACGGACCTGGTTCAGAGTCTAACTCTGTCCCTTACCTAGCCGATGACCTAGGACAAAATACTGGACTCAGCCTGTGCATCAGTTTCTTCATTTGTACATTGGAATTACTAAAAATGGTGGCCACTTCAGGGCTTGTTCTGAGGATTGAGTTGATGCACGTAGCATTGAGTGTAGTGGCATAGCAATCACTGAGCAAGTATTGGCTTTTATTTTTATAGGATTTTCTTGGCAAAAACGAAGTGGGGGTGCTGCCGGGAGGAAGGACATCCCAGAAGCTGAGACAGCTCCTGCAGTTTGATCAGGGCTAAGAGCTTCCAGCAGAGTGGGGAGCAGGGTGGAGTCCAGCCGCAGTGGGGAGGCGGAGGGCAGGCAGTGGCTCTGGGGCAGGCTTGGCTGCGGGTCGGCCTCCTGACTTTTGACAAGTCACCCGGCTTCTTTAGACCTCAGCAAACACCTCTGTAAAAACAGAGGCTTGATTTCTAGGTCCTGGTTCCAGACTTCAGAGGTGTCCCCTCCTGGCCACCCTTAGCCGTGTAGATGCATTCACAGTGCTCTTCGGGGCAGAGCCTCGGCCAAGCACCTGCCCAGTCCCCTCAGCCCCCTCAGCCCCCTCAGTCCCCTCAGCCCCCTCAGCCCCCTCAGCCCCCTCAGCCCCCTCAGCCTCGGGAGGAGGGAAGGGAGCCGCAGCAGGTGGGTGAGGCGAGGGCTGCGCTTGGAATGAAAGTACTCGGTGGCAGATTTCCCACGGTAATTCGGTCAGCAGAGCCTTTCATTCTAATCTTCTCAGCATGGGTAACATTTATCTCTGGCACCAAGAAAAGGCAAAATAGGGTTTAAGCCATATTTGTGTGGAGACACAACTTTCCGAAGTATCAGCTTCTCATTGGCACTAAGATTGTGACTTTATAATTTTTCCTCACAATCCTCTGGAATGGTAATTAGATGGGCTTAAGACTGTTAATAAGCAAGTGGTGATAAAGCGAAGGTGGTTAGCCACACGAATCAGTTTGATACGAAGGAGCCTACCGTGGAAGAGAAGCATGTTTCTAATGGAGCAATGGTGGTTTTTCCCTGAGTTGTCAAGTTTATATATAAATACTCATGAGAATCTGTTCTCTGAGGACAGTGTTCTGATTGTGTGAGGTGTTCTAACACGGAGTGGTGGAGAAAAGAAAAATTCGGAAGTGCACCGACCTGAGGTGGGGTCCAGCATGGTGGTCTTTGGAGATCACGTCAGCTTTCTGGGTCTCAGTTTCCTTAGCTGTAAAATGGGGATAATTGGATCGTCTTTCTTGATTTTTCCCAGTATTAAATGAGGCAGGCCTAATGTTTAAGACCGTGCCTAGCACATGAGGGCTCAACCAAAAAATGTTAGCCCTCGTCATTGCCATCATGAACGTTACTACTGGTAGGATGTCTGTCAAACTTCAGAAGACTGGAGTAGGTGGGTAAGGATGTAAAAAGCGCGAGTATGGAAGTTTTACTCTGCCTTGTAACTTCTCCGTAGAGTGTTTTCATGTCTCTCTCTTTTTTTCTTAATAGGAATGAATTCTTCCAAAACCAAACTAGAACTCCAGAAACACCTGACGACATTAACTAATCAGGAGCAAGCAACTATTTTTGAGGAGGTTCAGGTAAGGTACTAGTTTCTAATTGCTAGACTGAAAGCAGAGGTAAGCCGCTCACCTGTGAGATGGTGTGTATGAAAGATAGCCAGCTAGAGCCGTCACAGCTCGGAGGCAGCGGCCCCGAGTTCCTCTTGGCTTCAGCTCCCCAGCCCCGGGCAGGGACCAGGTCAGACAGCAGACTCCCACTAGGTCTTGGTTTTCACGGTGAATGTGACTAACCCAGGAAAGTCCTGCCTTAAAAACTATTTTGGAGTGAGGGAAAGGAAATTGCAGAGTGGAAATCGCCCTCAGCCCAGGAGACTGAAGACGTGGACTTTGGTCCCCGGGCATTCCTCTGCTCCACAGGAAGCTTCTGCCAGCCCCTTCTGCATGGGGTTCCAGCCCCAAAGCGTGGGAGTGGGCAGAGATAACATGTCGTACGTGAACTTGGTCATTAGTTCTTCCTGCCTCTTCTCCCTCAGTGTTGGACATGAATGGAGATAATGTTATCTACTTAGAACCGTCTGTCAAACCTAAATGTAAAAACAAAATACAAAACCAAAGCCAGGCTCGTCGGTTTTCTGGAAACTCACTCTTGTCCTTGCATGTAGATGCCGCGTAGCTCGGGGAAACCACACTGCGTGTGCTGGCATGCCTGTGCTGGGTTCATTACGAATCTTTAATGAGCTCATCCCAGATTTCATGTCCGCTTTAGCCGAGGGGCATTTTCTATGGTTTCCTGGCACTTTTGAAGGGAGGAAAGCACATCAGAACAAAGAATAAATATCTTTTTTTGCGGGGAGGGAAGGGGCAGGGGTCCTGCGGAGGAGTCATTAACCAGATCAAGAAGGCCGGCAGCTCTGGATGGCAAGTTCCCTCTGCCTGCTCACCGGGTGCGGGACTGGACACGCAGGGCCTGTAAGTGGTTTTCTAGCAGGATGGATGCGTGTGCAGAGAAGGAAGGCATGGGAAGGTTTTTCAATTTCATAAGTAGCCTAGAATGCAATTTCCACAATTTCCATTTGCCTTTAAATGTTCTTGTTTTCTTCTGAATTGACTTGAGACAGGTTACTTTATTTTTTCTTACAGGATCTTTCAAGTTCCAAGTACACAGTACTCAGAATAACTTAGTGTGATTTGGACTTAGAATTCATAAATGGATGGACAGTTTGCTTCTGACTGTTAATGGATTTACAGTGGAGGCCGGGGGCCTTTTCCCGTGATGCTGTGATGTCGGCTTGCTGGTTGAATGTTATCAAGCCACTCTGGGGAACATCTTTGCAGCAAGCTTAGGAGATGCACATTCATCCTCTAATGTGCGTTTTATTTTTTATTTAGACAGCACTGGGTAGCCATCCCAAAACAGTGCGATGACTCAGCATAGTTAATAAAGTGTTCTTCAGCAGTGAGAAATTCCTAATGGAAGTGATTCTGAGGTTCTCTTTGACTCACTTAAGTTTTTAGATGTCCAGTGCATTATGGAAAAGAGACTTTAGAGAAAAGTGATGACACAGGTTTTTTTGTTTTTGTTTTTTTAAATGCATGTAGTTAATATCTTGGGGCCCCTGTGCCTTGTTCTAGAAGGCTCTGCAACTCGATTCACTTAAAGACCAAAGGGAGGGGACACTGGTTGTGAAAAGCCAGCTCTTACTTTGTCTTTCATCATCATAAGTGCAGCTCACTCTTCCTTAAATGATAAAATTTGACAGGGATCTCTTCTTCTAATGGCTTGAGTGTTTCATTGAATTATTTTCAATGACCATTCTTGGTTCTTATAAAACATTTTATATACCAAGTTTCTTTCTCGGTAGCAGCACCTGCTAATGTGTTTGAAAATCATACCTCTCAAAAAGATCATAAAGAACAAGGTGGCTTTGCAGTGTCAGGAGCCTTATGTAAGCAGAAAGGTTAATACGTTCCTTTGTACGGTTTTCCTAGAGGGTAATTTATTTCTGAAGAACTCTCCAAGGGCAGATCTTCATAAGACAAATGTAATTGGATTGAAATTAATAGTACGTGATTACTTAGTTAAAGCATTCATAATCAGTGTTTTTGTTAGTAAATGCTTAATGCAGACAAAAAAGGGCAGACCACACGGGACATGAAGAACAGGTATCTGTAATGGCCATGTCTGTGTCGCAGGAGGTTGTCACTGCCGCGTGTGTGCTGACTTTGTGCGCGCGAGAGAACTTGGTGCCCGATGAGCCTGGGGGCCTCTTAACCCTTTTGTCAGGGGACTCGTGACACTTCAGAGCCACTGTTTAATTGATGCCCTTATGAAATGCATCATCTTCAAGCGTGTCTCCCTGTGCAGGTGTGCAGGCGGCCCACGGGGTCTTTTCGAGAGCCGCTCTGCTGCTGGCTGAGTTGGCCAGGTCCGGTGGCCGGTCCCCTGCAGTGCTTTCCGGCCCACGTAGGGGTAGGGAAGAAAGTGCCTCAAAGTCCAACTCTCTTCTTCTGAATGAGTGTATTTCAGGGAATGGCTGAATTAATACTGAGTGTGTAAATCAAGTCGATTCGTACTCAGTAGGGGTCAATAATGGATTAAAGAACATGATTTTTCACAAGTTTTAAAGGTTAATAGAGGAACTTCCCCTCCACCCCCCACTTGGTGAAGAATAGCAACTTAGTTGGATTTTCCATGGCTTTAAAATTAATTCCTATAAGATTTGATTTATAACTTTGTAAAAAGATGTCAGAAAGTAGTGTCCAAGTGAGCATTGCCGTTTTAAGTAGTATCCTTCAGAATTCGTCAGTCAGCGTGGGAAATTCAGTTTTCAGTCACTCTTACATCCAATTCATAGACCTCCTAGAAATAAGGTCAAGGCATGTGACAGAATTGACTTTGTTACTTTTAACAGGCAATCAATTGTTTTGTATTTGTTTACATGAAATATAACAGGAGAAAAGCACACAAATCAGTAGTGTGTGTATTTCAGTGAATTTTTGTAAGACGAATACTCCTGTGCGGACAACCAGTTTGAAGACTAAGAACTAGAGCATTTCCAGCTTTTCAGACTCCCCTCCCCCCGGCCCCCACCTCAGCATTGCCCCCAGGGACCCACATTCTGACACTGCAGATTGATTTTTTACAAGCAAGTTAATTTTCAACTGCAAAGTGATGCTATCCAACTGGATTCCCCATCATTTTCCCTAGACTTGTCTCTCTGACTAATGAAAGTTTTTGAAATTAAATCACCTGTAGAAAGGAATGGTTTGTGACTGTGGAGGCTGGTGGGACACCTTGCTAATCATTTGAGCTCAGCAGAAGAGTAACCTCTAGTCATGTTTCAGATATCTTAAGGAAGGAAGGATTTCTTTCTTGACCTTGTAGGACACAATGGACATGGATTTTTAACCTTAGTGACTTTCCTTTGTGATGTTTCATGACCTCTGCGCTGCAGCCCCTGGTCCTTGGCTTCAGTTTCCAGTGACTGTGATGGGGCGCATTTGTCTCATTTTCTGCCCATCTGAGCAACTTCTTTCTTGTATATTTTGAGGAAAAGAAAATGTCTCCTCTTATTACTGCATTTTTAGCCTTTTTTAAGACTTTGAAATAAGCAATTGCATACTTTCTCCAAAAATACACATTTTCTTGTGAGAGCAGCCCCAAATATTTAATTAAAGATATGGAAGGAAGGAATGGTTCCAACTCTTGGGTGTCTGTTCAGAGGCCTCCCCTAATTTCTATCTGTTCCTCTTTCCTCGACTTAAAAAAAAAAAAGACGACTTTATTTTTTTACAGCAGTTTCATTTTTACAGAAAAAGTGGGTAGAAAATACAGAGGCCCCATGTAACATCTCACATCCCACCTTACCCTCAGGCCAGTTTTCCCTATTAACATCTTGTCTTAGTGTGGTACATGTGTTACTATCGGTTAGCCCATATTGACACATTATTAATGACTGATGTCCGTAGCTGACATTAGGGTTAACTTTTCATGTTGTACATTCTCTGGGTTCTAACAAATGTGTAATGGCATGTATGCACCATTACAGGATTATACAGAATTGTTTTTCACTACCTTAAAAAATCCTCTCTGCTCTGTCAGTTCATTCCTCCCGCCTTTTCTAAACCCCAGGCCCCTGCTCATCTTTTACTGTCTGCCTAGTTTTGCTTTTTCCAGAATGTCATACAGTTATAATTATATAGCGTGCAGTGGATTGGCTTTGCTTAACAACATGCATTTAAAGTTCTGTGTGTCTTTTCATGGCTCCATAGTTCTATTTATTTTAGTGCTGAATAATATTCCATTTTTTAAAAGATTTTATTTATTCATTTGAGAGACAGAGAGAGCAGGGGGAGGAGCAAAGGGAGAGGGAGAAGCAGACTCCCTCCCTGCTGAGCAGGGAGCCTGACGTGGGGCTCCATCCCGGGACCCCAGGATCATGACCTGAGCCCAAGGCAAATAGATGCTTAATGGACTGAGCCACCCAGGTGCCCCTAATATTCCATTTTATGAATGTGTCACAATTTGTTTATTCACTGTTGAAGGACATCTGGGTTGCTCATAAGTTTTGGCAGTTATAAATAAAGCTGCTAGAAACATTTGTGTGTTGGTTTTAGTATGGACGTAAATTTTCAACTCCTTTGGGTAAATACGAAGCAGTGTGATTTGCTGGATCACGTGGTAAGAGCATGGTTGGTTTTATAAGGAGCTGTCAAACTGGCTCCCACAGTGGCTGGGTCATTGTGCAGTCCCACCAGCGATGAATTAGAGTTCCTCTTGCTTCCTGGGCGTCTAGACTCACAGTGTATCCATCACCTCCTTGGGATACTCAGTATAAAGTTGGAGTTGTGGTACGTGACTATCCCTTTCCTTTCTTGAAGATCTGTTGGGAACTTTTTGGAAAAATGTACTTGTTACATAAAACATGTAAAACTTCATAACATCAAGGTTTGCAGCTTGGAATAGAGATTGAGAGTATCTGTTCTAAGATAGTCAGTCCTTAAATGTTAAATGTAAAGAACAGGAAGTCCTCAGTGAAAACAACCCCTTCTAATCATTTTCTATCTTTTCCTCGAGTTATAGGAACAACTTATCATTTTAAATTATCTTTTTTTAAAGAGCAGAAATATCAGAAGTTCTGGGTTAGTGTACCTTTGCTTCTAAAACCTGGGTTTTAGAAGGATAAAATCATTGTTTCTAGGTTAGCTCAGAGAGGAGGTTGCCAAGAGTGGCATTGATCCAGACTAGATGCTTGTATAGTTGATTCATTTATTTACACCCTGACTTTGTTTTGAAGGGCAGGCTGGAAGTTTGGAATTGGGGGGAGAACAGGAAAATGGATAATCATCATTATGAAAAACACGTATTTTCAGGGTGCCTGGGTGGCTCAGTTGGTTGTCTGCCTTTGGCTCAGGTTATGATCCCAGGCTCAGGTCATGATCCCAGGGTCCTGGGATCGGTCTGCACAAGGTCCCTTGCTCAGTGGGGAGCCTGCTTCTCCCTCTCTGTCTGCTCCTCCCCCTGCGTTCAGTCTCTCTCTTCCTCACTTTCTCAAATAAAATCTTCAAAAACCCCCCATATTTTCAAGGTTTATAGACTAGAAGCTTTGTAGGTCTTCAGAATAACTTTTTTCCTTCATTTTTAGAGAAAATAATACATTAAATTACATGGTCTTCTAAAAATGAAGAGTGATGTTTCAGATCCAAAGAATTTGGGACCTTGGAGTTTATTTTGTGCATAATCTTTCCTTGAACAGATGAGGAAGCTAAGATTACATGATTCGCCTTTGGTCACACTTATAGGCAGCACCCAGAACCTGCGTATCCTGATTTCTAGTCCATGTGCTTTGCCACTGTCTCTCTGAAAAATCAAAGATGTAGGGAGAATTTCCTTAAAAAAGAAAGGAAAAAAAAAAAAAAGTGAGTCAGTGCCATGAAATATTGCATGCGAGTTTATGCCTTGCGGGGTTTGCAGAAAGTGCTTCATGTTGAACAGTGCATTGGATATGTGGGACCGTGACCCTGGATCCAGTTGCTATTTTCCTTTCCGGTTCCCTAGCCGTAAAAGTTTATAAACACGTAGCCATTATGGCTCTTGACCTCTGGATGTTTACACATATTTTATTCTTTTCTTGTTTTCAAGACAACTTATTTATTAAATATTTTGTCTGTGCTTCTATCTGATGTGGAATATTTATTTTAGGTATAAGGACATCAGAGGTCAAAACCTAGATCTGGCTCCCTGGCTCCATTGTCCCTTTTTAAGAAAGGACTCCATGTCTAGCTAGGATCATTGGTGCCCCCTAGTGAGATGATTGGGTAAAAGCACCCATTATAATGGGTGGATGGAAGCTGTTATAGCATCTTCAAAGGCATGGTTTAGCAGTTTTGGTGACAATTTAAAGTAAGCGTAATATATATATATATTTTTTTTCTTTTTAAAGAAATCAAGACCAAGAAGTGAACAGCGAGAGAATGAATTGATTATTTCTTTCCTGAGATGTTTATATGAAGAGAAACAAAAAGGTCACATCCATATTGGGGACTTAAAGCAGGTATGGCATGTTTTTCCTCTTCTTTTAATTTTACCAGGATGTTGTGTAAAATAGAATCTTGAGGATGTTCTCAAGTTCTGAAACTCTTTTTCTCCCTGTTTTATTTTTACTTTTGCACATGTAGGGGAAACTTGGAAATATTTAGACTGTGCTTGGAGGCGGTGAGAGAAGTTGCCGTCTGCATTGTGGTGGGGGTGGAGCAGGCACTCCCAACAAGAGGGCGGGGCTAGAGCTTCAAGAATGAAGTTTAAGAGTAGATCCTGCCACAACAGGCTACTTGACCTGCAGGGAGCCCATCTCTGTCACCTCCCCTCTCCCCCCAGGAAAACGGGAATAACCTTGCATCACTGCCTTCAGAATTCTAGAAGGTGCCTGGAGGTTCTTTGGAATATCAGTACTACCTTACAGATCAGGTGCAGTGCTAGAGAGCCTGGCGTAGGTGCTGTCCACATACCCAACTGGCATTAATTCCGTTTTGTGTGGTGGAGGTCCAGAATCAGCTTGCCTTCCTCTTCTGGGCACAAGCATTGTTCAGCTTTTCTGTCTCGGGGTGCTGTGTCCAAAGCTGGGGCTACCTGCAGGTCTTTTCTCTGAAGAGCTCCGAGTCTGGGATTCTGTGCACGTGGTGTCATGTATCATGTTCTTATGTCCTTTAGACTCTGCATAAGTCAATTCATGACAAACAGTAGAGCTTCAAGTGTGCATTTTGTATTTAAGTTCCTAGTGAGCCAGAAAATCTAGAGAAATATCACTGAAAGATGTTAAAAAAAAATCCTTAATTTTCCAAAAGTATATAGTCTTTTTTTTTAAGATTTTATTTATTTTTTATTATTTGAGACAGAGCATGAGTGGGGGGGAGGGCAGAGGGAGAAACAGGCTCTCTGCTGAGCAAGGAGCCTGACACAGGACTCGATCCCAGTACCCTAGAATCATGACCTGAGCCGAAGACAGATGCTTAACCCACTGAACCACCAGTCACCCCAGTCTTCTTCTTCTTCTTATTCTTTTTTTTTTTGGAGAGAGAGAGGGAGAGAGTGAGAAGGTGGGGAAGGGGCAGAGGGAGAGAGAGAATCTTAAGTAGGCTCCACGCCCAGCACAGAGCCCGACATGGGGCTTGATTTCACAACTGTGAGATCATGACCTGGGCCAAAACCAAGAGTTGGGCGCTTAACCAACCGAGCCACCAGGCACCCCAGTATATTGCCTTTTTATAAAATGCCTAACTCACTTTCTACAGGGGCTTTAACACTCAGTGGTGTGCCCCCTCCCTGGAAACACCTCTGCTTTTCTGGTCGCCTAACCGTGATGTGGTTTTCCTCTCCCCAGATTTCTACCTTCAGTTGACTCTGGCAGTCAGGTACCTTTCCTGAGCTCACAGCGCTTACGTGCAGTGTCTGACGTTGTTTTTCGTCTCCTTGGCCAACCATAGCATCCCTTAGCAGGGACCCTAGCACCAGTGCACCATCTGTGTGTCTGGCCTCTGTCTGTTCACATGCCTCCCACAGCGTGGGAGTTCTGAGCTCCTCCAGCTCAGTCGGGTGGGCCACCCAGCCTGCACTGACAGCGAAGTCTCTGCTTCTTTTCAACCTACTACTTTTCTTGTTTCCATTCCTTTTCTTTTTTTTCCCCTCTTGTGCCATTAATAGTTTTTCCCTATTGTACTTTTCTTCCCTAACTTGTCCCAACAGGAAATTGATAATTTTGAAATAATTTATAACTGCTAGAAGGGAAGGAAGCATTTACGGTGGTTGGAAAGTTTTGACCTAAGTACAAACTGGTATTTAGGGAACAGAGAAGTATCTTTATGATTTGGGCACAGTTTAGTCCGGTGGAGAAATACATTTAATGTTTTTTTCCGTTTGAAAACATGAGAGGATTTAATGTCACAGCGTGCAAGCCTCACAAAGCAGAGCTGTCAGTGCTTTCTCTAGAGGTTTCTAAACATTTTGTTACCCAGCAGGCTCACGTCTGTGCCTGTAAAGAAGTTGCTCCCATCCCTGGTTGTGGTTGGGTCTCCCCTAGTCCGGACACCTGCTCAGGCTCTGAGGATCGCGCTTTTCAGAGCAGCAGCTGCTTTTAGATGGATCAGGTGAAGCTTTGAGATTCACCAGTAGATTCCTGCTCTCATTTTCTGCTACCAAATAGTTTAACTACATGGATCTCATTACATTCTTATTGCACCTAAAAATTCCCATAGCCTTTGAATATGGGTTACGACTTGACCTAGAGAGGAGTAGAACCGTGGCTTTGACAGTGAATTCCTCTGGCCCCCGGCCTTCAAAAGTGGACAGAAGATGCTGAGCACAGACTCAGGGCTGCACTTCCCAAAGCCAGTGGTGATGCTACACGTGCTTTTCAGACTGAAATGGTGGTGTTGGATAGCTGTCAGAGGGACCAATTTATAAAACAGAAAACACACTGAAGGACGTTTGCTCTTATGGAAAAGGAAGAATCGCTTTGGGCAAACGCCTGTAAAGTAATAAAGTTAGAGGTGTCACATTTTAGTCAGTGGACATATTGTTTCTACTTGTATGGACAGAGCTGGTGCAAAAAATTAAAAATATTCAATCAACTGCCACTTACTGTTTGCCACGTGTCAGACAGAGTTCGAATTTTTTGCATGTGTGATTCCAGTTTTTGTAATACGGTTGTCGGAGACGGGGATGTGGGGAAGAGGTCAAGCAGCATGTTAGGGAATGGCAGCCAGTGTGTCCCAGGTCCAAGGGCACTATCTTAATCATTATGCTTTTTAGGAGCTTACCTAACAAAATTGAATGTTATATAACTACTCACCAATTTGTCTGCATCCATTTTCCAGTAGAGGAGTTTTTTCTGACATTTTATTATTTTTAAAAATTTTATTTATTTTTATTATGTTCAGTTAACCAGCATATAGTGACATTTTATTTTGAAAATTTTCAAACATGTAGGAAAGTTGGAAGAAACACAGTGAGCATTCGTATACCCACCATCCAGATTGTATCATTTGTAGCATTTTGCAATATTTGCTTTCCCTTATATCCGTCCGTCTCTTATTTCACCTTTTTTTTTGATGACTTGTGAAGTAAGTTTCTGATACCAGCATCCTTTATTCCTACACACTTTAGCATGCACAGTTAGCTGTGGTTCAGTATTTGTTCATGGTTGTCTTTGGAGATTTACATCCTGTAAGTTGCACAGATCTTGAATGTACTACTCATTGAGTTTTGAGGACTTCATACATTTAGGTGGCCCAAGCCCCCATCAAGATAGAGAGCACCCCCTTTCACCCTGGAATGAACCCCCCTACCTCTTTGCTGGTCCGCACTACCCCTCCCCCAGGCAACCACGGTTTTGACTATTTATGCCCTAGATTGATTTTGCCTGTTCTAGAACTTCTGCAGATGGAATGAGACAGTCTGTGCTCTCTCAGCTCTGGCCTCCTGCACTTAGCCTAATGCTTATGTACTCATCCATGTGGTTGCGTGTATGAGTCGTTTGTTCCTTTTTATTCCCATGGGCCAGTGCCACGGTTTTTCTCCATCATCCTTCTGGTGGACACCTCGGCTACTCGGCAGGTGCTGGTTGTTACGAATAAGGCTGCTAGTGGAAGAACTTCCGTGTAGCCACAGAATTTAAAACTTGGCTCCAGACTTGTGCACAGAGTTCACCCGTCCGTCGTGGGCTGGGCAGTGTGGTGATGGTGGTGCAGATTGGAAACTTATCGAAGAACCAGCATCCTCTTCAAAGGAGAAACTTCTAGATGCTTATTTTAAAGTAAACAAGGAATATATTTTCTAAACATGAATTATTTTCAAGTTATATTCAAATTGTGGTGATAGACCTGGAAAAGCATCATGGTAGGTGGGAGAGGAGAGTGGAGGAAGCATTGAACTGAGTGTTCGGACATTCTTACGGCCTGGTTTCAAAAAAGGGAGAGTGCAGTTTTTCTTGTATGTACTTTCTGCTGTGTGCTACTGGTCTTCTGGCCAATGTTTTCTTAATATATCAAAACAAATCATTCAAGATGCTTCTACTTTGTGGAAACTTTTGTGGGGTTTGAAAGCCAGCCCACGACTTCTTAACTTTGTGGGAGAACTGGCAGTGAGTCAAGGGCAGGCCCCTGAGGGCCCCGTGAAGATCCTTCCCTTTGCTCTGGAGTCTGTCGCAAGTCTGGACATTTGGTAAATGATTGCGCAGGACCAGTGGCAGTGAGAAAGGCACCTGCCCGTGCTGCGTGATGTGTAGCAGGACTTAGTCAGCATCTGTTGCATGAGTCTGTTGCTAACGATGAAGTCCATGGGCCTTCCTGGTGATCATTGCTCATTCACTCATTCTTCAGCAAGAGAGCATGCTCAGTATAGTCTGTGAAAACACAAAGATAAATGACCATCTCCCTCGAAGGAATTTCGAAGCTGCTTGTCATTCTCTTAATGCACATTCTGATTCTCACAGACGTAAAACTCTGATGACTGCTTGAAGCCAAAGGTAGTATCAGAACCTTTTCTTTCTCTTTTATGCTTTGAAAAATGTATGACATTCATTGATGAATTAGGATTTCATCATTTCGAAGAAGACGTGGTATCTTTGACCAGCAAATAACTAAATAAAATGAAAAATGCATAATCACCTAGGAATTGGGGGAAGACAAATTAAGAGACTGTCTATACGCATCAAATTGGCAGAAGTGGAAAAATCTGACTGTACCATGTAAAGGTGAGCTCTCATGTACCGCTACTGGGACTATGAATTAGTACCATTCAGGGGAGAAAAATTTGACAGTATCTGGTACACGTGAAGACAAACACACCTAGTGACCCAGCAAGGGCATTTCTAATGATTTACCTTGCAAAAACCTTCACATGTGTGCCAGGGAGCTGTGTTCTGGAGAGATTAGTGCAGTCTCCTTTGTAAAAGCACAAAGGAGTCCATGTTTAAGCACAGGAACACGAATGAACAAACGATGTTGTCACACAGTGAGCTACTGCACTCTGATTAAAGTGACTCAATCAGTTCTAGAACGTCTGGATTTTTCTCAACACAGATACATCTCAAAAACTAGATTGAAAGACAAAAGGTAGTTGTGGGAGGGTGTGTACAGGATGATCCGGTCATTTAAAGTTTCAACTACACGTAAACCATCATGTTTTATGGATACATACGTGTGTATGAAGGTACACCGTATGAGTTGGCGAACACGTAATTCAGGAGTGGGATAATTTGTGCAGCTGGGAAATGGAGAGTGGTTCTAGGAGGCGTCACAGAGGTCCGAAGTGTTTTCCATTAAACGTGGGAAACAGTAGCTAAGAGTCACGATCACCGACATCTACTGAGCGTCAAGTATGTTCTCAGTGCTTCCTCTGAAGCTCGTAAGTGCTCTGTGAGGAGAGGTCCCTGTGTGTCCTCAGTCTGTGGGCGGAGGAACTGAGGGGCAGCGGTAAAGACCTGTCCAAGGCCACAGAGAAGCCTCTCATCCGGGCATGGGTTCCAGAGCCTGCACTCCTCACTGTTCTCAACACGTGATTGTTCTCTTGGCCAGAGCTGGGCGGTGGGGGTGCAGACGCGTGTGTTGTGTTGGTCTGTGCGCGTTTCTGTATGCTTGAAATGTGTGACAACAAAGAATGGTCTGAGTTTAGAGTATTGGAGGATGTGCTTGTTTGTGTTTTTCTGAAAGAAAAAAAAAATCATTGTCTGCTAGGAAGCAATCTGGCAAGAATCCATAGAAGTAAGAAGCAATTTAATCTAGAGCATTTTTTGTAGTTTTTTTTTTTTTAAACATATCTCTTTGTTAATAAGTAGCATTAAACCTCATTTCGTGGTTGGCGTCCAAACACCATTATGTTGGCAGCTTCGTGTTGTGGTCAGTGAGGGGGGCAAGCGTGGTTGTGGGGGGAAGGGGTGACGGAAGCCTTGGGTGGGGGAGAGGAAGAAGTGGAGAAGACGGAGCTCCACAGAAGGCGACGAAGGGATTAATTTAGGGTTATGGAGTGCGTTCTTCTGTTGATTGACTTACTTGTTTCAGCCTCTGAAGTTCCCCCAAAGGTAAGTTATTCTCTGCTTGGCAAAGCTAACATCGTCCACCTCGGTACCAGCAGCTCTGCTCAGCACTTTATGTGGTTTACCTGTTTTCATCTCACAACCCGGTGTTAGGATTCGATCCTGAGGTGGGTCTGAGCCGACGGAGGAAGGAACTAAGGCAAGGAGAAAGGAAGTAACTTGTTCAAGGCCAGTTAGTGACCCATCCCTGATCCTGACCACAGAGCCCGAGCTCTCACGCTTTGTTAGCGGAGTGGCTTCCAAGCACGTTTCCTCGTTTTGTCTGGAGCGGTTGCCACGCTTTGGGCAAACTCTTTCCTGGACTTGCAGCCCTGCCTTCGAGGAGCAGAGGAGAGGAAGTCACAGGGTCAGGATAATGGCCTGGGGTCAGAAAGATGCATCCTAGAGATTGAGCATTCCTTTTAGAAGCAAGCAAGGAAGCTGTAAGTGACTTACTGAACTTTTCATTGTTTCACTTTTTAGACCTCACAGATGGCAGCAGAGAACATCGGAAGTGAGCTGCTACCGAGTGCCACTCGATTTAGGCTGGATATGCTGAAAAACAAAGCAAAGAGATCTTTAACAGAGTCTTTAGAAAGTATTTTATCCCGGGTAAGTAGCATAATTTCTCCTACCCTAAGTTAAAATCACCTTTTAAGAGAACATAAGATTCATTTCTTTGCCTTTAAAAAAAACAGTCAGCGTGGGGCTCACAGTCCTGAACCTGAGAGCAAGAGTGCGTGCTCCTGCAACCGAGCCAGCCAGGCGCCCTCTTCTTTGCTTTTGTGCCATCAGTGTTTGTTATAAGGTACAGAAGGGTAAAAACCTTTTAAATGTCTTCTCAGTCTTTGAGCAATGTTACCTACACTTCAGTGTTTTGTTTTTGTTTTTTTAAAGATTTTATTTATTTGACAGAGAGAGACAGCCAGCGAGAGAGGGAACACAAGCAGGGGGAGTGGGAGAGGAAGAAGCAGGCTCCCAGTGGCGGAGCCTGATGTGGGGCTCGATCCCAGAACACCGGGATCACGCCCTGAGCGGAAGGCAGACGCTTAATGACTGAGCCACCCAGGCGCCCCTGCACCAGGTTTAGGTTAAAAGAAATTCTTTTAGGCAGCATGGTATTTTTTGTTTCCCAAAGGCTGTCATTCATTGGCCGGTCTCTTTGCAGAGCCCAGATTAGATATAGTAAAGCTGGGTCCCACCCTCCCTAAGTGCCACGAGGCACAAAAACCCATTTACCGTCAGCCGTGGCTGGTATGTGTCTAGAACTCTCTGTAGCGGGTCCGTGAACTATGGTATGGCTCTTGGCTCAAACGCCACCCACCTCCTGTTTTTGTAAATAAAGTTTTGGAAACACAGCCGTGTCCATTCATTTACCTTTATTCTTAGTTTGCTTTTGTGCAGAGCTGAGTAGTTGCCACAGACAATAGGGCCCCCAAAGCCTAAGAGATTTAGTATCTGGCCCTTTACGGACAGGTTTGCAGACTGCAGCTCTACAGAAAGAACGAAGTGAACATAGACACCAGGCTGGCAGCGCCTTAAGAAATTCTGTGCTGTGTGCGCCCCACCCCAGCGGGTGTAGATAATCTTTGATGGCACTCCTAAGAAATCAGAGTTTGATTTTCTTTCAAAGTTTCACATCTTTCTGGAGCTTGAAGTATCTTACAGTGCTTTTTTTTTTTTTTTTTTNAGTGCTTTTTTTTTTTTTTTTTTGGTTGGTTTGTTTTTATGTATTTTTTTAATTTCATGATACACTCCATTTGAACCATGTTTAATTTTGTTCTGGTTAAATTTTATTTTGTTTGAAGATGTGTCTCAGAATTTAAAATTTAAAAATTTAAAATTTTTAATTTAATTAAAAACAGTCCATCTACAAAACCAGTTGGCCACCTTTGAGAGCTCCTGATGGACAGAATGTTGTCTGAGTGTCCTTTGGCTGGCGGGGTGTGACAGCTTGGGACTCGGGAGAGAGGTGTTGAGCGTGGTTGCCTTAGCACTTGCCTTTCTTCGTAGACAGATTGTCCCTTCTTCCTGCCCGTCATCCCTGCCAAATGACTCAGCCACAAGGTGTTCAGGAACATTTAGGTTGCTGTGCTATTAAAAAAAAACAACAACAAAAAAAACCCCAACAAAGCCAGAAATGTTGATTATCTTAATGCACCTATGTGCTCAGCAGCTTTTCTCAGTAGATGCATTTTTCTTAAGATTGTTTAAATAGATCAAGCTGCTTCTAGCTGATGCCTTTGCACAACCCTAAGGGATCCTAATCCGACTGCTTTTCTTTATGTAGGGTAGTAAAGCCAGAGGCCTCCAGGAACACTCCGCCAGTCTGGATCTGGACAGCTCCATGTCTAGCACTTTAAGTAACACGAGCAAAGTAAGCACATTTCCCTTTCTGTGACACCCTGAAGAGGTCAGCAAATGGGTCCTGCACATCTGCTACCTGCAGAGGCTGCAGAAGGATCCGAGGAAGCCCCCTATCTTTCGTCATGAAAAGTTTGGTGCCTGAGACTTGGTGCAGGGGGTGGACCGGTCTTGCAATTCTGTAACTTAAAAGATTCACACGACAAACAAGGCAGATGGCCATTCCATAAGCAAAGCAGCAAGATCACAGTTTTAGGCCACTGAGAGGGAATTTATCCAAAGCAACCAATGGCCTTCTTGCCCAATATTAAAAATAATTGAAATTGGGAAAACCTCAAAAGTGGGTTTGTGAATTCTGTGAAGTTTGCTGCTTGAATTCCTGAACATACTTTTACCCTTTGGCTGGCTCTACGATTATAAATATTACTGTTCTTATAAATTATAAATTAAACAACTAAGCTTCACCCCTTGGGTCTGTCCTGAAGCATAGCTTTGTGATAATGAGCCAGTTCTCTTCGGTAACAGACCTGTGTCCACGTCCTTGTCTTAGTTCCTTGCTTTCTAGACATTTAAGCAGCTTCAACTTTTTTTAACCACCAGAAAGTGAATTTGGGGTTTGTGTTAGGGAGGCCAGCTTTCCTTCTGCTACCAGAGCTCCGTCAGACGCATGAGAGACGGAAGCTCTGTAGAGGCCAGCTCCTGACCACACAGCTCTCGTGTTCTTCTGAGTTTCCTCCTGGGCATGTGGCTTTCCGAGCTTTTAGACCATAGCCAACAGTAAGAAACCCAATTAAACCTGTGACACGGTTCACAGACATACGTGTACACTCGTGTCCAGAATTAAAATCGCACAAAATAGTACTTATTGTAAACAACCTTTTTGGTTCTTTTTAAAAAATGTTCCTGGTAGACCAGCGGAATTGATGCTACCACCTGCAGTCTACTGCCTGAGAAACACTGCCTCGGAAGGGTGCTGCTCAAGTCCTCAGCTGTAGCATTAATGGGGTTCTAGCAGAAACGCACGTTCTGGTTCAGTAGGTCTGGGGTGGGGCCTGAGATGCCACATTTCTGACAAGCCCCAGGGTGGTGTTGATGCCCCGGGTTTGTGAACTCTCTCTGGGGAGCGAGGCTCTAGACACCAGTCCTCTGAATATGCTTTTCTGAGTTAAAATCTAGTGGGATGGAGCATCATCTGACCTCCATGCACACATACTGGTTCTGCTCCACAGTTTACTTCAAGTTTGGAAACAGTACAGTTTATCTGCAATGTACAGATGATGGGACAAAGCCCCTGCCCTTAGGAGCTTACCTGGTAGGTGACACATCCTCAAATAACACCAGCATCAGAGTATCGAAGGAGCCCTGAGAGTTAGACTAAGAGATGGTGGGAACTTAGCCGTCCCAGGAGCAAGGGGAAGGGAAGTGATTTCAGATCAGTGAAACCAGAGAAAGCGTGGGAATGGGGCAGTGGTGCTTTTGAGTTAAATTGTACAGGATCGGCCCTGCACCTGTGGAAGTTCGAAGGCAAGAGGCTTTCCAGATCGCTGCAAATAAATGTACTGTGAAGGGGTTCATGTCACTCAAGTGACTTTTCCTGAAAGTCTTACCGCTTGGTTTGTATTCTCCTCCAAAGCACAGATCGAGGAATATACACATAGCTTGAATTTCTAGGGTAATCTTAAGAGAAATGCAACTTTCAGAAGCCACCTGCTCATATTGTGTGGGGGGTATCTTTAGGTGTATTTCTTTACATCTCTTTTTATCCCGAGATTGAGAAACTGTTGTAAAAATAAGCTATGTTACTGGATCTCTACCAGTAAGCTGATCATCTAATTGTTGAGGAACATCTGAGTGGCCCTTTTGGGTGTGAGATTAAGTGAAGGATTAGCTCCCTCATGTAATTTGGAAGGAAGTTAATAAGAGTTGAGATGAACAGGTTTGCATAATGGAGATTGTTGATGTGATGTATTGTCTTAGACAAAGTTTTAAATCCTTAAAAGAATCTTTGGAACTACAGAGTCTTGAAGAATGAAAAATTTCAGCTATGTTTAAAGGTAGTTAATATTTTGTAGAACATTGGGAATTAAGTTTTTCCTGATTCTTATAAAACTAAATGTATATAATCTCTCCCCTCAATAAACATATATTTCTAAAAATTAAAATCCTTAATGCCTGTTATCTGAAAGGCACTCAACCATATATCAGATAAACAGAATTTAGATTCTTCAGTCCATCATTAGATGCATTCATTTCGTTTTACTCTTTCCATGTTGATTTATTTATCTCTTCTGGTGGTTTCATCAGGGGCAAGTGAAGGGATTCCCCCCCCCCGTTATGTTCTTTGATTGGAATAGAATATATTGGCCACTAGCCGTGTCCTGGGCGCAGTGCTAAGCATAGTAGTTCATTTTTTTGAAAAAGTATGCATCTCAAAAGACTATGGTATTAGAGTATTGTCATGATTTCCAACAAATTCTGGGAGCTACTCACTCAATAGCTTCATCAAGTGCCTGATAAAGTAACTTATTTTGTGTAACATTTCACTTTCACTTGGATTACCTTGCCTAATTCTTGAAACCCAGTGAGATAAATTTTCTCTCTACCCTTTTACAGATGAGAAAATTGGGGGGCAGAAAGAAATGATTGGCCCTGGGTTCTGGCAGTAAGTTCCTGAAGAGAGATTCTTCATATTCTAAGACTAATAGAGGATGTAGTTTTTAACCTCAGGATCACCAAGTTAAATTTCAACATTAGATCAAAACCAGAGAGCCTTAAGAATGTGGGTAGAACATGCATGAACACAATTGGCAGAGAGACCGTCTTGATTTGTGTAAACAGCGCAGACAGGTTCTGTGAGAATCTGCGGGCTGCTTAAAAGTACAGCAGAGCCTTTTGCAGGGAGAAGGGGCTGTTTACAGCTTTGTTCACAACAGCTATGTCCTTCCGCTGGGATTTGGGCCGGTTTCCCCGTCTGTCCAGCAGCCTAGCACTTGGTCTCTGAGAAGCAGGCACTTGCTGGGCCTTCGTTTCCTTATATGTTTGGTGGCCTCTAGATGGCATTATAATCAGATATGTTTGTGTATCAAAATGTTTTCCTGCCGCTGGGAGGAGATTCCCCGTGATGTTCCTGACCCGCTGTCCCTCTGCCGCCAGGAGCCATCTGTGTGTGACAAAGAGGCCTTGCCCGCCTCCGAGAGCTCCTTCAGGCTCCTCGGCTCCTCGGATGACCTGTCCAGTGACTCGGAGAGCCATCCCGCAGAAGAGCCTGCCCCACTGTCACCCCGGCAGAGCTTCCGAAGGCGCGCCAACACCCTGAGTCATTTCCCTGTGGAGTGCCAGGAGTCCCCGGAACCGGCTCAGGGCTCTCCAGGGGTCTCCCAGAGGAAACTTATGAGGTACCACTCAGTGAGCACAGAGACCCCTCATGACCGAAAGTAAGATTTGTTTAAAAATGTGAATTTGTTGTATAAATAGCTGGGGCATTATCTGTTATTAACCAGGTATGTGTAGTCCAGGTACGCTTATTGGGTGGAAGAGAAACTTGAGTCAGGTTCTGCCGTGGGCTTAAAAAGCTAACACTTGAAGGCGTGTTCTGTTCCTCCCGTGGGAACCCTGTAGACGTAGAGGCTTGTTACTTGCTGGAGCGGCAAGTACGAGTATCAGGAGGAGGCAGGTGAGACGGAGCAGAAATGGCCCTGTACGTGGACAGCAGTCACTGCTCACGAGGTGTGAGAGGCAGGAGTCCTGGAACTTAGCTGCCGGCTTTGAGGACAGGTGGCGGAGGGGCGAGCCGGTGAGTCCTCATCTGCAAACCCGGAGTCTTTTCTCTGGGGGGACCGAGGCTCAGGGTTAGTCCCGAGCGGAGCGTGAGCGGCGGCGGGGATGCCTCTGGGCTTCCGGTCTGGGCTCTGTCCTGCACTGCTGTGACCCGGCCAGGTCTGCTTAGCTTCTCTGTGTAACAACATTGGAGTGGATGTTCCTAAAATTTCCTTCAGTGTGAGAATTCTCGAGTGTGCTAAGCGGATTTACTCCTTTTGGTCATTTGGCTCGCATGAGCAGTTGGAATTTCCTGGGTAAGGAAGGAGATGGGTCAGCTGCAGAGGAGCGGGACTTCTCCTGGTCCTTCTGGGGTCCCTTGGCAATTAATTTGACCCGAAGCGGTCACAGAGTTATCCTGACAAATAACTTCAAAAATCTTTTAAAATCCCTCACTTTGTAAATATGAATAAGGGCCACACCTGTGGAGTTGCTGCGTCCCTTGGACTGACGTGCGTCGGGGGGTCACGCACGGATAATGCAGAGTCTGCACCGATGTGTGTGACGTGTTCTGAGTGAAGAAATGAAACTATCTGACGGCTGTAGCAGAGCCTCTCCGCTTTGTTTCCAATCAGCCACTGAAAATAATTACGAGGGTTTTTAAGAATTTGGCTGCATAACTATGATCCCAAAGCAGGGCGCACACCAGAAGCTAGTATTTAATGTCTGCCATCTTAGAGACAACAGTCTAAGGGTTTTTGGAGGTTTTGCCATGTTCTTAAAACCCTGTATACCTGCTGCTTCTCTTTCGCTTTGCCGCCGTGTCCGCAGCCGTGTTTCTGGCGTGTTCAGTGGTTGCGGACGCATTCCTGGCTAGAGATTCCCAGTTCTCTTGCTAGGCCTGCAGTTTCACATGAGCAGAGGTGGTAGGAAAGGGGATATCCTGACGGTACATTTCCCTTCTCACCGAGAATGCAACTTCCTGATGGATCTTGCTGGACAGGGGAGGGGAGGGGAGGGTGGAGAGATGCCCGCCTCCCTCCCTCCCTCCCTCCCTCCCAGCATACCTGTTTTGCTTTCTGTTCCCTTATGAATTCTTTCCTCATTGATGCACAAGAAATGCGACCTTGAATTCAAAGCACGTTATTGTTCATTTAAAAGAGAAATGTAGTTTAAAAACCATGGATTTCGTTTTGCTTTCCTTTTTTGCTTTTGGTTTAAGTAAAAAAAAATTGCTGTCAGTTTCTGAAAAGGGAAGGGAGGAAGAAGCACTATTGGGGTGTACATGTGTGAGAAATGGTCAAGAATGACTTTTCACAGTACTCTTTTTTTTTTTAAACTGAAAACGACCTTTGGCAATGCGACAGTGGCTGCAGAAGACAAGAGAAGAGCAGTCCTCTGACTCTGTGGCAGTGGGTGTTTAGATAAACGTCTAGCCTGTTCTGCCTGTTTCCTCCGAGCCCCCCCCCATGGCCCCCCTCGGCATCCCCCCTCTCCCCGCTAATCGCCCTGCCTTCTCTCTAATTGCTATTTAGTGGGAATCATCCACCTGTGGGCGAGTCTCAAAGTCGCTCAGGTCAGTCTGCAGCTGCTGCTCCTCCTCCTCATCTTAACCCCTCCGCCTCCTCGCCAAATTTTTTTAAGTACCTAAAACATAGCTCAAGTGGAGAACAAAGTGGGAATGCTGTGCCAAAGAGGTGAGCACACTCATGCGGCAAGTTCAGTGTCGTTTGTCTTCCCGGGAAGTTTGCACAGAGAGGATGTGCTGCATGGCGGGAGAGAACCCAGGGCCACTGCTTGTGTGTGTGTGTCTGTGTGTGTGTGTTCTTGTCTGCTTTTGGTTTTGCTGTTTTCAGTCTATCATCTGAACTGACTTGATTTACTATTAATTTTACTATCGATTAATTACTATTGCTAGTTCTTTTGGCATTTCGTACATACGTATTTTCACCTCTGCCCGGTGTCCGCACACGCGCGTGCACACACACACACACACGCACACACACAGTTTAACAAGAACTGTGTTTGATCATATACACTGTGGTTTGTGCCAAATCAGGAATGTCCTCCCGAATTTAGGAAAATTATTTTTGTCCAGTTTGAAAGGAAAAGTCATTTTGGAAGATGGACTGATTTTTTGTTCTATTTTTATTTTATTCTGGTGAGAATGCTTAACATGAGATCTATACCCTTAACCCACTTCTAAAGTGCACAGCACACTGTTGCTAACTACGGGCACGGTGTTGTGCAGATGTCTAGAGCTGCTTATGTTGCATAACTGAACGGACTGATGTTTTTGAATTAATTCACTGATTCCATTCATTTAAAATAGAATTTTATTGACTGAACGCAGAAGTTAAATCTCATTTGTAAACTTTTTCATTTCTCACTGGTTTAATTTTCTTAGCATGAGAACTAAAGTGTTTATTTTAAAGCTTATATTTTATACTTTTTGTGTTTGTATTTCTTTATCCTAAACTCTCTTCTCGACCAAACTCTCAGCATCTCCTACCGTAATGCCCTGCGGAAAAAACTTCATTCTTCTTCCTCTGTGCCAAATTTTCTAAAATTTCTGGCTCCTGTAGATGAAAATAACACCTCTGATTTTATGAACACGAAAAGGTAGGGTTTAATTTAGATGTATCAAGCCTGGGTAGAAGTGTTGAATTATTGATATATATATATATAGGGATTTTTTCAGCTATTTTTTTGACACTCAGAAAGTCATTTTAGCTAAATTGATTTTAACTTCTTTCCTATACTTTCCTACTGAATGTCACTTAAAAAAGAGTCCTCCTGTTCTCAGTTTTGACTAGGAGTAGTTTATTAATGTGTTGTTTTCAGAAGATTCAAGAAAGTCTTAACCGGTTCTCTAAAAGATAGCAATGTTTCTGAAAAGTGACCATATGGCTGTGGTAAATAAGTCAGGATGTCTGACCCATAAGTCAAGGTGATTCCTTAGTTCCAGATGTGTACGCGGGTGTAAATTACAAGGGCTTCCCCGTGTTGTCCTGCAAATAGGAAGAAAAATCACCGATTAGGTGATACTTATGATATATGTTGATAAATATACTTTGTTTTGTAGTTAAAAAGATACAGATGTTAAAATAGTTGTCATCAGCAAGTGGCTGTGTAATTATTGCCTTGATGCCTCTGTGTAATCTAACTTTTTTCATTTTTGTGGCCATCTGTGGAGATGCAGACCTATGCTGAAAAACTGTGCCCACACATGGACAAGGGGAGCTGGTGGCCCCAGTGCCAGTGCCCCCTTTAGACAGTTTCTCTTTTCTGACGTGGTGCCAAGGAAGGCCCAACTGGAAGCTAGTGATCTGTGGAGCGTATTTCTTAATGTCTTTTACAGTGGAAATAAATTAAGGGCATGTAATCTTGTGCTTTTCATGAAAAGCATCCTGTAAGAAAACAGTCCCTTAGGAGTGTTGGCCCAGTGCGGGCTTGATTCACCTTTCATGATTATCTAATTATGTTCTCTTATGCAAAGATAACTTATAACGTCGTGTTTTGTTTAAAAACAAACAGGCAAGCTAAAATGCCTGATTGTATCTCCCCACCAGTCATCAGTCAGTCATTTTGTGCTTTCAGGGACTTTGACTCCAAAGCTAACCACCTTGGCGATGCCAGCAGGACCCCCGTGAAGACACGGAGACACTCGTGGAGGCAGCAGATATTCCTCCGAGTGGCAACCCCACAGAAAGCGTGCGATGCCCCCAGCAGATACGAAGGTACCGTACGCCCCGGAAGTGAACCCGTGAGATTCTGGTGTGAGTAAGAACAGTGCGTGAGGTGAAGGAGAACATGAAATGAGATTTCAAGTCAGTTCATCCCCTGATTTTATTTTATTTTATTTTTTAATTTTTTTTTAAAGATTTCATTTATTTATTTGACAGAGATAGAGACAGCCAGCGAGAGAGGGAACACAAGCAGGGGGAGTGGGAGAGGAAGAAGCAGGCTCATAGCGGAGGAGCCTGATGTGGGGCTCCATCCCATAACGCCGGGATCACGCCCTGAGCTGAAGGCAGACGCTTAACCGCTGTGCCACCCAGGTGCCCCATTCCCTGATTTTAAAGCTCCCTAGGGAAGACGCTCAAATGACCATGCCTATCGCTGTTTCCAGAGAGATTCTCAAACTCCAGGGACACGTGTAAGAGCACTCAGCAGCTTGTAGCAGCTCATGTGGAGAAGAGCACCTCTGCCGAGCGGTTGCGACCACCCACCCACCCAGCGTGCATGTGGGAATGTGCAGGGGCTCCTTTTCTCCCCTGCGACCTGAGTGTAGGTTTGCACGCTGCCTCAGCACAGCCTGCTTGCAGGGGTGCTCCCCGGTCCCAGCGCTCTGGTTACACTCGTCACGTCCCCTGCCTCGGCAGTTGCTGTCCCTCGGTGTGGTGTCTCAGGAAGACCATCTTGTGCCCTTGCAGCCTGCTTGTGTCTCCTAGATACAGAGTACGCTCAGGTCTGTCCTCGGGCCTCCCTGTGCGGAGTCACAATGTAAAAAACGAGTTTAAATGCAGTCCGAAGCTTAAGATTTGTCTCTGCCCATTGATAGCCTAAATTTTCAGCAGCAGCTGTTTCTTTTCCCTAATGCTCTTTAATCGGAAAACACTTTTTTTCTGAAGAAAAAGCAAAGCAACACAGCAGACCTCTCAAAGATTCCTTGAGTCCCTCAGGTTGCATGTAGCGCAGATTCATTTTTGTCCCCCGACATACTTTGTGTGTGTTAAGCAGCAGTGCAGGCTGCCCTGAGAGTTTGCAGGGTTGGTGCGGCTGCCCTGGGTGGGGGAGGCCCCCCACGCCGCCCTCCTCGTGCTCCTCACCCTCTGCCCCCCTTTCCTGCTTCTCTCTTTCTCCCTCTCCTTTCCCCTACCTCCCCCAGAATGCTCCTTAATATTTAATTTAAAAAATGCCTTCTCTGCCAAATTAAACAAGAGCCTGGTTTGCAATATAAATCACATAACTTCACTTACCTTGAGTCATAAAATGGTTATAGTGAATGTTGGCTCTTCTTATCTCATGAAATTACATTAAATTATGAATGCAGAAGTACTTTGGAAACCTGAGACATATCAAATGTAAAGCAATACAGTTATTTTTGTTAACCATCATTGAGGTCGGAGCACTGGTGTTAAGCTCGCTAGACTTGTTCCCAGCAGGAAGGAGCAAGTAAAGGAACACTACAAAGGCTGGGTTTATAAATGCAGTGAGATCTTTTTTTTTTTTTTAAGTCATTAAATTGAGTTATTTTAGTGTGTGTCAGTTTAGAAAGTTTAAAGATTTCATTTTCATTTTGTAGATTGTCTGTTAATGACCAACAGCCAGGTTGTGTGACCCAGTTCCTTCCTTCCTAAATTGCTAAGCCAAAGGGGTCTGCTGGGCTGGTGGCCGGGGAAAACACCAGGCTTGTAAAGCGCACAGGCTGGGAGGCCGTACCCCGTGTGGGAGCTCTGACGGCTGAGGAGCTGCAGTGAGCTTCGCGGGGCCCATGCCAGGGCTGCTCTCTGCCTGAGTGGGGAAGTGTGGCGAGTGCCTGGATGGACACTGGTGTCTCCCAGTCGGTGTCTGAGGGACCTGAGTCAGAAGGTTGGTCTGTGCTGGCAAATGTTTGCTCTTGGAGAACCCCAAAATAAAACGGTCAAGTAGAATGCACTGTGGACAGCACAAGAGAACATGACCTTGTGCAGCCCAGCGGGTAGAAGTGCCCGGGCTGTGATGTGTGTCCGCCCTCTCTTTCTGGAGGCTTCTGTTTTTAGTTGGTTTAGTCTGGAAGTACTGTAAGAAGCGGATATTGAACCCCAAGCTGCAGTCTTGTTTATGGCGCTTGCAGCCGACAGGGTTCCTTGGTGAATCCCGGGTTTGGCACCACTGTGGGGCGACAGTTCACAGTGGATGAGACGGGATGATAGATCCTTCCTCCAGAGGCCAGAGCAGGAGCAGAACCCCCACCCCCCGTAGCCCGAAGCCTGGGCTGCGCGGTCTCTTGGGACCGAGAACAGAGTGCTTGGTATTTCTCATCTCCCCACTGGAAACGGTACTCAGGAGTACTGACAGCCCAGCCGGCGGGACCCCCCCGGGGGCCCCTCACCCGCATATTGATGGGAAGCACAGAGCTGGCCTCCTCGCTGTCGGAGGGTCTGGGGCGGCCATGAAGGTGAACTTAGCGAAGGAATTTAGAGCTCATTCGGGGACCTCTTCCCACGGCTGGAGCCAGAGCGGCTGCATTTAAATCCCAGCTTTCCCCTAGGAGCCGTGCATGAGAACAAGCTGCCGAAACTTCACCCCTGCGATAGAGGGGATCCTTATGCCTAGTGCCACACTGATTGAGATAAGGAAGCACGGTATTTCTACTGCCATTTTATGTAAAAGCTTCCAGAATTCATAGATTAGAAACAAATCCGTGAGGCCGAGGTTTCCGGTGTGAAGTGACCCTCTGTGTTCCAGGAAGGTCCCTCTGCTGCTCCTGCCTCGGCCCCTCCACACGGGGGCGGCTTCCTGCTGCCTGGAGCCCCGACCCGGAGCTGCGGTGCTCAGTGGCAGGGCCTTGGATTTCTCTCACTGCCCTTGGGATGGAGCCGGATGGCCGTGCCCCTCTTCCCCTTCCCCTGCACAGTGCAGAGGGCTCTTCCTCCCAGGTCCTGGTGGCGCCCTGTTAGCTGGTGGGGCGGGCAGAGAAGGGGAGGGGACTGGAGGGAGGCCCAGGACCGGGAGCCGAGCTGTGATTTGTGGCTGAAACGACAGAACAGCAGTAACACCAGAAGTGGAGTTTCAGGGTTTAAAAATAGTGCCCCAGTATTGCAGTGCCCGCACCTCACGGGCGCGTAGACACTGGCACGTGGCGATATATGTAATGTATTTAAATGTGCAATGATAATGGGTTCAAAACTCCCGGCGCGTGGGCTGGGCGTGACTGTGGGAAGCAGCCTGTCCCGTCTTAGAACAGTTCTGAATTTTCCAGTGAATTTCTTAGATTGAACCAAATCCTGTTCCCTTTCATTCCATCCCTCGGTGCCTTTCTGGCCTGACTCTCAAGCCACACAGAGCACATTTCTGCTTCCCGTTCAGCAGATGGTGGGAGGCCATGGAAACCGCGGCTCCCTCTAGAGCTCCTCCCCAGCTGAACTGCCCCTATTCCTTCGCCCTCCTGCAGGTCACTGCCCAGTCCCTTCCAGTCCAGTCCTGTCCTCTGAGCACACACTGTCCCCTGCTGCGGGGCCCGGCACCCGCATGGCGCTCCTGCCGTCCCTGGCCCTCTGGTGTGCCTCCTCCTCCCACTCAGTGGGTGCTTACTGTTTTCTTCCTGTGGCCTCACCTTCGTAATCTCTTTCTGCTTTAAGTAATTAACTCACGCCTGGCTGTTACTATAGCTTGTCCTGTGGGGCATTAGCTGCTATTTAAAAATCAGACTGATTTCTAGGTGCCCTCGAAAAGGTTTTCTTTTAAAAAAAAAAAAAAAAAAAGCTCTTTCCCCAAGCACCTTGTACCTGGGAAGTGCTAGAGCGTCGGTTTGGCCAGTCCTTTTGGGATGGTTTTGATACTGATGACCCGTACGTTCTAGAGAGCAGCGTGAAGTCGACGGGCCACGCCTCTGCCTTTAACTACTGAACACAGCAGAGCTCCACCCAGACACTACTCCTGCCTGCCCAGTCCACAACCCTCATGGATTCTTCGGGCCCCAGTCATTGAGCGACTGCGGGTTCTCCCTATCTCCTGCAGGAAGGTGTCCTGATGGACCCCCATGCAGTGCTGGGTGACATCACGATATATTGCCCACCAGTTTTCTCTGATGGAGGCTTCTGCTGGGTCCCTCAGTCCAGCCACTCATGCCCTGAGGCCTTTGCATGGGCTGTTCTCTCTGCCTGGAATGCTATTCCCCATAACCTCCTGATTAACCTCTACATCTGCCTCAGATCATTTCCTAAAGTCACTTTTCCAAGGAGGCCCCTCCTGGCCACTCTCTTTCAGATGGCACCCTCCCCCCTACCACCAGACATTCCTCGTCTCCTTCTCCTGACTTTTCCCATAGCACTTAGCTCCTTGTAACGTGCTTTAGTATTTGCTTACTCATGACCTCTGTCATCGGTTTCTCTAGTTCTTACAGGCTTGATGACTTCTAAAGGAAGGCAAGTAAATTGCTGAGGTTTTTGCAAACTTAGGATATGCTCATTAGTGATTTCTTAACTCCTTTTCTCTTCCTCCTCTATAGAAACATGTCCTTTATGCTCTTTATTTAGAATTAAATATTGTACGAGTTTTTGGGTTATATTGTAGGTACTCTGTATGAGAGAGAGAGAATAAAAGCATGTGGGACTCTGTACTGGTATAATAATCACTTAGGCCGTTATCTGTGGCAGGTGCTTTATAGGAATTCTTTAATTCCCAGTTGGCCTTAGGAAGGTTGGCATTTTTATGGCACCATTTCACAGATGAGGGAGCAGAGGCTTGGAATGGCTTAAAGCCCTTTCCCCAAACCACAGAGCCAGTGGGCGACAGAGGCAGGCCTGGAGCTCCCGGACCTGTGCCCCGAAGCTCGCGCTGTGAACTGTGCAGGAGCCCGGCTGCTGCCAGAGATTGCGGCCTGACCTCCTGGGGGTGCTTCCTCTTCAGGAGCCCTTCCCACAGGACGTTCCCTGCCGGCACCCTCCCTGGGCGCTTACTGTCTGTCCACGGTTCTCCCTGTCAGCCAGACCCCCCCCCCACCCCATTTCCGAGTATTTTAATGTATGAACTCACCCTTGGTCAGCCGTCTCCTCCTCTGTGTCCACGTCGGGACTGCAGTGTGCGGGGGAGGGAGAAAGGTTTCCTAGTATCGGTCTGTGAATTTTCTTCTCCCAAATCAGGCATCTCCAGCCTCTGCCACTGCTCCCCATCTCAAGGGCACAGAGATGCCCCTGCCATCCACTGTGCTCTGGGACCACTTGGCCCCACGCTGCAGCTGTGTGTCCCCCCGCAGCTGGGACACCTCCAGATTCTCAGACACATGAGAGCCCCGAGGTCCCTGTTTTGGCCAGACTGTCCCTGGCAGGGTGTGTGCCTCTGGAGGTGGCTCCTGGCCTCTGTTTCTGCCTTGCCCTGGGGGCTGGACCCTCGGGCAGCCGGTGACTGTGGCCGGTGGCCTCAGGGAGCTCGCTCTCTGGCTTGGGCGTGGGGGACGGAAAAGTGTACTTGCAGGGAACCCTGAATAAGGCCTTTTAAAGTGTTTCAGACGCTCAGAGTGACTACGTGTGACCGTTCGGCATTTCTCTACTGGCAGCGCGAACTTAAGTTAGACAGGAAACCTTCTGGCCTCTTTTCAAGCTGAAAAGACATATTTGTACTGTCCCGCCCATTCCATCCCACTATGTTAAGTACTAATAAACTGCCAGTAATTTAAAAACCGTTGGTATTTGCATTAATGTTAAGGATATACGTGAAGGAGAATTAGGATTTCCTGTAACTTTGGTGTCCTAATTTTTTTTTTTTAACAGATGGGCTCAAACCTGGAGAGAAGGGTGTTAGTGAGTAAGGAGCGTGACTCTAAGTATAGTGCAAGACAAGGAAAATGTGAAGGCTGTGTGGACAGAGGTGAGATGGAACTGGGCAGATGTTGTCTCCAGCAGAATCACCTTGTCGTTTACTCAGGGGCGTGTGACTTTATACAAAATCTCTGTGCAGTAATTAAGTTGCAAGAATCTGAATTTTATGTTTTGGAGACCCATCTGAAGGAGGTAGGCAGTTAATTTCTATTTAGAAATTTACTCACATAGGTCTTGTAGGACCAGCACAAATGTTCCCAAATCCCAGACTGTTTATTTTTTTAATTCAGCAGAGACCGGTTGGTTTCTTGTAGGAATCCCTGCTTGACTTTCGCAAAGCCTAGGAGGGATTGTTCCCATTCCCACTTCAAGGGGCAGGGCAGGTGTATGCTAGGGCACGGACGGGAGACGAGTACGTAGGGGAATCACTGGTTGGAACTTGAAGATTTGGCAAGGCAGATGTCTTTGCAATAAAACAAACATAGGTGGATCATAAAATAGAATACAGAAAGCTGCCTGGTTGCTTACATTTAAAGCACCTGTCTGTAGTGACACTTTAAGTTTGTGGTGACCACTTATGGCTACTGCCCCAGAAGCCCCAGGAACAGGCATTCTTTCTGCTTTGTGTTCTGGGCTCTTGGGGTGAGGAGTTTGTGAGATGCCAAGTATGTGAAAGGTCTATGGAGTAAACTATAAACTCCACTGAGGTCGTATCGTGGGGGCGCCATTCAGTCAGCCGAGGGTAGGGAGTGCTCAGGGCTGTGTGGGTCGGGCATGGCTGGCGCAGACGTCACTGTTCTGAGAGGGTGCCCGTGCTGACGTCTGGATAGCAGCCTTCTCATTTGTAGAGCCTTCCCGCTGTCGATCCCACCACAGGCCTGTACTGAAGGTAGAGCCGGGGAGGTGCTCTCCTCCTCAGATGAGGACAGGAATGCATCTGCACACTGAGTGGCCATGGTCTGAATGTTCATGTGCTTAGCGTCCCCTGGGGAGCCTGTACAGAGGCAGGTTCTGGTCCGGTGGGTCCAGAGGGTCTCCCTTTCTAACAGACTCCTCAGTGATGCCGATGTTGCTGGTCTAATATGAGTAGCAAGGGCTTAAAACAAGCGACCACGATAAATCCTGCCCAGACCTTCTAGACCGAGAATGGGGCTCCTGTGCCTCTTTCTGCTGCTACGCACTCCTGCAGATAACCCAAGGAGTCACCCACGTGTCTGACTGCCAAGAAATCTAGGTCGCCAGTGACATTTTTTGAGAAGGTTGGTGCTTCCTAGAGAAGGAAAGAGTTTGGTGGAGAAAATGCAGTGATAAACACGTGCTGATAGCGATAAGACAAAGTTGATAAGGTGCCAAATGAGACCAAGCATGTGGTGCTCTGCCTCTTTCCTGCCCCCTTATTTTCCAGGGAAGCTTTGTCTCTTGGGTGGCCCCCAGGGCACAGAGACTGTTCTAGTGTTTGTTTTCTTAGTGGGCTCTGACCTCACTGTCAAGCCTGCAAAATGCAGAAAGTCAGCTCCCGACCAGATACTTGGTAGTAGAAACACTCTGCAGTTTTGCCTCGTGGTGTATTATACAAAAGATCATTCTTTGTTGTTAAAGAAATAATTTTTTAGGTGCCTCTGGAAAGGGGAAAAATCCTTTTATTTACCTCAGTGTGCCAAGGAAGAATTTTAGTGTCAGTCTGATAGTTTTCATTGAAGTGTTTCAGATTACATTGTGTATTTACAAATTTCACCAACAATAGAAGCATTCAGACTTTATATGTCTTGTTTAAAAGAGAAAAAAGGAAAACCCACCTAATATAGATAAGATTTATTGATTTGAAACCCATTGTATAAGCAAATAGTCCACTGAAACTAACGTTCAATGGGTTTTGTGTTATGAGTATAGCTGTGTCTATTTTATGATAATCTTAAGTCTGTTGGATTAGATATAAATACTAATGGCAAGACTAAGGAATATAATCTGAATCTTTGTAATGATTATATTGTGAAAAATGTAAAAACTGTTAAAGAACTATGATTTGTGTTGTACATAGCCAAATTTTCAAGAATTTATATACCATTCGGAAATTTTAATGGATCATATAAGTAGAATGACTACAAGTAAAACTTCCTGAAAATATAAGCATCATAGTGACATCTGTATGACCCTTTGCTTTGATCCCTGGTTCTTACCTTTCCCTGTGCACCAAAGTCACCTGGGGCATTTTAAAATACAGGCTGCACCTGCCCCTCTGCATTCTGCCTCGCCGAGTCGGTTGGGTGGGGATGGGGCCTAGGCATGAATTCTTTAAAACACACACACACACCCCCACACACACCCCTTCCCACAGAGGATTCTGTTTCCTATCCCGCTTGAGAGCGCTGGTCTAGACCGTGTAGGGTGACTTGAGGCACAGTCACCACTTGGTGGCAGTGTTGTTCCCTGTGTCTTGATGGTCCTGCATTCTTTCCAATCTCAGAAATCCCTTTTCCCCCTGTGATTTTGTTTTTGGTCTTGTTTTTGTTACAATATGTATCTTCTTTGCTCATTTCCAGCTTATTTGAATGGAGAGCAACCTTCTGAAATTGAGATGTTTTCTTTTTCTACAGGGTTCTAGGGCGTGGGTAAAATAAGAAAGAAAAAAAATAGTCTCTGACTGCCAGTCACATGGTTTTTTAGAATTGTTCTTAATTTACTCTCCATATAACTTTGCTTTTTTTGTGGTGTATAAAGACCAGGTTCAAGATTAAATACTGCAAGCCAGAAATCTGATTCTTCATAGATTTCTGTAGTTTGAAGCTACTAATTTTTCCCCCTTTATTGTGCTTCTTGGCCCATCATTACAGACATTGGGAGACCATAGTGAATGGCAAGATTTTACCTTAGTTTGCTAATTTTGTGCATGATAACAATTGTTAACATTGATTGAGGTTTTCCTAATTAACCATCGCGTTTAAACACTCCATCCTTAACACTTTGTGCAAAGGCTGGAACTAAGGTTGTTGATGATACAAAGAAGCCACCTCAGCCTCTGCTGCTTGGTAGGAAGGCTGCAGGGGCAGAGGGCCGAGGGTTTGGGCACCGGAGGCCCTGGGATCTGAAGGCCTGGGTGTGAATCCCTGCTTACAGCACTCACGTTGGCAGGGAGTTCCTCCTTAGGGCTAACCCAACTCCAGAACCTGTGAAGGTATGCCCGAAGGCTTAAAATCCCCAGTAGAAGACCTTGATTTGGCTCCTTTGAGCCTTAATCTGTAGGTGCCAGGGAGCCATTGAAGTTTATAAAGCGAGGGGGATGGTAAGTGGTTTGAAAATACTTTTTAGGGGGTTAAAATCTGTAGATATATTTGAATGTGAAGCAGCCTCAAAATCCGGGCAGGACTGGGGTGAGGCAGGCAGGCGTCCTGCATGGAAAATTTAAAGACGTGCTCACTTTCATGGCCCTGTAAGTCCGAGCCTGTGCTTACACGGTCCTGAGAACAAGGATCTTCTTATACACTGCGCCTTCAGCGCCTGCTTCCCTCATCGTCCTCCTGGCCCTCCTCACAGCCGTGCCCTTCTGCCCTACAGCCTGCTCATGTGACCCGGACTGCACTGCCAGGCAGGTTCAGTTAGCTCTCAGGAAGGGTTTGTTTTGTTTAAAAAATGACCTTTTTGAAATATAATTCATATACTAATACAATTTGCACATTTAAAGTGTACAATTCAAAAAAAATAATGGTGACAGTTCACTGTTTTTAATCCCTGTATTCGTAGAGTTGTGTAATCATTAGCACAACCTAATTTTAAAACATTTTTGCCCCCCCTGAAAAAAACCTCGTGCCTCCCACCCCTCCTTCAAACCCGAGACAGCCGTTCATCTGTTTGTGTCTCTCTGGACACTCTGTTCTGTCATGTAAATGGAATCACACACTCTGTGGTCCTTTGTGGCTTTTCCGCTGAGCACATTATCAGGGTTCACCATGTTGTGTGTGTTAGTGCTTCATTCCTTCTTGTGGGCCATTCATAGGCCATCGTAAGGACAGACCACAGTTCATTTATCCACCTGTCAGTTGATGGACATTTGGGTTCTCCCCACCTGTTGGCTGTTAGGAGGAGTGCTGCTGTGAACATTCATGGACGTGTTTTTGTGTGGACGTATGCTAAGAAAGGGTTTTATAGGTGAGCTGGCGTGAGCACATTCTCCTCTGGGATCAGAACCACAGATGACATTCTGACCGCTAGGATTGTTAGGCCAGTGGGGGTGGGCGAGGTTTGGTCCCCAGTACCAGGCTTCCCTGCTGGCTGGCCTTGTGTGCCTGCCTTCTGCTTCAGGCTGGGGCGGGGGGAGGGGGACTCTGGTGTTGCCCCCAGGAGCGCTTGGGAAGGCGAGGGGTGCGGGGAGCCCCTATCAGGGCCCGCATAGCTCTCCCAATCACAGGGAGGCCATCAGAGGGCCACCGGTGAGTGGTATTGGCCCAAGATTGCATTTCCTTTAGCTGTTGTCAGACCAAGTGTACTTTAAGACCCCTTGGAGGATTCGTGGAGACACATGTTGCTGTTCCTTAGTTCTACAGTTTCTGGTTCTGGAGATGGAATTCTTGGGGGAGCCTGAGAACTTGCATTTCTTACAGCTTCCCAGGTGATGCTGATGCTGCAGGTTTGGGGACTGCACTTTGAGGCCCTCTGGATTTCTCACACTGCAGGGGCCGATAGGCCAAGGGCACATCGTATTCTAACTTAAACTCCAACCAAAAAAACGCCTCAGTGGTCGTTAGTAAAATGAACAAACTGAAAATTAGAAATGCATTCTGTGGCAGATTAGGAAGCCGCCAACAGGTCCTGTTTTCTTTGCAATAGAAGTAATCAAATATAAATGCTAGCTGTTGTAATTAGCCTGGTCGTGTAGTAAGCATTTGGTGTTTGCACTCTTACGCAGCTGGATGGCAATTCTCGCAGTGACTTCCTGCCATAGGTGGGACTGCCGGATCTGAGAGGTGAGGCTGGAAATGCTGGATAATGTGGCCACAGCTCCCACAGCACTTAGATCGCACAGCCACAATTCAAACCACATTTGTTCTAAAGCCAGTCTTTTTCTTTTTATATTTTACTTTACTTTATTTTTTTAAGTAAGCTCTAGGCCCAGTGTGGGTCTTGAACTCATGACCCCAAGATTAAGAGTCGCATGTTCCACAGACCGAGCCAGCCAGGTGCGCCTAAATCCAGTCTCTTAAACCCAGTGATAAACTCTTCAGTTTTAGGAATATTTGCTTAAATTTGTGTTTGCGATAGGTTAAAGAACAATTCTTGTGTTGGAAGGATTCCAGAATTCAGTGCTAACCTTTGCTAATATAGCACCCAGTTTAGGCATTATTATATCCTAATTTTTAAAAACAGAGTTAGAATTTTCCTAGTTGAATGGTTTCTATTAATATCACTTATTTAAACGAAGGAACGTGTGTCTCCGGGAGGTAGCGAAGCCACACCTTCCCACGGACATGAGCTAGCGGCCCCAGACTTACAGCTGTTGACACACATGGTGAACTCTCGATTTTGTAAAACGCTGAGTTAAAGCCAAGGGATGCATTAAGCTACTTTCTAAATGGATTTTTTTCAAGTAAATTTGTTTTATCACTTTCATCTGAATGAAAATATTTACAGAACGGACACTAACAAGATTTTAAACGTCATTTATTGATAAGGAAGTGCTGTAACTATGGCCTTATATAATTCTGAAAATAATTTGTGGTACCAAACTATGCATTTTACACTTGAGAGAATAAATAATATGTTTTTCACAGAAAGCTGAGGTATTGTGGTTCACTTCCTGTCCAGGTGTGTTCGCTTGAGAACTTTTGATTAAGGACCGTTCTGGTGATGAGAGGTTATAGTCTTACCTCAGTGGGTTTGGTTTTGAGAATTGTTTCTTGGTAGCATCACCTTCCCCTGATAGTTACAAAGGGGAGGTTTTTCTTACTGGCACTGGCCTTGGGCTGGGTGGGTCGTAGAAGCCGGTGGCTTTTTTAGCCCAGCGGGGCTTCAAATGGTGGAACTTACAGGTCAGAGGCCAGAAGAGCTGCCTTATAAAGTGCTCTTTCTTCCTATTGCTCTTTGCAGAATGTGTTCGTCATCCCCCCCTCCCCCCAGAGAAGTCTGTGCACCCATATTCTGGAAGTTTCTTTCATGGCTCCTGATGCTGCAGTGTGTCACACCTGGTGTAAGCCCCGAGCAGAGCAGGCTGCAGACAGTAAGACCAGATGTTTTACTGGCACACAGCAGTCACTGGATTGCCATTTCTCCTCACCTCCTACTCTTTGATTTTCTCTGCCTTGCCCGTTCCACATTTTTTAGCCCCTCACCTCTAGGTGCCAGATGTAATGTCCTCTAGAGATTGACTGAACGTACTAGAAATCTTGCTGCTTTGGCAGAACCGAGGAGGGACTGATTTTTCTCACAAAACAACTGTTTGCAGTCTCGTTATCTGGAACAGTGTCACGGGCCACTTGTAGCCACAAGGGAGGCTGGGAGACCATGATCTTTGGCTGAGCCTGTTGCCACCTTGTGCAGTATCCGTGGTTGTAAGGACGGAGGGAGAATGGAAATGGGGGGGGGGGCAGGGGGCTGCAGCACTGTCCATGCACAGTGCTTTGCTGCTCACCCACGCTTTTGCACGGATGGTTTCCTTTGCACAGAAAGCTCCTCGTGCTCTCTTGTCCTCTCTGCACCCAGCACACCACACTTCAGCCCTGACAGACTCTCCTGATCCTTCCAGACCCCTCAGTGTCACCGTCTCTTCCCCTCTTCTCTAGGACATAATCAGCCTCTCCTTCCCTGATGCTTGTTCCTGCTGGAGAGCCGTGTACTTTCTCTTTGAGTTACCTACCTCGACCTCTAGGTCTGTGCTGTCCCATAGTTGCCACTAGCCACATAAGGCTAATTAAACTTAAATGTAAACTAATTACTCTTAAATGCAGTACAAAATTTAGTTCCTCACCCTAGCCCCACTTCAAGTGCTCAAAACCACGTGTGCTCAGCGGTGAGCTCTAGAGCATTTCCCTCCTCCAAATTCTCTTGCACAGTCTGCTCTCGGTGATGAGCTCTTTAAGGCCTCACCTTACCCTGACCCCGTCACTCAGAACCATAAGTGCAGCCTTCAGGGTGTGCTCGAGTTGTGCCGTCTCCTAACTGAGGTGGTGAGCTTTGGGCAGAGGTGACACATAACTCTGCCACCAACATGACTTCTAAAAATATTGTCACTGGATATGTAAGAGGTATTGGGTCCACTACTTTCAAGGACTCAAAAGCCCATGAGGACTTGCAAATTTCAAATTTCTCATTGTGCAGTTTAAGAAACTGAGGCTCTGAGAGGGAGAGGGACCTACTTGAGGTCATGCGGGCTGTCAGTGGTAGAAGGGACTGGACTCTTGGTTGTCGTGGCTGCGTTCACTTCTCTTTCCATTAAACCAGACCTGATTATCACCAGCCTGCTTTCCCTGATTATGTTCTATTCTTGCCTATCCACCCGTTTCTGGCTTCTTGAGAGAGGAAGTTGTTTTCAGCTCTCCGCTGTCCTCAGATGCCCACTGCATATAGGCGGTGCTCAGGGAACGCTCAGGAAACAGATGAGACTTCGTCAGTCAGGGATTGTTCTGTTGCAAGAAACAGAAAATGACTCAAGCAAGCTTAATCAGAAGGAGGCTTCTAAAATCAAGATAAGGGCAAGAGCTGGAAACTAGAAGTTGTCCGGAACCACGGAAGTCTCTCTGGCTCCCTCTCTTTGGGGCCACGTAATTTCTCTTCTGGTTTCCTCTTTATTCTACACACCAGCTTTCCCAGCTGACAAGTCACTCTGTAAGTCACACCAGCCGCCAAGTCTGCGTGACCTCTTAACTCCAGAGGCATCCGATTACCTAACTGCCAGTCTGTGTTTCCCTCCAGACATTTGCGAGCTGATTGGCCCAGCGCTCGGCAGCTCCTCCAAGGAGGGACAGGAGGAGCGTGGTGCCAGCATGGTGGGGGCCCCTCCAGCTACTGTCTGGACGGTGGGGAGGAGAAGGGCAGGGCCTGCACCGGGAGGCGAAGGCACAGCCTCCAACTACCGCAGATCGGTGGGTTCTTGTTCATGATGGTGTTTACGGACCAAAGGCAGAGCCATGATAGCGACGGTAACTGGAGCTTGCTGGCTTTATCATGGTTGCGGGTTATCTGGAAGTAGGTGAAATGGTGTGTGGCAAGCTTGTACATTTCTTATTATCAGAAGTACTTGGAAAGAAGCTGGTGACCTCCCATCAAAAATGCCACTGCTGGGAAGGAAGTTTGATTAATGTCTTTACCCAGTAGTAAGAATTTGAGATTCTTGAGCGAGGTAGGTAGTTGTCATATGGCTGAGCAGCCAGAGGTGGTCAGGGTGTCCCTGGAGGAAGAAGGACCGGCGGGCCATCACGGGGCTTAGGCTCGATGTGGTTGAGCCTGCCTGGGGCCTGCGTCCACTTAACGCCTCCTCGACAGGCCACCGCGAACGCTGTGGGCACGTTTCTTTCTTTCTTTTTTTTTTTTTTTAAAAGATTTTATTTATTTATTTGACAGAGAGACAGCCAGCGAGAGAGGGAACACAAGCAGGGGGAGTGGGAGAGGAAGAAGCAGGCTCCCAGCATAGGAGCCTGACATGGGGCTTGATCCCAGAATGCTGGGCTCATGCCCTGAGCGGAAGGCAGATGCTTAACAACTGAGCCACCCAGGCGCTATGGATGCATTTCTGAAACCGAGTTAAAGCTCCATGAGGACAAAGACACGGTCTTGTTACACTTCTGGGACCTGGGACGGGGTTTGGATCATAGATGGTTCTTGATTTCTGCTGGATACACGATAGATGATTTTGGAATATTAACCAAATATGGGTATTTTATTGTAACTACGCAGATTATACTGTGTAACAAATGACATATACATGAAGAAAAAATACAAAGAAAACATACTGATATTCTACAGAAGTTTGGGAAGTTGTGATAATAGGTGATGTTTTCTCCTTTTCTCTTTTTCAATTTTATAATGTAGTGACATTTGAGAGTAGGAAAAATTAATTTTTAATTAAGAAAGATGTTCAGAATATATTTAGTCTCATAGAGGGTTAGAATGGAAACACATTCCTGTCACAAATCACGATAAGTAGCAAGCATTCAGATTTGTTGGAAATGGACCTGATTATAAAATAAGTTCTCTCTCTTGTGGACTTGAATGACAGATGCTCATTTGGTGATCTCCTCCCGCCCCTTCTGTTTGGAATTCTTCAAGCTGGCATAACCAGTAATTTGAGCTGAGAAAGTGCCAGCCTTAATTTGCAGAAATCTAGCCTAAAAGTTAGAGATACAACCCTTCGTTTGAAGGGTTTTTCTGGTTGCCTGCTGGCCACTGTCCTCTTTCCTGCCTGAGATGCCTTTGCCCCACGAGGGCCACTCCCTACCTGCTCACCGTCCCAGGAAAGACCTCAGGTGTCCCAGAGTGCTTGGCTGCCTAATGATCATGGAAACTCCAAATTTCTCTGGTTTCAGTAGAAATAAAATTGCAGTATGATATGTTTGTAGTTTCAGAGCATAGTTTGGACATTTTTTTTTTTTTAAAGTTACATTAAGAAACTGGAAAGCCATAGAACCTTTTTCTCTGTAGCTGGTAGCTCCAAAGATACCACGTTCCCTCTGCTCAAATTGCTCTGACGGTACAACTACAAACTTTGTTTTTGGGAATTGTAATTGCTAGGCTAGTCCGAATCAGTATGTCCTCTTTCTAAATTAACATAGCTTGTTAAAGTTTAAACTCTGTGGTTGAAGTCATTTTAAGGTTCCTGATAATATACGGTTTTATTGTTTCTGAAGAAGTCACATCAGTAATATGAGAAAAGCAAACATATCATGGTGTCTATTTTTATTTCATTTTATTATGTTGTAAATTGAGGTGAAATGGGTCTATAATATTATATAAGTTTCAGGTGTGCGATACTATAATTTGATGTCTGTATTCTTTACGAAGTGATCACTTCCAAAAGTCAGGTCACTGTCCATTTCCATATATTTGACCCCCTTTACCCATTTGCCCACCCACTCCTCCTTTCCTTCTGATCACCGTGAATGTGTAAGTTTGGTTTTGGTTGGTTTTTTTGTTTTAGATCCCACAAGAGTAAAGTCATACTGTTTTTGTCTTTCTTCTTCTGACTTATTTCACTTAGCATAGTACNTTCTAGCTCCATCCATGTCATTGCAAATGGCAAGATTTTTTTTTTTTTTTTTTTTTTTTTTTTTTTTTACGGCCGAGTAGGTGCTATTCCGCCATGTACGTATACACCACATCTTCTCTATCCACTTATCCGTCAGTGGACATGTAGGTGGCTTCCTTTTCTTGGCTCTTATAAATAATGCTACTGTGAACAGAAGGAGCACATATCTTTTCAAATTCTTGTTTTTGTATTCTTCACATGAGTACCCAGAAGTGGAACAGCTGGGTCATAGGGTAGTTCTCTTCCTGACTTTCTGAGGAACCTCCATACTGTTTTCCAGAGGGTCTGCACCAGTTTGCATTCCCACCAACAGTGCACAGTTCCCTTTTCTCCATGTCCTTGCCAGTCCTTGTTGTTTCTTGTCTTCTTGATAACCCTTCTACCCGCCGTGAGGGGATAGCTCATTGTGGCTTTAATTTGTATTTCCCTGGGGGATAGGGATGTCTACCATCTTTGCATCCCGATGGCCAAATAATGTTATCTTTGGAAAATCGTCTCTTTAGATCCTCTGCCCGGTTTAAAAATCGGATTGTTTTTTGTTGTCTTTAAGTTGTATGAGTTCTTTGCATGTTTGGGAAATTAACCCCTTGTTGGATATGTGATTTGCAATATCTTCTTCCATTCAGTAGGTTGCCTTTTCATTTTGATAATGGTTTCCTTTCGCGCAGAAGCTTTTTAGTTTGATGCAAACCCATTTGTTTGTTTTTGCTTTTGTTTGCCTTGCCTTTGGAGTCAGAGCCACCAAAACAGTAAGACCGATATCAAGGAGCTTATTGCCTGCGTTTTCATTTGGAATCTTAACAGTTTCAGGTCTTATATTCAAGTCTTTAATCCATTCGAGTTAATTTTTATGAATGATATAAGATAGCAGTCTAGTTTCATCCTTTATGCGTGTGGCTGTCCAGTTTTCCCAACACATGGTGTCGATTTTTAGTGGTATAATGACCCAGATCATCGCCCTCTAGATGCTTCTCAGGGAAGGGCTTTGGCCTTTTGCCTTTTCTGGTTGCTGTGTTAATGTAAACTCCAGTTCACTGCCACAGTCCCTGGCCATCCCACCCTCAGGGTGTCACAGAGCTCCTTTGGTTGTGATTGATAACTGTTTTGCCTGTTGTGGGTCAGAAGCAGTTTCATAATCACCCTATTACTCCTTCATTCTTTTCAGAATGGTATAGTTCTGTCTCCATAGGCAGGTGTGTCTGTATTGGTTCTTGCCCAAGACAGCGGACTCTTAGATGGCTGGGTAAGAGGCTCTTTTGTTTGTTCAGGACTTCTCTTTCATACTACTGTTATGATACCCTGAGTCTGTGGAGCTCAATAAAGTCTTTTTGATATTATTGACAACTTAGATGATTTGGAGCTTTTCATGTTAGATAGAAAAGGGATTCTTAATCTAATGCCTCATTTTACAGATGAGAAGACCAAGGCTCAAAGACCACCGGACCCACAGGGGTCTTCATCTGCATCGTATTTAGGAATAGTGTTCAGGGTCAGCATCCCCAGCATTGGCTGACTGCAGGGCAGCCTGAATAGAGGCTGTGCAGGTGGGTGGGTCTGGGTGCTGGGTGCCCCCACTGCCTCCCACTTCTAGGACTCTGGGCCTGCTAGCCTACTTCAGTCCCTTCCTTTGTAACATGGGGCTGGCAGTAACTGTCTCCCTCCATGAGAGGCAGTATCGCATAATGAATGAGAGCTCGGGCCTGAAGAAGGCAAAAGTGCACGGCCTTGGAAAACCTCAGACCAGGGAGAGACACGTGTTTGTGTGGCAGAGAGACAGGGCTTGGGAATGTTCTGACTGCGTGTTTTGAATTGGAGTGACCTTTGGGAGGATATCCTGGACTCTCAGATTTTCATTTACATCAGGACTCCTTCCTCGCACACCCGCCTTTTCTGAGTTGCTGGAGTTTTAAAAATGGGCCCTTTGAGCTTTTTCCGTTGCCTCCTTCCAGGCCTGTGGTCCTCTGTTTTCTTTGTCCTGAGGAGAAACCAAGTGGAACTTGGTGCTGGTTGATACCTCCCATTGTGATGAGTATTTTTGCAAATGGCTTCTGGCTATTGGAGAGGAAAGGGTCCTGCATAATTTCTGAGAGCCCTGATCCACTGGAGAATCCGTGTGCAGCATACTGCTCTAGAGTATGAATTACAAAAAAAATGTTTGGAAATTTTTAGTTGTGGTAAGAAACACAAATTTACCATGTTCACCATTTTTAAGTGTATAGTTCAGTAGGGCTACGTCAGTTCACATTTTTGTGCAGTGGTCCTACAGAACTTTTTATCTTGCAGAACTGGAATTCTATACCCATTAAACACTAATTCTTCACTCCCTCTTCCCTCAACCCCCAGCAACCGCCGTTCTACTTTCTGTTTTCTGTGAGTTCATCTACCTTAGCTACTTCCCGTAAGTAGAATCGCTATGGTATTTATCTTTTTGTGACGGGCTTATTTCACTTAATAGAGGACCCTCAGGGTTCATCTAGCATAAGGCTGAATAATATTGTGTGTATGTGTGTATGTGTGTGTATGCTACATTGGTTTATTCCTCTGTCAGTGGATATTTAGGTGGTTTCTACCTTTTGGTTATTGTGAATAATGACGCAGTGAACATGGGTGTGCAAATATCGGCCCACGACCTTGCCTCAGTTCTTTTCTGTATGTACCTAGAAGTGGAATTGCTGGATCACATGGTGATTCTGTTTTTAATCTGGGGGGAGGGGAGCCGCCATACTGTTTTCCATAGCAGCTGCTCCATTTTACATTCCTACCAACAGTGCACAAAGGTTCCGGTTTCTCCACATCCTCACTGATAATTGTTTTCTGGGGTTCTTTTGAAATGGCCATCCTAATGGGTACAAGGTGATACCTCATTGTTGTTTTGATTTGCATTCCTTTAATGAATACTGGTGTTGAACATCTTTTCATATTCTTACTGGCCATTTGTGTATCATCTTTGGAGAAATGTCTTTTTTAGAGTTGTTTGCATACTTTATAATTGAGTTCTTTGTTCTTTCGATATTGTTGAGTTGAGGAGTTGTGGATCTTTAAGTCAGATTGGATCTGGGCTTAAGTCCTGGCTCCTCCACGTCTGAGCTGTTGACCAAGGGCATTTGGCACAGAGTCCTCCACTGTCGCACGGGTGTGATAACAGCACCCACCTCCTGGAGTTAGTGATGTTAGGATTGCCAGTGAGGACGCACCCAAGAGATGGGCACTATGTGAGAGTGTAGACAGTCTGTTCCTTGTAGGGTTTGGAGGGCACCAAAGCCATCTCCCTTCTCAGTCTCCACCACAAATGGCAGCCATCCCTTAATTCCACCCCCCACCACTGTCCGTTTTATCATCACTGGACTTTTAGGACAAGCAAAGAGATGTTCTTGGGCCACGAGAGACTCTGCGGCGTTTGGAGGATGCTCACATTGCCAGACGGAACGTCTCCGAGCCTCCCGGACAGTGTGCAGGTGGTTCGTACCATGCCTTCAGCCTGTTGGCACAGAGCATGTCGGGGCTCGAAGTCAGAGCCAGAGGAGCCATGGGTCCTGCTTCTGTGCCATGCCGGGTGCACACCTGTGGCGACGGCCCTGCCTCACCAAGCCTCTGTGTGCTCTGGATTCAGAGGTGGAAAAGCCACACGTGGGTCAAGAGTGCTGACAGACACAGGGGACTGGTCGCTCTTCAAACTCCCTCGATGGGGAGAGACAAAAGACCAGAATCATGGCAAAGAAATGTCATAGATGTTGTGCCCTTTAAAATCATCCCAGCAGAAGGTCAGACGACGTGCAGCTTTCCAGATGTCCAGAGGTTGACCAGTGCAGTGAGCTGAGGCTTGGCCGGCTAAGCACATGGTCCCCAGGCTCTGGCAGGTCAACCCCTGCCATGATGACCTTCCTTGAAATATAAGGTGCCGCTTTAGGGCTGTGTGCTCAGTATGTAGTTTTCTGTGTTGTGCCAGGATGTTTAGAAAAGTGTCTGTCCTTTGGAGTGGAGCTGTGTTAAGTCTTTACCAAACGACTTGGTTCCATCAGAGCAGCCAGTTTCTTGCATTTGTTTGGTCACTCGCGCTCATGTAACACCTCTCCCTTCTGAGCAACTGCAAACGGAAGCCCGGTGTTCCTGGAGGTGCCATGTTCCGTTATGGTCCGTAGAGACTTTCAAAAGGAAATGTTACTTCTTTCTCGAGATTTTTTGGGCGAAGTAAGCTCTGGTAATGTTTAAAGAATTTGCTTACTTACAAACAGTTTTCAAAGAACATTCGAACTTGTCCACTTTCTCTAGTAAACCCGATTGTGTGAGGTCTGTTAGGGTTTTGAATGAACATCAGGGTGCTGACTTTTAAGGGGTGGAAGCCACCTTGATGATCACGCTGTTTTCCGTTTTCTCATTGAGGACAAAGCCCGAAATTTCACACAGCTAAAACCCAAGCTTCCCAGCTGCCCACCGGGCGTGGTTACCTAAAAAGAGTGCTGCTGTCTGGGTTTGCTTCCTTCAGGATATGGGCCCTTATAAGGAAGGCAGTGAGGCTGGGGTTTTCCAGGTGGAAAGGTCACATTTCCAGATATAGCCCAGTGAGCACTGTGTCGAATCGGGGGAAGAACCGGGGTCGCTGTTGTCACCTTCTTGTTTCACAGAGTGGACTTCCCCATCCCCTCTCCCCAGTGAAGCCCAAAAGTATTTCCTAACTTTAAAGTCATGGGCTTCCTCTCATGGAGTCTGACCTTAGATCATGTCCAGATAAGCATTGTGTAATGGGATGGGTGGGGTTTGAGTTTTTAGCCACAGATGTGAGAGGAGGGGGGAGGGGGAGGGCGGTGGCGTTTGTAGCTGGGGCTTCCAGCATCCATCCTTGTCAGCCCTCATGCCCAAGTCCTCACTGCGGGACTGTCGTGCCAGCAGAACCCCATCAAGGTTTCCTAGCTGCCCGGGTGGGTCCCCCATATGTGCCACTGGGACCTTTCCTTCCTCCCTTCTGCCTTGGATTTTTTTGGAGGGGGGAAAGGGTCATAGATTTGACATAATGACAGGGCTCCCCGTTCCCACAAATTCCCACCGAAGGCCTCCCCAGCTCTTCTCTGGGACCTGAGAAGGTCCTCTCACAGCCCCCTATTTTAGGTTATTTCTAGTTGACTAGTTCCCAATACTCCTCTCTGGAGGCGAGTCCTAAGTGTGCCCAGGCCACTGCCCCCTTCCATAGGGCCAGGGTCCTGATCCCACTGCATCGTGCTCCGGCTTGTCCTGCCTCCGGTTCTTCTGACATGCATATCCCAGTGTGCTGCTTTTGGCCAGGGGGTCACGGACCCGGGGAGGCAGTGCAGTGCGGGTGAAAACCCAGGACTCTGTTCAGACCCCTCCAGATGGAAGGTATGGTTCTACGTGCAGTAAAGATCTAAAAAAACACCAGAGGAAAATATGTGGAAATTATTAAAAGAACTTATCTTTGGAAGGTGGGATTATAGTAACTTTCTTCTTCTTCGTCTTCTTCTTCCTTTTTTTTTTAAAAATATATTTTTCAGTGTTTCCAGTTGCCCTGCATAGAGTGAACACTTTTTTCTGGGGGGCGGGGCAGTCAGCGCACCTAAGACCCCTCGCCTGGGCCAGAAGAGAAAATGGGGCTCCTTTTCTTGAAAGTCACCATCTGTGCCACTGTTTCCCATTTTACCAGTCGTGGAAGACTGGCCCCCATGGCCGAGGCCTGGACTGCGGAGCTCTCCTTCCACAGGCACTGCCTCTGCCCCCTCCTTCCTACTCCCGGGCTGCCCCTCAGGGCCGTCTTTCAGATGTTCCTCCCTCTATGGCTGCGGCAGTTTTTCCTCTGCTTCTCCGCGTGGTTCTTTCTATGCATAACTCAGTCGTTATCTCACATCACCAGGGTCCACCGATATGGTGTTTAATGAAGTCTGAAATCTGCGTACAAGATACAATCCCTATCCCTGACACAATGAGAACGCCTTACTGTGTTCTTTAACATATAAATATTCTGAGCGCACAGCTGTATGCAAAGTACTGTAGGAAGAATTGGGTTGAAAGTGGATTTATGCTGGTAAAGGAGTGTGCAGGTGTGGTAGGGGAGACAAAAACTCCAAGGGGAAGGGCTGGGTGCAGCTAAACGGAGTTCAAGGTTCTGAATTGGAAGGCTACCCTCTGGGGGATGGGAGGGGTCATCAGTGCCTCATAGTGATGACATTAATGATTTGGGGTTTACAACTTTGTCAGGATAATATCCTTTTCCACACCAAACTTAATAAATATTATTTATTAAATACACTACCTCTACCTGTTCATATTATAAATGTCTGTGTGGCAGAAACTATATCTTGACTTTCGGTTCTTTCGCAAAACTTGAATGGTTTTTCGCCTCGAATGTACCGTTGACCCTTGATAACCAATATGGGTTTGTACTGTATAGATGCACAGACTTTTTTTCCTACAAAAATGGTACAGCACTACAAATGTATTTTTTCTTCCTTAAGATTTTCTTGACACTTTGTTTTCTCTACCTTTGTCGTAAGAAAACAGTATACAATACATATAACAAAACGTGTTAAATCGACTGTTGATGTTATTGGTAAGGCTTCTGGTCAACAGTAGGCTGTTGGTCATTGAATTTTGAGGGAGTCAGTTCTCTGTGGATTTTCAGCTGCACGGGGGTCATGCCCCTAACCCCTGCGTTGTTCAAGGGTCAGCTGAATTTTCTCTGATTTTACGTTGACAGATTTTGTTTGTCTCATGTCTTGAGGTTGCAGAGTTGTCCTGTTCTCTTTTTCTTCATCATCTTACGGGCGTTCGAGTGGTGTTCACTGGAAGTTGGGCTTATCGTGTGAGCCCTGGTTTTAGTGCCGGGGTGGTGCCCTGGAACAGGCAGTGTTGGAAGGACCATTCGAAATCCACTTCCTGCAGTGGGGGGTTAGTCAGGTTGTCCTGCACTGACAAGGAAGCTGGCTGGTGAGGAAGTGGGATAAAAGGTAGACCAGATGACAGTCCACTTCTAAGCCCTATCCCAGGACCTGGTTTGTAAAAGATGTCCCAAGATAAAATGTGTAAGATGTCCCATGGCAGCACAAGTCAGTTGCCACATTGACGTCGATAGCAAGTACCGTGGATTCGGAAGGAAGGGTGGCTCTGAGCTGGAATACCATGGACCTTCGCTCAAGCAGCTCCAGGTCTCTTCTCCCACTGTAAAAAAAAAAAAAAAAAAAAGCTCTGAATTTTGCCAGTCCATCGAGACTCAAAACACCATCGTATTCCTTCTGGTCATAATAAAACCTTGTTACCAGTACTCTCAAACTTTTTTCTTAGCTACTGACAACTCTTTTTTAAAGGAAAGTTTTTAGAGGCCCTAAAACCCATGAAGTCCAATTGCTCTGCTGAAACGGAGAGAAGGGGTAGTTTCGAACCATATTTGCTTCTGCTATGGATTGAGTGTGTCCCCTGAAAATTCACATGTTGAAGCCGCAGTACTTAATGTGTTGGTGTTTAGAGGTGGGGCCTTGGGAGGCAGCTAGGTTTAGATGAGCCCATGCATGCAGGTCAAGCCGATGGGATCAGTGCCTTATAAGTAAGAGGAGGAGGAGACCAGAGCTCACGCTCTCTCTGTCTGCCACATGAGCGCACAGCAAGAAGGAGGCAAGCCAGGAAAAGGGCCCTCCCCAGGAACCTGACCATGCTGGCACTCTGAACTTGAACTTTCAGCCTCCAGAACAGTGAAAAATAAGTGCCTGTTGTAGCGCCTCAGTCTCTGGTATGTTTACAGCCGCCCAAGCTCAGGCAGCTGTGTCCCCACCACTCCCCTGGCCCCGGCGTGGACTTTGCCGTCAGCTTCATGGGGTATAGTTTGAAAGCTCTCCTTCCACGATGCAGCCCCTTACTGGTACCATGTTTAACTCGGACACCCCAGTGCCCTTTGCTGTGGTCAGGGGGGATTTGAGGGTGAAGATGTTTTCTTCTCTAGGCTTCTAGTAGGAACAGATGCCGAAAGCCCCCCTGAGACTGAGCATATGTTCCTTGCTGGGTATGGGGCAGGGGCTCTCCTCCTCGGAGGGGGCTCACCTGGGGGAGGTGCTGGAAGCCGTGCTGTAAACAGATGAACTGCTTTTCTGCACATGGCCAAATATCACGAATTGAGAAATCGTGATCTTAGCTTTTAGTAGTATATTTTTCTGTTTCTGTTGGGTGACTCATTGGTCTATGTTTCTGACTATTTATGTTCGTATCTGGAAGTTTTCTGGGAGGAAATTTATTATCAGTGTAATAGTGTGGGTAGTTGATCTGGGTCAGCAGTGGGGGGTAAGAAAGTAAGGGATGAATGCATTTCTTGAGAAAATAATATTAATTTTATTTCAAACAGTTGCCTTTGACAAAGATTAAAATGAGATTTGGCTGGTGTTTGATAATCAAAATATGTTGTACTTTAAATTTTGATTGATCAGGTTATCTATAATGGATGGAGTCCTTAATTAATTTGAAATAATTTATTTAAAAGGTAACTCCATTTCGTAGTGTTGGATAATGTGAAACCACCAATTAAGGTAAATCTACAACCTAAAGTAAGTGGCTGAAAAAATGCTGACTGCCAAAGGCCAGGGATTCTTGAACTTCAGTGGGCATAGAATTTCAGATGTTCAAACCCAGGTCCTGTCCCACCCAGAGTCTGTGAGCCAGTAGGACTAAGGGGGGCGCCAAGACGGACAGTCCCACCAAGCAAGCAGATGGTACGGATGCTGGTCGGCTGGAACTGCTCCCGGAGGCAGAGCTCACGGCCTGGGTTCTGGACGTGGTGACCCTGTGTGCTGTTGTTGGAGGGGGGTCAGGGAGACCTTGTCCTCCATGCCCACATTGAAGTCCAGGCAGGGTGGGCTTGACCAGCAGCTGTTGTCATGGAGAGTTACCGATGTAATGATGAACGTAGGATGGTCTGACACCTTTAAAATCTCCATACGGACGAGATCAGAGGGCTGAGTGTGGGCAATAGGGTAACTCCGCTGAAATAGAACTTTTCACTTCTTCTCTAGAGCTCGTGTCAGGATGGCGGTCTTGCTAGCACAGGAAGCCCTTCACTGTTCAAGCTATCTTTCTTTCTTTCTTCCTTTCTTCCTTTCTTTCTTTTTTAAAGAATTTATTTATTTATTTGACAGAGAGAGAGGGAACACAAGCAAGGGAAGTGGGAGAGGAAGAAGCAGGCTCCCAGCAGAGCAGGGAGCCCGATGCGGAGCTCGATCCCAGGACCCTGGGATCATGCCCTGAGCTGAAGGCAGACGCTTAATGACTGAGCCACCCAGGCGCCCCATGCTGACTCATTTCTTACCATCTGTGTGTACTCCCCCACCCCAGCATGCACACTTTCCCAGGCTGATGTGGAACTCCTTGAAATTCCCAAATTCATGATGATGTTTTCATTCCTGTGCTTCACATGGAGTGACCTTCCCTCTCTGGCAGTTGTCCTCCCTGGTCATGCTTCGGGACTCAGGCCCCGACCATTGTCTCCAGCACTGACACTGCCCCCACCCCCCTGCCAGGCTCAGAGTAGGCTCTTCTCTCCTGCCCTTCGGCCGCCCTCTGTGGCCTCTTCTTCTGCTGCGTCTCACACCCTCCGGTCATGGTGGCCTCCTCTGCTCTCTCCTTGGGGACGGGGGGGTTTCATTTCATTGTTCTTGAGGCAAATTAAATGATGGGTCACCAGGGTGATTGACATGTTCTTTGTAATATTTTTCTTATAAAGCTCTCTATATAACATTCTATGTATATGTAAGTATTGGTATCTGTATATTCACATATAGATGTATAAAGTTTATATAAAGTTTATATAAAGACTGCACAATTTAGGAATAAAACTGTGAAGAAGAACTTCAAGAGTTCCAGNCAGGGTGATTGACATGTTCTTTGTAATATTTTTCTTATAAAGCTCTCTATATAACATTCTATGTATATGTAAGTATTGGTATCTGTATATTCACATATAGATGTATAAAGTTTATATAAAGTTTATATAAAGACTGCACAATTTAGGAATAAAACTGTGCAGAAGAACTTCAAGAGTTCCAAGAGTTCCTTGGGCCGGAGCTANCCCTGCTTGTGTTCCCTCTCTCGCTGGCTGTCTCTATCTCTGTCGAATAAATAAATAAAATCTTTAAAAAAAAAAAAGAGTTCCAAGAGTTCCTTGGGCCGGAGCTGAGTGCCACACAAGGGCCTTGCTTGTGTCTTCCTCTGCATGTCCGTCCTTGTCCCCTGTCTAGACTGTCCATCTTTTACTTCTTTCCCTTCCTTCATTTTCCCCCCAAGATGCTCCAGGCTGCTTGATCTTTTGCTTCTCTGAGCTCCTCTTGACTTGACTGTCTGTGGTTTTCGGGCCCAGGGGGATGCTCAGTGGAGGTTTGTCAGGGTGCTGGGACAGCATAAAGGGGGTGCTGCAGAATCTGACAGGGCAGGGAATGGCGAGAGGAGTCTCTCCGGAGGGCGTGACCTTGGCGCTGAGCTTTGAAGGAGGAGGACATCAGCCAGACAAAGGCCAAAAGGGCATCCCCGCTATTGTGAGTGTAGCCATCCCTCTCCTGCTCTTCCATGCCCATTGTGACCCCGGGTCCTGGACATGCTAAGGCAGTGACCAGGGTCCTCTTGTTGTTTGTGGGGAGCCCCTGGGAGGAGTAAGCATCTGTCTTCCCCTGTGTTCTTCGGTAAACTGGATTTCTTCTTTCTCCCCAGCCCTAGTCTGATTGTGGAGAAGTCTAAGCAGCGGAAGGATTTTGCCAGGTTTAGAATAAAGTAGATACTGATGATAGTAGGAATTCAGTACAGATCCCTGACCACATACGATTTTACATGTTCATAAGGATTTTTCATTTAGTCTCTGCAGCAAAGCCCTGGGATGTGGAGGCAGTTATTGTCTCGGATTAATGGATGAGGGAACTGAGGCACGGAAATCAGGGTAGTGAGTGGCAGCACTGATTCGTTCCCGTCACCTTGAGTGCCTGGAGTCCGAGCACTAGTTTGGTGTCTCGGGCTGTGCTGTTGGGGGATAAAAACAGTCCTCGCTTATCAGGTGGTTGGGAGCATGAAATCAGTGGGGACTTGTAAACTACACCATCTGGCACATACATAGTCAGTGGTCCAAAAAATGTGAGTTTGGACCTCTCTGAGCCTCAGTTTCCCCATCTGGGAAGAGAGGGAGGTTGAGCTAAGCCGTCTTCTGGTGCCCTTTTCAGCTCTGGGTCCCTGAATTCCTGTGAGTGCTGACCATTTCCCCCACAGCCCAGAAAAAGGAAGGAGAGTGAGCAAGGGGCGTCTAGGGCAGTTGGCATGCGCACGCACGTGCGGGCGCACACACACACACCCCACTCCCCCACCCCCCGCTGGTGCTGACCAGGGGCCTTTTGTGCTGCTCTTGGTGCTTTTCCACCCTGAGGTGTCCCAGAAAATCCCAAGGATCATAGTTTGAAATCCAGTGTTCCGTAAGTGGTACTAGGAGAGAGCCAACTATGACAGAGCTCAGTGCTTTATATTCCAACAATCTGAATATATGTTCCTCTTTATGTGTTTATTGACTTTAACCAAGATACAAGAGCCCTGACCTTCAGCCCTCTTGGAAAGTACAGTATCATTCCCCTTCCAGATGCAAAAACAAATGCTATTTATTTCAAAGGATAATTTTATCTCTGCATTAAATTTAAAAATTCATCTACAGCATTTTCTTGGTTCTTTTCAAGCTTTATGTAAGGCTTTAATCGCCGCCACCTCCCCACCACCAGGAGACCAAGCTCTGGGAGCTGCATGCCTCTGCTGTCAGAGCTCAGCCCACAAGGGGGCAGCTGGGGGCACAGGGGGCTGACTGGAGCCCCAGGAGTGCCCCCTGTCCACTTTGCCTTCAGTCCTGCTCCCTCTGCCTGGCTGTCTGCACCTGGGCTTCCCACCACCAAGCTGCCTTCACTGCTGCTCCTCAGAGCTGTCCTCACAACCCCTGAAAAGGTGGATTCGGGGCTTTTGGCTTCCGTGACTCCAGGTCTTCTTCATAGAGTCTTGGAGACTGCCCCCAAATAGCTCATTTGGAAGGGTGTAGGGATAGAGACCTGCAAGACCCTTGCTTCTTTTTCTTGTTTCTGCATATCTTGGCTGCTGCTTCTTAATAAAATGTGTGTGCCCAGCTCCTCAGCACTTATCTCCCCTCCCTTGCACCCCATCTCAGGCAGAGTTAGGCTCGCTCTTCTGTCTTCATAGCTCCCCCCAACCCAGCACTTTCTCACATGGTTTTATGCTAGCCCTTCATTTGTCTGATCCACCAAGCTGTGCATTCCCTGACAGCCGTGGTCTCTTTCCAATGCAGCAGAACGCGTAAATGGAACACATTTTCCTTAAAAGCTGTAAAAACCTCAAATCTTTTGTGATTCCCTTTCCTTACCCATTAATACATAAATTAATCATTCGATGCTTTCCCTAACTTGGGCTCAACCATTCTTGTCTTGTTTTCACATAGACACATATATCCGCTCATTAGCTGAAATGGGTCATTGGATGAGTAATTGATAGTCACCTGGATACCTTGTTTGTGTGGCCCTGTTTACCTGAAATGGCTCCCATCATTTACACCTGTGTGACTTTCCCTTGTCTTTCGAGAACTACCACCACTTCCAAAAACCTGGTCTTGATGATGGTGATGATAAGAAAGATAGTTGCCGTCTTATTGAGTGCTTGCTATGTGCCAGGCTTGTGTTCTCCACACATTTGCTACTTAGCCACACACACTACTCCACAGAGGATAGACCCTGTTACGCAGATGAGGGAACGTGTGTAAAGTGTCAAACCACATGTTTGCATTTGAGTAGCTAGATTAGTGGTGGAGCTGGGATTTGACCCTGGACGTGTGACCCCAGGGCTCATGCTCTTGACCTGATAGACAGGGGGGATTAATTTTCTTTGCTAAATTTCTAGAACACTTTCTTTGTGTTTCCTAGCAGCCAGTCACCCTGTTGAAACTTGAGGGTTTGTGTCCTAGTCATAGTTGGATTTCTGGCAGGCATGTGGCAAAAACTTAAAAGATATTTCTTTTTACCAAATGTTGTTATTTTTTTTTTAAATCCTGTTTCTCTGTGGCTGGACCATTCTATAATGCAACCGTAGAAAATAATGAGGTTCTTATAGTAGTGGTAGTAGTAGTAAGTATTTTCCAAAGAAGACATGGTAGGCTGTAGAGCAGTCTGGGTAAATGAACCCTTTTGTTCAGTGATTGTTCAGCGTGTATCTGCTGTTTCCCTGGCACAGGGCACTGCGGGGACACAAGTCTCTGCTCTCCCACAGTGATGTTCTGTCGCAGGAAAGGTAAAGTTGTTCATGCTTTGTAAACAGTTGGACAGCATTCACTGAGGACTGCCTGTTCCTTTCTTGAGCCTACACAGTTATTTCACTCTGGTTTTTTAAGAAATTGTCTTCAGCTGTTGATAACAACAGATGCTGTGGACGTTAATCCCTGTTGTTGTTAACTTTTCTCCAGAGGCTTATTGTTCAGTTTTAATTCTCATTTCCAAAATCTATTCATGTGGCTAAAACAGAGGTTTCAGAATAACTGGAATCTTAAACATTTCTTTCTCTCTTGGCACGGGAGAGCAGGCGTTTTGAGATGGAGAGAGTTATAAAAATGCTCTGCTGTGGGATAACAGAAAAACCCAGAATGTTGGAGAAGGGCCTGTCTCTTCTTGTTCCTCCTGGAGCTCCCCTTTCTTACAAGGCACTCCATGTGTGACTTACTGTCGTGTCCCTACAAGGAGGAGGACTGCAGTTCAAACCTGAGCAGCGTCTTCTGCAAGGACCAGCCAGGGGCCCCAGGTTCCATGCTTCCCAGTCAGCACAGCACAGCTGGGAGGCCGTGTGCGTGTGCTCTGCTTTCCCTCGGCCCTGTCACAGCGTCGGCCGAGTTCATACCGATGAGGCAGAGTCATGCTCTTCCCCGCACACCTGTGTGCAGAGACGGGGCGAGAAGAATGTAGCGGCGCAGTTTCAGGAGAGCAGTTCGGCAGCTAAATTATCGACGTACCAACCTAGATCGTATTTATGACCCTGTTGGGAATGTCACAGCAAGGATTTCCGTGGAGGCAGTTGTCTCTCAGGACCCCTGACATGTGGCTCGTTTTAAAGTTCTCAGAACCCATTGAAATCTAGTGTTTCTGAAAGGCTCTGTAGTTTAAGCGTGTGCCATCCTGTCATTATAGGGCATGTCCGAATAGTAAAGTCTAATCCCAGGCTAGCGTGTTATTGTGGCCCTTTGGTTTCATGGCCCTGCAGACCGTAGAAGTCTGTCTGTCTGTCTGTCAGTGCCTGTGGGCTCCACAGTTGGGGCAGTCAGAGGTGAATATCATTTCTCATATTTTGCACGGAGGGACTGGAACCCCAAAGGTGTATGTGTTTACAGAGCTTTACAAAGAGGGACCACCAAGCTGGCCTCGGGGTGGAGGGGCTCCTGGCCCAGCTCCTCCATACTCTTCCCCATCAGTCTCTGTGCAGCAGCCTCCCTGTAAGAGTATAGGTCGGGGAAGGAAGCCAGATCCCAGGGTTGTTCTGAAGAATGTTAGACGCATCAAAGGATCCTCTCTTAGACCACCGGGCACGTCACATCCCAGGTACATATAAGGGACTCAATAAATACTGGTGTAATTGGCTTAGGAATGATCCAAGTTAAAATAATGCACACGCTTATTATTAGAATAAGGTTCTCAGCGGACAGCTGACCAGCATCTTCATATTATCCTCTCCCTGACCCTGCCACTGCACTCAGCCCCGTGCATGTTGAGTACACGTCTCACAAGACTATACCCCAAGCACGTGCCCATGAAAAGAGGACTGGTAGAAAGCTATGCCCTCGGCCCAAACCTGGGTCTTTTTGCATTGATAAGAAAACAGCCCACTTGGATCCACTTAGCCAGGCCAGATTTAGAAAAAACCGATGCTTAACTATCTGTGTTTTGTAAGTTACTAAACTACTTTCTAACTAGGCTACCCTTAGTATGAACAAAGAGTGATATATTTAAAAATCGTTATTATAAACTGGAACGTTGGTAATTGTTACCACCTGCAATGAATTTGGGCAAAGGGGATATATTTTTACCCCTTCCCAGGGTTTAGGAGAGGAATAAGTGATGGATTTTTTATTCTGCGTGGGGTGCTTGCTGGGTGATTTTTCCTCCCCCTTCTCCCTGGGGGACACTTAGCAATGTCGGTGCATTTTGGATGGTCACTACTGGGGTGGGCGGATGCTCCTGTCCTCCTGTGCCTCGTAACACTCTAAAATGCACAGAACGGTCCCCTGCGACAAAGAATTATTCAGCCCAAAATGTCAGTAGTGCTGAGAAGTTGAGAAAACCCTGCTGTCAACTGTTAGGTTTATTTGGTGACCTTTACAGTGGATTAGCTTTTATTACGTGAATTCAGAGGTGAAATTAATGCTAGTATGCGTAATCCTTCTTCGTGTTCTGCACTTGGCCTTTGCACCCTGGCTGAGGTCCGGACAAGCTCTGGCCATGTGTGAACGCCTCGATTCAGGCACCCAGCAGTGACTGGGCTCAATGGTGGCAGGGAAGGGAAGTGGGCTGACGCAATACCAAGTACAGAGTGCTGCATGACGGAATGAAGAGTAGATCTGCAGCGTAGAGCCCCAGAATGTGTTCTGAGGACCAGCAGTGGCAGCCTCACCAGGGAGCTTGCTAGAAATGCAGACTCCCAGGCTCCCCAAAGACCTACTGAATCAAAATCTGGGTTGTAGCGAGATCCCCGCATGATGCTTGCACATCTAGAAGTTAGAGCAGCACTGGGTAAGCATTTTGTACTTCACGTGGTGGCTCTGACCTTGACCAGGTTACAAAACCTCACTGCGCCTTAGTTATTTGGGCTGTAAAATGAGGATGACAGGGTCATCTGTTTCATGAGGCGGTCATGAGAATCAGACAAGCTTATTGGTGTCGAGGACTCATAGTAAATGCTTAACAAACTGAGCTGTGAGGAATAATAAGAAGTAGGCAGAAGTCAAGAACATTAGGGAAGCAATGTATGTCATTATCATCAAACAATGCCTGTACTCCTTGCAGACCTAACAGCAAACACTGGTACTTCCTTACACTCTGATTTTTGTCAGCAACCCGACCAGCAAAGAGTAATGGATCTGGGAACCAAGCAGCCTCGACTCCCAGACGTGTTCCATCAGCCTGGCCTGGGTCACCCCTGCTCTGTTCGCTACATTGCAGGATTTGAAAGTAATAGTAGGAATTTTCAAGACGCTCCAGAGGAGAAGGGTGGTGGTGAAGAGGAGGGGTGAGGTTGAATGCAGGAGGCTAGGGGACAGGAGCCCTTGACTGATGAGCAGGGGGTTTAAGGGTAAGGAAGAATGTCCAGACTGTACCTCGCGCTCTGTCACCAGGGCGGGTTCCTGGCTGTCTCCTATGTGCCCGTGAAAGCACACTGGGCGCCATTCGCGGCTGCCCCATGGCACCTGCCCCACGGAGAGACCGTCTCCCCGCCATCACTTTTGGGAAACAAGACCCTTCCAAATCCTTCGGCGCGAGATGAAGCCAAACTTGAATCACCACCACAGTGTCCAGCAGTTTCAGCAGCCGTGATGGTAAAAGAAAAAAGGGAAGAGCTCAGATGGAAGACTCCAGGTTGCAGAATAAGATTGAATAGAATACTAACTAAAATGCCTTCTGAAAAAAGGATCAACTTCACCTATATCATGTTCAGTACCAACTAATGCTAAGTACACAAGTTTTGGGGGGATTCGTTTGTCTTCTAGGTGTTTTGCAGAATATTTTGCAATGTCTGATTTAAATCGGAACAGATTTATAGTACTTTATTTGGTTCTAAAAATTATGTTTATTGTCACAAATTTAGGAAATACAAAGAACAGCAGCAAGCACATGCAAAGCTAGCACCCATCTGTCTCTTCTTTAGCAGTATCTGCCCAGCACCTGCTGGGTGGAAGGGACTGTGCCAGGTGCTAGGTAAACCCTCACTGACAAGGTGGCCTATCTTACCTTTTTAGAGCTTACAGTTTTAAGTGGCTTAATTTTGATGTGTTTCCTTCCAGTATTTTTTTTCTGTGCTGTTAAGGACTATGTAAATAGCAAACAATAAGAAGCTAGTATTCACTGTATTCTTGCTGTGTGTTCGACCCTGTTTCAGGTAGTTTATAGGATATGTATTAATCCCTGTAACACTTCTTTAAAAAAAAAAAAGATTTTATTTAGAGAGAGAGATAGAGAGCATGCATGCAAGCAGGGGGAGGGGGACTCCACGCTGAGCACAGATCTCTTGACCCTGAGATCATGACCTGAGCTGAAATTAGGAGTGGATGCTTAACCTACTGGGTTACCCCAATCCTGTACCCCAATCCTGTAACACTTCTGTGAGGGAGGTACCCCAATCCTGTAACACTTCTGTGAGGGAGGTGCTGTTATTCCTGCTCGACAGATTGGGAAACTGAGGCATAAAGGGATTAAGCAACTTGCTGAAGGTCACAACATCAAAAAATGCAGTCTTAATTAAAACCCAGACAGCCTGGCTCCGGAGCCTGACCTTTTAGTCACTGAATGGTCCTGCTTCTCATAATAGTTTTAAGATTGAGATCCTACAATACAGATACTTGTGATTCCTGTTTTTTTACTGACCATTACATATGAGCATCCTCCTATAATGTGCATAAACTACCCCCAAATGCAGAATGTTAATTTATTCATTCATTTAATAGGATCATAATGAAATAGATGTAGATAGAAATGTGATGACAAGCATTTGAATGCTTACAGAGATCACGAAGCATTCTTAATACTTACGATAAATTTTGTTAATCCAGTAACTTTAATAGGAGTTAAGATGGACAAGTCACTTTAGGAAATGAAACTTGTAGCTTGTGTTTGTAGCTTGTGTTTGATTTCATAGATTTCATAGCAGGAAATCAAACCCACCTTTAGATAATGAGCAGTCAGTGCTGAAACTGTTCTGGAAATTAATTGTGATGTGGAATTTTGTTGGAACTGTGCACTGGAAGAGATTGTATGTTGTGTTCTGGGTGGTTGTGAGATTTGGGTTGTCTGTGAAGGGCTTCTCACAGAATGTTAGGACTGTGATTTTATTTAGGTTCAGTTTAGAGAGACGTTCCCAAGAATGCATTGCCTCAGATGGGGCCCACTCATATAAGAACATTTTTTTTTTTTTAACTGTTATGTTCAGTTAGCCAGCATACAGTACATCATTAGTTTTTGATGTAGTGTTCAACGATTCATTAGTTGTGTATAAAACCCAGTGCTCATCAAAGCACGTACCCTCCTTGATACCCATTGCCCGGTTACCCCGTCCTCCCATCTCCCTCCCTCCTGTAAACCTCAGTTTGTTTCCCGGAGTCCAGATTCTCTCATGGTTTGTCTCCCTCTCTGATATCTTCCCATTCAGTTTTCCTTCCCTTCCCCTGTGGTCCTCCACGTTATTCCTTATGTTCCACATATGACTGAAACCATATGATCATTGTCTTTCTCCGCTTGACTTATTTCACTTAGCACAATCCCCATGTCGATTCTAATGGTGGGTGCTCATCCTTTCTGATGGCTGAGTAATACTCCACATAAGAACTTTTGCTGTTTGTAGCTAGTTTCAGAGTAAGCAGGTGGGATGTTGTTTCTGCATGTCTATAAGGTATTTATTTGTGAGTTAGAACAGCACTGTGTCCCAGCCACATGGGGTCTGCAGTTGAGAAAGGTACAAATTCATGAAATGTAAAGAGATTTCAACTAGTAAATAGAAATTTGAAACTTGATGACATAGGAAAAATTTCAATTATAGGGATATCTAGCAGAAAGCATGAACTTCCAAGTCAGACAGACATTGGTTGGGATCCCAACACACCTGCTTATTCACTGTCTGACCCTGGGCAACTTCCTTTGCTTCTCTGAGCCTTAGTTTTCTCTTCAGGCCAATCCCTGTCTTCTGAAGTTGTCATCAGGATTAAATGAGTCTGTCTATATAAAACACCTGGCATGGTGCCCAGCACTTGGTAGAGGACCCGTTAATGGTCACTGTTATTATTGGCTATTAAATACGCATTAATCCTCTTCCAGAATACCTAGCCTTACAACATGGTGGTTAAGAATGCACATGGAGGGACGCCTGGGTGGCACAGTGGTTAAGCGTCTGCCTTCAGCTCAGGGTGTGATCCCGGCTTTATGGGATCGAGCCCCACGTCAGGCTCCTCAGCTATGAGCCTGCTTCTTCCTCTCCCACTCCCCCTGCTTGTGTTCCCTCTCTTGCTGGCTGTCTCTGTCTCTGTCTAATAAATAAATAAAATCTTAAAAAAAAAAAAAAAAGAATGCACATGGAAGCCGGCCTGCTTGGGTCCCCCATCCTGGTTCTACGCTTCCTAGCTGTGTGACATTTGACAGGTGTCAAATGTGCTTCAGTTTGCTTTTCTTTAAAACGGAATAGTTACAGTAGCTACGTCTTAGGGTGGCTGAGTGTTAAATAAACTAGTGTCCATAAAGCCCTCAGAATAATCCGGTACAGAGTGAGTACTCTGTGATTATTTGCTATTCCCAGTAATACAGTCATCAACTCAGAAGAAAATAGAAATGTTACACCTTTAAAAGTAGGTATCTTTGAACATTTCCTCAGCTCCTACAATTTTTGCTTGCTATTTGATGTATAATTTGATGGTTGTGGCTCAGACCTAACTTATTTCAATGCATATTAAAACTTGAATTTTAAATCTGGTGATATCATTTCATAATATCTGAATGAACAGAAATTTTCTGATTTGACACTATGTTTTAATTTGTATTGAAAAAGAATGACCATTCTGAAATGTCCTTTCCTGTCCCCAGATTATTCAGAACTGGGAGAGCTTCCACCGCGATCTCCCTTAGAACCGGTTTGTGAAGATGGACCCTTTGGCTCCGTCCCAGAGGAAAAGAAAAGGACATCTCGCGAGCTTCGAGAGCTATGGCAAAAGGCTATTTTACAACAGATACTGCTCCTCAGAATGGAGAAGGAAAATCAGAAGCTACAAGGTTGGTTTGACATTTTTTAGCATGAATAGGCCTGATAGTTTATCTTGGCTCTGAAGTGAGTCACATCGGACATAAGTAAGTCGTCTTTAAAAAGAAAAACAAGATACTCTAGCATACGTACATACATTTATATACATGAATATGTTTACTTTTTCCAAGTCGAGTCAAAGCTTTTTACTTTCTGGAGCATTCACGATCATCTCACCAACTCTGTTAAATTATTCCTATATGGTCATTTTTAACATAACATCTAGAACTTCCAAGAGACAGCCTTCGAATGTAAGCTTCAACCCTCCGAAGAGTATTTTTGTTTTGCTTTCTCTCTCTCTCTCTCCCTACTTTGCCCTCAGCCACAGTCTGTGCTTGGCTGGTAGGTATGAACTCATCCTACACAAATCAGTCCAGTTCGTAGCCTCACGCTTTGTGCATTTTTAGTGGGTTCCTGGTGATCTGAGGAGGACTGGGCTTTAGCATTAGCTGAGTTCTACCTGGACTGATACCAAAGTTTTATATAGACAGATTCATTTAATGCCACTGACAGCTCCAGGAGGCAGGTATTAGCCTGAAGAGGAAACTGAGGCTCACACTAGCCAAGTTCTTGCCAGGGGTTATATCAGTATCAAAATAAGACGGGAACTTTGTTCATTTCCTGTTTCTGTACTGTTGCTTGAACCCCAAAATATTATTTTCATAGTAGCTAAGAAGCTAAGAGGGCGTTATAATGGAAAGAGCATGGGTCTTGAAGTATAGAGCGTTGGCTGGATAGGAAATAATGGGCATTTTGATCAGGAAGTCAGACATACTCTTTCAGAGGGAGGCCGTGCAGGCAGTAGGGTCATGCCATCACGGCCCGGAGCAGTTGTGCAAGTAGAATACGTTTCATTGAACTTCTTGACTGCAGATATTCATCTTTTATCTTGAGATCTGTATAGAGGTGAAGGTTATTAAGACACCAAATCTGATGAATAAGGTTCATAGTCCAAAAACGTATGTCATCTTTGACCAAAAACAAGAAGTCAGATACACATAAGACCTTTTGCTATGAAAGTAGTTTGGTGGCTGGAATGGGCTACTGACGGATACAGATACTATGGGCTCCCCCGGTCCCCGGTATCAAGGCAGACAGGTCATCCCCAGACAGTGCCGTGGAAGGGGTGCCGCAGTGGGATTTTACAACAGTGAATGCTAAGTTTTCTTCCAGCTCTGTTTCCCTGCCATTTTTTGTGTGTTCTTGAAGGCCATTCTAAAAGCAGATGTCCAAATAAATCTTTGAAAAATAAATAAAAGCAGATGTCGAAAAGAGATTTGACTGTGATGATATCACTGAGCGTGCCATCAGCTCGATGACCACTCTGGAGCACAGCACTCGTATTTTTGTGTCTGTTGGTTGGGATTTTTGTTGAAAAGCGGAGAGGCAGTTATGTTCATTGTGTAGGTCATAAATCCTAATACTTATCCTGGCCAATCTTCTTGGAAATACCAGTCATGGAAAATCAGGGCGTAGCTGTAAAATGAGAACGGTGCTGGCTGGCTTCTTGGGATGTTGGGAGGAATCGTGACTGCCATTGACACGACAAGATCAGTATGCCACGAAAGCAAAGCTCTTGTAAAGCTATATAAATGATGACTAGACAGACAAGAATGAACGGGAAGAGTTTCGTAAGGTTACCTGGAACACCTTGCCAGGTGTTGCATCGAGTTCACTAGCCCTTGCCAGCACCTTTCTGCTGCTTCCTCATTTCATCTGGCAGTGGTCAGTGCTGGATGGTCTTTCATTCTTGCTGTTTGAATTAATTTCTCTTCTTAGCTGTTTAAAGTTCAACGTATGTTTACCTTTGTGGTGAAAGCATAATAAGCTTCTTTAATATAATTTAGAAAGAATGATTTCAATGCATAGAGTACCTATATTGCTGAGAAACTTAATCATCAGTAAGAGCCTGACCATGAATTGCCTAAAAAATATTTGGTGAGCTTTGTTGGGGTGGGCTGGGGGCACAACTTTCTCATTCAATACAGAAGCAAGGGGCACCTGGGTGGCTCAGTCAGTTGAGCATCTGACTCTAGGTTTTGGCTCAGGTCGTTGATCTCGGGCTTGTGGGATTGAGCCTCACGTCTGGCTCCACGCTTGTTGTGGAGTCTGCTTGGAACCCTCCTTCTCCCTCTGCCCTCCCCCACCACACTCATGCTCTCACTGTCTCACATAAATAAATCTTTAAATAAATAAATAAATAAATACGGAGGCAAGATTTGACAAGAACCAACCAAGAGTGTACTGTGTACTAGGGAGACAGTCATTCTATTGCATTGGTTTTCTTTTTTTAGTTGCTTTTTATTTTTTTAAAGATTTATTTCCTTTTTATTTTTTTAAAGATTTTATTTTATTTATTTGAGAGAGAGCATGAGCGTGGGTGGGGGAAGTAGGGAGAGGGAGAAGCAGACTCCCTGCTGAGCAGGGAGCCTGACCCTCCATCCCAGGACCCTGAGATCATGACCTAAGCCAAAGGCAGACGCTTAACTGACTGAGCCGCCCAGGCACCCCGATTTATTAATTTCTTTTAGAGAGAGAGGGAGAGTGCACACAAGCAGGAGGGGCAGGGAGAGGGAGAGAGTACCTCAAGCAAACTGCATTGAGCGCGGAGAGGAGAGGCTTAGTCTCATGACCCTGAGATCACAAACTGAGCCGAAACCAAGAGTCGAACCTTTAACCGACTGTGCCACCCAGATGCCACTTTTAGTTGCTTTTTAAAGAAAGTTAAATTGTAGCTGGGAGTGGTTGAAATTGATCAGGTGTTAAAGCTGAATTGCTTGCTGTTTGGGGAAGAAATTAGAAGAACATGTATGAGGACTTCTACGCTTGAGCCTTTTTCCTGGCTTTTGAATATGTGGATTAAGTATCTGTTACTATTCCAGAACGATTGCATCTGAGAAAGAACCAAACCACATCATCTAAATCCACTTCACTCCATTGTAGGCAGTTGGAAGCTGAATTCTGACTTCCCCAGAGTTAAACAGCTAACTTTTCGTGGCGCTGGGTCAAAAATGCATTGCCTGTCTCCCAAGCCAGCAGTCTCCACCATGCCCCTCTGCAAGACCATTTTCCCCCTATCATAAATGAAGATGTAGGCAGCCTAATGCAGGACAGGGTGTGGTTCAGTACAGCCATGGTTTGGAGTTAGCACACTATTGCTTGTTGAACTTACTCATATAATTCAGAATTTCATGCTTCATATTAAAGTTGATATTAAAGACACTATATCTGCATAATGGTATAACATTAAATTTTGAATTTTAATTGAATTGTAACTGAAGTTATTTTTTTTTAAGGTTTTTTTTTGTGGTTGAGCAAGTGCAGTATGTTGGCTGTAAAGAAAATATTGACTGTGATTTTTCTAAAATCTCTACAGGTTTGGAGGTCATTTAATCATTGATGCTTCCAGCCTCTTAGCCTTTCCTTACTAAGTTTTTAAGAGATGGTGGCAGTTGTAAGAACATTTTATCTGTGGAGGCAATCGCTAATGGTGCACAATTGGGGATGGGCAGCTACAGCCCACCCTGTATAATGGGCATAAATCAGACCTGAAGATTATTAGTCCAAAGTCCAAGTTCACTCATACATCCATGGTAAATGGTAATATATATTTTGAAGACTCTTTTGCAAAGTTACATTTGATCTCATGCAGTCCTGGATGCCCTAGCCCCAGAAATGCCCAGTCATGGGTTTGTAGACCCTTATTTAATAATTTAAACCGTTTGGTCTTGTATCTGATGGCCTTGACGTTTGTCTTGACATTTGTCACAAGCAGGCACCAACTGCCTTGCTTGCTAAGACGTTTTGGAGGCTACGGATCTGAGGCAGCAGTGTTGGGATACTCAAACAGCAGGATGGTGCTTGGGCCAACAGTGAAATACATGGACTAAGCCTTTTCAGCTAAACTTCTGGCTGGATAGGATTGTTCTGTTGAGTTCAGAGCGGGTTCCTCATGTTGCTTACTGGACTCTTTGGTGCAGCCAGACAGGCTCATAGCAGAGCTCACTGCCAGAGAGACAGACAGCCGTTGGCACTGAGAGCCCAGTTTACCTGCGATCGCTGTCCCCAGCAAAGCTAGTTCTGAACCCAATTTGTCACAAGGGTTGTTTAGTGGAACCTTAACAAAATGTATTATTCCAAGTAAGAAGGAAAAGAGTAAAGTGGTAGACGAAAAATCGCAGGTGAGGCAGCACCAGGCCCAGAGTCACTTGACTACCTACCACCTGGTAAATTACTCTGGGCAAGCCCTGTACTCGCTCTGAACTTCGGTGTCTGTGTCCATGAAATGAGAGGCCAGATGAGGGATCTCTGCAGCCATTCTAGCTCCATCTTTTGATGCCTTTGTACTTGAAGGTGGTAATTGGGTCCGTTAAGTACTTCATCCATCCATCCGATGAATCAGGTTTTACTGTTAGGGGGGCATTAACCAGATTAACAGAGTTAGACTTTGCTCAATTTCTAACACGGAAAAAGAAAATATTTTATTTCATGTTATCAGCACTTAATTTGTAAAGCAGTGTCTTATGCTTTTCCTTATTTGCCTTTATATTTTTGATAATTTGTGAGCCTTGCTGATTAGTAGACATTTTGTAGATGTTTAGTATATTTGATCTCCTTTAATCCTCATCAGAGCAACTCAATAAGGTAGCTATAATTCCCATCTTAAAAATAATAGGCACTGGGGTTCAGAAGTGTAGTGGTTAAGCCGGGGGTCTTCAGATCCTGCCTCCAGCACCTGCTACTTCTGTGGCCCTGGGCTGTGAGCCTGCTCCGCTTTCTCTCCTTCTGAGTAATGTGCAGGCAGGGGTGGGAGAGTGCGCATATTTTCAAGGGGTTGGGGGAGGACAGACTCGTGACATGTTCGCATTGACTTACCAGTGTCTCCAGGACTAAGAATGACTTTTTGCCAGGAAACTTAACAGCTTAGATGGAATGGACAAACTTCGTGAAAGGTGCAATTTGCCAAAATTGAAATGAGAAGAAAAAGATCTGAATGGCCCTGTATCTGTTAAAGAGATCACATTCATATTGAAAATCTTTCACTTGGAAAACTCTAGGCCCAGAAAGCTCCACTGGATTCTGTCAGACGTTTAAGGCTTCTGATAGTTACAAGCCTCATCCCAGAAAAACTGCAAGGGCCCCAGGCCCCTCCATCTCCTGCTCAGGACCCTGGAGGAACTACTCAGCCTCTGTGCCTTGGTTTTCTCACCCAGAGCCCTGCCTCGGAGAGTCATTAGGATGAAATGTTGCAAAGTATTAAGTACATAGGACATCGTATTTGCTTGTTATATCATAAAGACAGTAGTCGATCAGTTCTGCAGAGGCCTAGGTATTGGCTTACACTTAGCTATGCATCCTACCTGCTGTCCTTATACACTCGCAGTCAAGATCTGAGACGTGAGGTGGAATGGATTTGGGGGCTGACAACATTACCACTGTGTTGAAATAGGATGTAGTGGTTTTAGATGGGAGTGAAGTTGTCCGATCCGATCCTGAGAATTGTCAAGTTAAACTTTTCCATTACTGATTCCCCTCCCCTCCCCTGACCCCATTTTGGTAATTTAGGTACAATTCTTAATGTAGTGTAAGCTGAATATTTGGTGGGAAGTAATAACTACCTTTGTGTATTTGGGGCAATGTCCAGTGAAAAGGGCAGATTTCTTCTGTTGAGCTGCAGGAAACAGAAACATGACTAAGTAGAAGCTACCTAAGGAGGTTTGGCTCTAAACAAGGAGGAACTATCCTTGGAGGGTCTCTCCTGGTTCAGATGAATACATTTTGTTGGTCTCTAACCATGCCAGCCACCAGGAATTTTAACACATAACTTCTGTCCTTGAGCTATTTGTGGTGTAAGAGGGTAGCTGTGGAGATCGCTAGAACTGGACACGTATGGGATATATTTTAGTAGTAGAGCCAACAGGACTCACTGGGGGTGAAGAGGCAAGAGAAATCAAGGATACCTCCTACGTGCATTTACTTTTTTCCAAGGTAAGGAAGATGGGGTGGGGCAGGAACAGTGACTTTAGTTTGGACCTGGTAAGCTGGCTGTAATGACTCGACAGCTCAGCAGTGATAGGTGAGTAGGCAGCCATAGTGTTCTCTCTAAGGTGTGTTCTTAAATGATCTCTTCTAGCCTCTGAAAATGATTTGCTGAACAAGCGCTTAAAGCTCGATTATGAAGAAATCACTCCTTGTCTTAAAGAAGTAACCACAGTGTGGGAAAAGATGCTTAGCACTCCAGGAAGATCAAAAATTAAGTTTGACATGGAAAAAGTGCATTTGGCTGTTGGGCAAGGTAAGCTTTATGGGAATCCTGTCCAGCCGTCCTTACCTCACATTGATGACTGGGGAGAAGTATGAATACAATAAATGTTCAAGTCCAATTTCGGTGGCTATTTCTCTCCTAGTTACCATGTCTTTCCCTAATCTGTTCCCAGATATCTTACTTGATGTAAGTTTTATCACTGTTAGGATTCCTCTTGATTAATTAAAATGCTCAGAAGCCCAGATGATAGGAGGAAGGTCGGAAAACAGGGCTTGGTTGCCTACAACCTGGGTAATGATGACACACTCTGAGTTAAATGGTAAAGTGAAAACTAATTGCATGGCTTCTTTCTGAGCACTCCCAGGAGACAACGGAGTTTTGTGCACAGACTTAAGAAAGTCCCAGGTTTAGATCCCAGCCCTACCGATTCATTCGCCTTGTGATCTTAGGCAAATGGCTTAACCTCCCTGAGCCCCACTTTCTCCGTGTGTAAGATGTGGGTAATGGCAGTGATTGCTTCGAGCAGTGAATAAGCTGATCCCTGGAAGCACACTGCCCGTGCCTGCCATCCTGGGAGGCCCGGGTGGATGGGCGGTATTTGCTGTTGTTCAGTGTGGTCTGCAGACTGTGTGCCAGTCCACACACGACTGGCCTGAGTACAGAACTTGAGACTAAGCATTCAGAAACTTTTCCAGATATTTGATAAGAGTAATCCTTAAAGGAAAAAAAATGTGGACTTAGAGTGTGTCAGTCTTTTTTTTTTCCTGTTTCATTTTTCTATAAATTCACTTTCAGCGTATTTTATAAAAGTATCAGTGGTGGTGGAACACTTTCAAAGAAAACAAAAACTGGTCCTTTATCATAGCTAATTTGAGTAGCTCCATTTTACATCTTAACTTTGATCATTGTTAGTATTCAAGTAAAACAACTATTTCTTTCAAGTAAATGTGTATTAGCATCTGCTGGCCAGATCGGAGGCTTTCAGAGTCTGATCTAGTAATTACTATGTTCTGGTCAATGCAGTCATGAATAACTAGGAGTTTAGACAAAGCTTTGCAAATATGTATGAAGCTTACAGTTTTCTTCTGACTTTATTAGCAGCTCAATGGAAGAAGTTACACAAGTGTAATTCATCTCTGAGACGGTGGGGCAAAGCAGTTTTCTGTAGCCTACTACAGACGTTATTTAACCTTTATCTGAATTTTACAGCATCAGTTTTAGTAATAAGAGGTTATTGCTAATTAATGACTTTCCCCTTTCTATGGATAAGGAAACTTACTACTTAGTTGTGATGGGCCTGGGGCCATAGAGTTGCTCACACACCCATCTGCTAGAGTTCTTACCACCACATGGTACTACCTGTGGTTGAACCTGCATCAGCAGTGCTCTTCTCAGAGACCAGAAGCGTGGCAGGTGGTGAAGAGTCAGGCTCCAAATTGGCCAGCGGCTCCTGGTGTGACCTTCAGCAAGTGTCCTTGCCTTTTTGGGTGTGGGCCTCCTGGCTGCTAGAATGAGAGGCATAGACCATCCTGAAGGTCTCACAGCTCTCTTCCAGTTCTCACATTCTTTGTGCCCATAATGGTTGCTGGAGGCGTACCACTGCACCAAATGGCCCCAGACTGCTGTCTGGAAAAAGGAGAAAACAGAGAAAGGAATGAGTCTGTTCTTTCCCTTTTCATTATTGACTACGTGAAGGTCTTTAGGTGGCTTTTCTTCTACAAAAGGTAAATCACATGGGTCTGTGACAGCTATTCCAAATGTCTGAAGTTCTTAGAAGCCTGGCATCTGGATATATTTTCATTATGCTTTTTACGAGGGGGCACTGATGGAAACACTCTGGGCATCTGGAACCTGTGTGGTGAAGTTTGGGATGGGGGATTGTATAGTTTGTATGCTGGGGTGAGCCGCCTGGAATTCCCTGTGTTATCTGACGTGGCTGTTTCGCCTGCTGTGGCAGGAGTTCTGTATTTCTAACTGCACAAAGGGCGTAGTCAGTTATTTGGTTGGTTTCAGCACGTAAGATGTAATAACTTCAAACAAATGCCCATTGTCCATCTTATAGCTCAGAATAAAAAATGATATTAAGTCAGAACCACCCCTTTGGCCTTTTAGGTAGAAGCCAAGTTACTACAGAGACTTTAAAAGAGAAGACAGTCCTATGTGGATGATGAGGCCCTTTCTCCTAATGATCTGAGGATGCCCTAAATGATGGAAAAAAGGGATTTATAAGCTTCCCAAGTTAAAAATGGACCAGAGCAGCAGGATTAAGGTGTCAACTTGGAAGAAGGAAGAATAATTCTGTGTTTGAAATAATTCAAAGCTTAGTTTGGGTTTAAATGATTTCACTAAAGATAGCAAGGTAGAACTTTATGAACCAGAGTGCACTTTTTAGGAATGACATTGCAAAAAGGCTGCCTGAGCAGTTGACAGTATGCGCCAGGTGCAGACACTCCTTACCTTTGATCCAGCAATGAAACCTCCTCTAGAAATTAATCAGTCAGAAATGCACTGCAGGGGGAAAAAAAAAAAAAAAAAAAAAAAAGAAATGCACTGCAGTAGGAAGAATGCTTATTGTGGCATTGTAGAGTCAGAAACCAAAACTCAGCCATGTGACCGTCCTGTGCCACAGTCCTTGAAGATGATGCAGTAGATTTATAATTACTGATGCAGAGGTGTCTGCGATAAGTAGTGTGTGGTCTCACATACAGTTGTATATTTTCGTGTGCACATTCGTAGGAAGCCGTGCATGCCATGTTTGCACATATCCGAGTAATTGACAGGATGACCATACATCCGGTTTACCCAGCATAGGCCTGGTTTACAGCTTGCCCCAGTGAAATAATTAATACCTTCCTCCCTTTGCTTTCAAGAGCTTCCTGCTTTGGGTGGTGAATTATATGTTCACTCTAGTTATGAGCAATTTTTCACGTTCTTTATACCTTTTGCATTTTTAGAAGGGCTTTTAAAAAAAAAATGGTGAGCACAAATTACTTTTGAAGTCAGTCAAAATAGAAAGGTATTTACATTTAGGGGGAGAGTGGCCTTCTGTCCGTGCAGAATCCTGCGTGCAGGCCCGGGCTAAGAGAAGATTACGAGTGGAGGCAAACTGAGCCTGGGGAAGGGGGTGCCAGGTCCTTCTCAGCAAAGGCACTGGCTCCAATTTCGATGAGTCTTTGTTTTTAAATCACAAAACTTAAGCTCTCTTAAATACCAGAGTATGTAGTACTGTCCAATGACACAAGCAATATCTTTTCCTCCAAAAAATAAAGGTCTGATAAGATAATGGGAATGATTTAGTAATAAGAGGAAATTGGTCATCTCATACGTTAGGAGAATTTCCCAGTCTGAAAAAAATATTTTGTGAAAAGCCCCACTATAAATCACTTAACATGTTGACTGTTTTTCAAGCCACATTTACTTCTGATACCATTTGAAATGTTAAGGGCTTGCTTGTGAGTGTGCAAGTGTACTCACACCCTAAGATACTCCTCTGAGCAGGCACAGCAAGGAGAGAAGAAATGGAATAATATAAAAAGGCAGACATCAGGGTGTATCAGTTTCCTGTTGCTGCCATAACAAATGATTACAAAATTGGTGGCTAAAACAACAAAACTTTTTCCTCTCCCGCCTCTGGAGGCCAGAGGTCTAGAGTAGAGATGTCAGCAGGGCTGCCCTTGGCCGCCTGGGGGGGCTGTCGGCATTCCTAGACTTGGGGCTGCGTCACTGTGGTGTCTGCCTCCTGGTCACACCATCTGCTCCTCTTGTCTGCTCCCCTGTGTCTCCTATAGAGACCCATGTCCTTGGATAGAGGGCCCCCTGCATAGTCAGGATCATGGTCTCAGTTCAAGACCTTCATTATAATCTAAAAATTCTTTTTCCAGATCACGTTCACTGGTTCCGGGGGTGAGGATATGGACATAGGTGTATGGGGGCCGCCGTTCAACCCACTACGTAGGGTCATGACATGGATGCTGAGACCAGCATTTAGAGAAGGTGTGGGTGTGGTCACAGTTAAGTGTGGCCCTGTGTTTCTCCCATAGGCTCACCTTTTTTATTCTTTTACAACTGGTATATGTAAGGGAAAAATCAAATTACTTACCATACCTAGAGTCTTTATTTACTTCTTTAATTTATTGGTTGTTGTGTTTTTTTGTTTTGTTTTGTTTTGTTTTGTTTGTTGTTTTTTAAGTAGGCTCCATGCCCAGCATGGAGCCCAGTGTAGGACTTGAACTCATGACCCTGAGATCAAGACCTGAGCTGAGAATCAAGAGTCAGATGCCTAACCGACTGAGCCTCCCAGCCACCCCACCTAGAGTATTTCTAAGAGATGGCTGAGTGATTGTTCTAAATAGTTCCTCGTGGATCTGGTAATAAATGACCTTGACTGTTCTCTGGCTCAGAGCCACAAATGATGATTTTATTACTAACTGCCAGGCAGGAACACTACTTACATTTTTCCAGTACCCATCTGAGAAGCAACTTGTCTGACTGTTGTGACAGGGAAGGCATGAAGAGAGAAACAGCAGTCCCTTTCTCTGCTCTGCTCCGAACCAGCTGGGTGACCTCGGGTGAGGGATCTGTTCTTGTTGGCCTCAGTCTCCTTGTCTTTACCGTGAGGATCATCATCCTGTCTCCCTCAGCAGGTCTCGGGGTGTGACAGAGTGCTTAGAATGGTGGCAGCGCCTGGTGACCTCGTGGTAAATGTCACCTGCTGCTGAAACTTCTCTCAGATGTGGCCAGTGGAAAGCCAGGAAAACAGTCTCCCTGGGCAGGCGGTCGGAGTAGCAGGAAAGTGTACAAAGCAGTCACAGTTCTTCCCGAATGGAAGGAAAGCTCGGTCCCGAAATCAGAGCTTCCTCTTCTCTCAAGAGAGCTGCTGTGAGGGACGAGAGAGGTTCCTTGTCTTATTCGGCAGGCTCCCTTCTCTCCCCATTTCTACATTTGGGCCTCGTAACAACCGCAGAATGATGAACCAAAAAGTTTTGAATCAAAACCGTCACTTTTGGTACTGAAGTTTGCCTTAAATAGCATCATTGGCTTTAAGAGAACTTTTCATCGTTTCAGATGACATTTTTATTCACGTTGAGTATTCAAATCAGTTGTAGTTAAAACGTGGAGTGGAGGCTCTCAGATAGCTTTTCTTGTTTTCGGGTCCCGTTGAATGCTCCCCGGGGCACATTTGTGTGGACGGTATCCAGCCTCTCCTCCCTTTCCCCGCCCACCTGGCACAGGGTGTTGAAGCAGCATTCCCCAATTAGGCTGCTCCCTCCCCAGCTCAAAAACATTCCGTAGCTCCCCAGAGCTGCCAAATAAAGTGCAGGTTGCTAACCCTTAATCTCGCCTCAATAAAACCCTTCTAGCCGGACTGCCACCTGCTCCCTCCACACGTGCGCGCTGTGCCCGAGGCACGGAAACACTTCTAATTTCTTCCTCTGACTCGTCTTCTCTCTTCCCTCCCATGCTCTGACATCTTGGCACAAGTAAAGGATTCCATGACCTCTTGCTCTCCTTCATCTGAACCTCCTCACTCGGCTCACATCCCTTGTATGAGACGACATCGTGCATTGTAATTTTATGTGCCTGGGTGTCTTTCCCTAGAACGTTACTAATTGGCACCAGATAGGGGCTCATGTCATTCACAATTCATCCCTTGCTGGGTCTAGCCCAGTCCGAACATAGTATGTTTTTGAGAGCTGAAAGGAAAGTGAGGGGCCGGGGAGGTGGGGGAATGATGGGCTGTGGAGGGAGGAAGGAAGAGGAGCAGATAGGACAAAATTTTGGTTGTTTCCTTTCCATTTCAATGCTGTTAATCCACATGGAACAAGAGGTTGGATCGGTGGAATGAAACTGAACACATTTTGATGATTGGGTCATACTCTGAGCATAAAATCTATTTTCTGTCTGCTCCCCTCCCCCCGAAGGTGTGCCACGTCATCTCCGGGGGGAAATCTGGAAATTCCTAGCAGAGCAATACCGTCTTCAGCACCAGTTTCCCAGTAAACAGCAGCCAAAGGACACGCCGTACAAAGAACTCTTAAAACGGCTCACCTCCCAACAGCATGCAATTCTTATCGACCTCGGTAAGTCTGCAGTCAATGTGACGTGAAAATGGAAGCTTCGCTCACTTGAAAAATGTGAAGAGACTGTCTGAGTTATTTAGTGATCTGCCTTTAGGTTCAGCAATCAAAATTTACCACTGAGCCTTTGAATTGGAAAAGCCCTGGAGTAATCACAGATGTCTTTGAGTATATAAAAATCCCTCTCGTCTGGGCGGCTTGTTAACCCTGCTCTGCTTGAAGGCTCCAGTCGTGATCATGGTTCAGTTCAGTAATTCTGATATCGATAGGGGGTTTGATAGTCAACCGAAGGAACATCCTGGAAAACTTAAGTGTCAGAACTGACGCTTGGCCTAATTACAGGAGCCTCTCCTTGGTCTTTACTAATTATAAACAGGATTTACTAGAAAAATTGTAGAAAGCAGTTGTGGGTAGGTTTGGGGCCATTTTATTTTGGGAACAGGGTGGCAACCTTGTCTCTTGAGAGGGTTACCAGCACTAAGATGGAACCAGTGTGTTGACTGTGTGTGAAGAACTCATGGGATTAGGCCATCACTAGTGTGTATGAAGGAGCCCCTGACTTGTCAGTGGCCACGAGTGGGGTGAGCTGGGGTGCAGCCTCATCTGTCTGCCGCCCCTCACAGCCGCTGGCAGCAGGACTCCCAGGAACCCTGCCAGCCCCAGGTGGCAGGAGCTCGGGCCTGTGGCTTTTAGAGCACATGGTCCTGCTTCTGGAACAGCCATCCTGGCTGTTGCCACCAAGGGCTCCCCAGAGTTGCTGTGTGTGCTCGGGGCCCCTCAGTGGCCTGGCTCTCTGAGGTTCCTGCAGCATAGCAGCCGTGGGGGGGGGGGGATGTTGCCCAGGAGTTTGAGGTGTGGTCTGGATGAGACAGCATGGAGTCTTACCTCTCTTGCCATGTAGCGCATTAAAAGGGTTAACTTCATACAAGTTCTTCTTTAGGCCCACGCTCAGATGTCCTCTCCAGGAAACTGCCCCTGACCCTGAGGCCTCTTCTCCCACCTTCAGACTGGATTAGGTGTTTCTGCTAAGCCTTTCTGTCCCACCCCGTGCTGTCCTGCCATGACACTTCCCACATGCCTTATTATTAGGAATATCATTATTAGTTAAAGTTAGTATGTAACTTTATCTGGGGCCGAATGTCGTGTAAAGTTACTTAAACTCCCTTCTTTAGTCTTCACAACACGATCAGGTAGGTATTGTGCTATCCCTGTTGAGAGTTGAGAAAATTGAAACGCAGAGAGGTTAAGTAATTTGCTCAAAATCACCCAGCTGGTGTGCTGCCGAGCCGCATGACTGCAGAGCCTGTGCTCTTCGCCCCCCCACTGTCCTCAGTTCCCCAGCAGCGCCTTTTTGTCGTCCTTCTCTGCTGTTGGACGCAGCCCCCTGTGGGCTGGACTGGGGCTGATTTCCCAGTGTACCCCCAGCTCTGAGGACAGAGCACATCACATAGTAGATGCTGGTGAAATCAGCTGTTGAACAGGGGGCACCGCACCAGCGCCCCACTCTCACACGACCCCCATAACAGCCTTGGGGGCTCGGTCCTGAATCCTCTTAAGGAAGAACAAACTGGGGCACTAGGAGGACAGCTGTTGGGCAGGGACACATGGTTAAAGGGCAGGACCTAGCCCTCTGGAAGGCAGGCCCCTCCTTCCTGGGGCCCTCTGAGTCTGGAAGCCCAGTGCGTTGCCATGGAGACGGCTGGCTGGGTGAAGGGTGATGCTGACAGGCCATGACTACCCCTTGGGGACAAAGTGTGAGGCATGGAGCTGGAGCCCATTTGGCCCACTGACCCCCAGAAGAGCAGTTTTGTGCACTGGCAGCTGTGTTTGCTAATGTGATGAGTAACAGAAAAATGACATTATGCTCCTATCACGTGAAATGAAGTGAAAAATGAGAGTAGGAGGTGGGAGAGGGTGGGAGGTACAGCCAGTTTCTCTACCTGACCCCCACTCCTTTGGGGATGAGAGGAAGAATAGAGGGGGGAGCACATTTTCCCCTCTCAATCCAGATGTTCTCTTCTCTTAGTTTTCCCTCAGTATTCCTCTCCGCCTTCCCCGGGCACTGTCAGCCCTCTGCTTCCTGGTGCTCAGACATACTCACTTTTCTGCAGAGGGGGAAGAGAAGGCCAGGTCAGCACCAGGGCCCAGGGTGGGGGGACCTCCCCCACTGTGAGCCCACTGCAGACTGTCCCCCGGTTGGCACTGGGTCTGTATGAGCCGAGACTTTGCCTCTTCTCATTCACGGGCAGAGCCATGTCTGCTCATCCCCACCTGTCTCCCACCCTCACCCCTCTGCCCCCCTCCCCAGAGGCCAGCTGCAACTACCCCTCCCTGACAGCACTGGCCGCCTCTCCAGCTCACTTCTTCCCCAGTCCTGGCCCGGCCTCCACTTTGGATGCCCTCTGATTCCCACCCAAGGCCCAAAAGAAGTGGTTTCCAACAGTACATTTTCCAAGTAACCTCTGTGCATCTCTCCAGGTTTTATCCAGGGCCCCTACCGGAGCCGGACTTCTCTCCTGACCTGAGCTGGGGAAACCACCCAGCAGTGGGTTCAGGGTCCGCGGCCTGTAAGCTCTGCTCAGTTGGGTGCGGGGAGGCCTCACTTAGGAGTTCCTGCAAACTTCTCCAGCACTTCCTGCTCACCTCTCACCAGGGGGTGGCATATGCCGAGTGAGTTGTTTGGTCTACACCATGGCTAACTCGAGGCCCAATAAAGGTGTGTCGTGCTGAGCAAAAACAAATCATTATTGCAGTTTTTCTTAGGAAGTGGCATCTGTGTCCTGGGCCGGAAGAACAGAGTGCTTCTTGGTTGGTTGTATTTTGGGTCTTCCTGAGTTTCTGTTTTCCTGCCTCTTGCTTTACTTTCTGAAATTAGCTGTTAGTGTAATTAGTTTTTCATAAGATTTTGTCCTTCAAAGAGTAAGAATAACAGACTTTGTGGTCAGGCAGTGCTTTATAGTTGATAAAACTTATTCTTAAGCTTTGTCCGATTTCAACTTTACACAACCCTCTATGAAATTGGACACACGTTATTTCCACTGTAGAGGTGACAAATGAAGCCCAGAGAGGTGTGTACTTTGCCCAGGTTACAAGCTACTCAGTGGCAGAGAGTTCTGGAACCTAGGTCATCTTAGTTTCTGTATCATGTCCCTTCCAGGACACCATACAGCTTCTCTCTCTCTTAGATCTCCCTAATTCATACCAACGCAGCTTTCCGTGCTTCTAGTTACGTGGCAGTGTACTTTCAGAGTCAACCACACCCAGCCAAGGGAAAATAGCTTCTCTCGGGGCTGAGCAGAGGGCACTTAGGAGGTCCTTTTCAGTTCTCAGTTCTCAGTTCGGGAACCTGCCCCACCCTTTAAGTTGGTTCCTTCCCTGCTTCTCCATACTGAGTGGACGGCATGGACCGCCAGACATCCTGCCTCCTGGCTGTGCCTCCCACTCCCACAGTAAAAGCTGCCAGTGACTAAAAGCAGCAGCCGGAGACCCCCTTCGGGCTCCCTTCCTCTGTCCCCTAGCACTTCAAGGGCTCCTCTCCCTGGTGTCCCAGCCCAGACACCTTCCCGCAGTCAGTACTTCCACCCCTCAGGCTCTCCATCCTCTCCCCTGATAGGAGGGATTTAGCCAGAACAAAACGTGAACAGATCCAGAAATGTAGGAACACCAGGCAATCCAAGAGCAGAGGCGGGAACTGCTCCCAGCCCTCCCCCACGTCTATTTCTTGTGTTATTAATCTGTGTTTCATAGGTCAGTAAAGTGGTAACAGTGTTTATATACTCCGCAGAGGTCTGGTGAGTCTTTGGTGACCAGAGGTAGTATTTTTTGATGGACTTCTAGAGACCCTGCATCGGTGACGCCTAAACGGGGTTAGCCATGCCCATGCTGCCGTGAGAGGCAAAGCCTGTATCCAGGTGCAGCCAGCGTGGGGGCTGTCGTATTGATTTTTGCTTCCACTTAACATGTTGTAACCAAAGGTATAAAACCTGCTGGTATCTTAAAGAAAAGGAGCTATATCCAACTGTAATCAAGAAGAATTTTCTGCTTGCTGTTTTAGAGTCCATAAAATATGAGGAGAGGAGCCTCCAGAATGAAGGATGGGCGAAGTGTTGAAGGAGACTGTAGCAGGGCAGACAGAGTCTTCCCTCCGCCCTTCCGTTTTGGTAGTTCACCTCGCTTGGCTGTGCCTTGGGTAGTAGATGGGTTGTTCATGAGCAGCAGATGGGGGCTGAGAGCGAGCACCAGCTTCTGTGTCATCTTTGGGTTCAAGTCCGATGTGAGAAACTAAAAAGCGTTCATGGCAAAAACCAGAAAAGAACCTAGAAATTGCCATGCAGCGATCTTGTTCTAGAACACCTGTCTGTTATGGAGATGAGTTGAACGGTCACAACCGAAGTGTAATAAATTCTTGCACCAACAGCTACGTGCATAATTCCAAAGGGTCTGTCATTGTGGTATTATCAAGACCACATCATCATAACATATTGATCATCTAAATGGCGTTATCGATCGCTCTTTAACCTCAGAGTGATAAAATGGAATGTGGGCTTGATAAAATGGGGTGACCTCGTCTCTTCTCGTGGGGGTCTGAACTCTCCCTGTATCCTTCACGCCGGTCCGTGGTGTGCTGGCAAAGAGCCAGCTGCCTCACACCCCTCAGAAGAAGTCCTCAAATAGAATTTGCAGACTTCCACAGTGGAATTACTCCCACCGTGGCTAATCGTAAGCCACCAACTTGGGGCCACTGATTGTGGAACTTAGCAGAGATGCGCCCGGACACAGGAGGATGCAGTTCCTGTGCTCGGTGGACTCTGCCAAATGTTTCCTAAAAATAATCTGCATGTAGAAGCACTCTTTCCATGCCCCTCCCCGGCTCCGCCCCACCTCCTTCAGGAGTGAGGCCACAGGTAACTTCTGGAGCACCTGGTACGTTCCTTGCCCCCTCAGAAATACACGTTCTGGTGGGGAAGACAGACATGAAACCACTGATAACCAAATTACTTCATTAAAGTTGTGAGGAGTTCTACAAAGCACATTTTTTTCTCCAGCCCTTCTCAAATCCTCCTCAGAGCGAAATGCAGCAATTTAGGAAGAGCTTAGGATCACAGGTCTCATCAGGAAGAAGGCTTGGAGATCACTGGGTTGTTAGGGTTCCTCCTTGTCGCCAGTGGGGAGGCCAAGGGTCACGGCAGAGTGCTGCTGTGCCACCGCCCCCTGGAGATGCAGAAATCTCAGGCTCTTGGTGAAAGAAGCAAGAGACAGAAACGTGTTTGTCCGCTGTGGGGGCTGCTGCAGAGCAAATGAGTGAACAGCTCCCCAGGTGGCCCCGTGTGTGCGCCCGAGAGGTCGCGGGCCTCCTGGAGTAGCTGCAGCGAAGTGAGCAGGGCTGCAGGGACCGGGGTCTCCCCCAAGATTAAGGCAGCTGGGCCATGGAGAGGGGAGGCTGAATGGTGTTTCTTCTGGGACCGGGCAGGGGCCACTGCAGGATCCCTTCAAGACCTTGTGAAAACGCATTCCTGAGGCTGCCCTCCCTGACGTGTGGCGGAAGGAGAGTTTCTGGGTGGGGGCTGCGCGTGTGCACAGGCCCTCGGTGATTCTGGGTGTGGTTCGTGTTTGAGAACTGCTGGAAGGAAGCTCATCCTCACCTGCAAAGTGACAGGGAAGGAAAGATTCATCCCCGAAAAACATCCCTTAGAAGGACGAGCGCTTAGACTGTTGAGCGCTGTGTGAAATGAAGTTGCAGGCTGTTGAGAAATATGTCTGAGTCGTGGATCTCCTTCTAGGTCTTTCCAGCGTGTGGCTCCCCTTAGACACATGAGACACAAAATCATTACAGGTCTTTTTAATACAAATTAGGAGTTTCTTTGTGCTCACGTTTGACTCTCGCCACTTTGTAGTCTCCTTCTGTGTGTGAGGGAGACTCCGCCCTAGAGAGAAATCTGAAGGGCCTGCATCTCCCTGCTTGGTAGTGAATGATAAAACGGAGTTCAAAGAGGCAGGTCCCATAGCCTGCTGCATTTGTAGGAAGGGTTGCACAGTTTTTATCCAGTTTCCTTTTATCCAGAAGCAAGGTACGTTTCCTAAGCTGGAGTCTCCCGGCACCAGGGTGCTGCTCCCAGGTGGGTGGGCGGGGTGCCTCCTTCTGCAGCCTGCCCCACTGAGTCAGACTCTCACTCGAGGATCTTTCCACGGGCTTCGAACAAGAATGGTAAACAGCATTTTGCTCATAGCTAGTGTGCTTTGAGCGAGCAGTGAGGTACAATGGGGCTAAACGTGTTCTCGTGTGTGCATTGCCCAAGACTCCAGTCCCCTGCTGGGCATTCACGTGCAGAGATGTGGTCTTTATAAAAGGAGTTTTTTCTTTTTTTCTTCCAAGTCTGACTTGGTACCTTCTACGTGGGGTCGGAGTACTCGGTACTGGATTATGTGGATGCAGATACGGACTGTCCAGGGACATTGTTAATCTGCTTGGTCCTCCTCCTGCTCACGAGGCCTGCCTCCGCCCGTTCCTGGGCGTGTACTCAGCAGTGTGGGTGAGCTGTGTTGGTATTTTAAAAGAACTATAATAAACATACACATATAAACATATTGTTATGAACAACGCATTTTCTAAAATAAAAAATTTAGTGAGAGGCATTGTTTTACATTTTAATGTCTAGCTTAATAGAATTAACCGGCTTCTTATTTTTGCTTCTACATTCAGTCTGTTGCATTTATGTTGTTCGAAATATATGAAGAAAAACCTAACCTTGCATAGATAGATACACAGTTGGAGAACAGAGGGGGGACCTCATGGGCCCCTGAAAGACCAACCATACATGGAGAACAATTGACCTAGAAAAATGCAATGTAGGAAAACAGTGCCCCCCCCATAGAATTCGGTGTAATATGTGGACTGCATTACAAGGGCAGATGGGCAGTCATCCTTCTCCTTTAGCCAGGAGCTGGAGACCAGAGACTTGTGACTGTTCCCCAGCCTGGGAGTGGGTGTGGGGGCCTGTCTTGCTCTGCTGAGTCCCAGACTCTGTGGGACAGGAAGTCACACTGGGAATCTCATGAAACACACGGGACATTTGTTTCAGCTTGGTCAGGTTTGTGTGGACAGGCTTCTTGGATAAAGAAAATCAGTGACAGCGTCTGACACTGCGACATGAAATACTGGATTGGTTTGGGTAATAACTAAAGATCTGGAAGTTCGGGTTCACAGGTGTTTTGGTGAATCTAGATGGCGATGATGTTTAGTATTGTTATTATTTGGAATTCATATCCACTTTCAGGTCCCCATGTTTATGAATTCCCAATTTCACAGAGATCAGTTGCTGGGCTAAAACTTTCCTTTGCCTCTGGAGGTCTGTTAGAACATGAAATTTTCAGGCTTAGGTCAGTAAAGCAGTAGTTGCACCTCGTCCTTAAACTAGAAACTGTTGTGCATTGATGCTACAGAACTGTTGATGTGTGCCTTTTTTTCCCCCCCGTCTTGTTTGGAAGCTGGGTTTTTGTATATTTTTTGTGGGGCGTACCTGAAGACTGTTGCCCGTGCTGGAGCACCGTTAATTGCTTACCCACTTGTGCCAGGCATTGCCACTAAGTATGAATTCTGCCCTTTGTCAAGAAGAGGAGACTGAGGTTCAGAGAGGCTAGGTGGTCCATGCTGAGCTATATACGAATGCCTCAGTTGGGATCGTGGACTACTCCCCTGTACTTGGTCACACTGCCTCGTGGACACATCCACTTAGGAAGGTTTTCTTTCCATTCATCAGAGCTCGTATGCTATGTTGTGCGTAAGATGTTCAGCTAAATTCTAAAAACATTGTGGGTTTTATCTCCGCTGTTAAAAATGGGGAGCGTAATGCCTCCTGCTCAGGTGGCATGGGTGAAATAAGAGAACTGAGTTCCATCCTGGTCCAAGAAGTGTACCCACCCCACACCCATCGTGTCTTTTCTCTCCTTTATATTAAGTGTCCGAGGCCTTCAAATAAAACCTCATTGTTCCTCAGATATGCTCCTGACCTTCCTGCTTACCACAGGAGTCCCTTCTGTCCAGGCAGTTATCCTCATTTCACTTTCATAAAAGTGGGTTCTCCAGGAGCAAAGTTGAATAGGACTTGCTAAGCCTGATTCAAGCTATGCATTCGGAAGCAGAAAGGGTACTTTCCCTTAAAAATACTCTATGATTTATCCTCTCACCTAATCTGTAAATTGTAATAGAAATTAATACAGGTCCATAATCCTCTGTCTGCAATTCCAAAACCCAAAAGATGAAAAACAAAAGTTTCCTTGTAACTCATATTTGGCAGAACGTAGTGAGTCCTGAACTCTTTGGAGGCAACATTTGACTTGAACTGCCATGAGGCCTTTAGCAGACTTGGCTGTTGTCTCCAGTGTGGCTTTTCCTGTGTGTCTCTGCAGACGTGTAAGTGTGATTCCGGGCTGCTGCCCTCAGCCCTGCTAGGAGTTAGGCAATGTACAACCAACGTGCTGTGTCACCTTTCTAAAATTCACAGATTCTGAATTGTGATGTGCATTTCCTTCAAGGGCTTTGGTTGAGAGATTGCAGAACTCTATGGAGTTGGTCACATTTATGAAATTCCCCAAGATTTATAGGTCCAGGTAGGGATTTGCTGGTGCTCTGCCCTCTCCCCCAGTCTGCTCTTCCCGATCAGTTCATTTTGATGACTTATCTTGATTCCCATGCTAGAAACTCCACCATCTGCACTCCTTTCTCTCCGTCTAAGCCTGGCCCGAGGGTAAGTCTGGAGTCCAGCCCTGTTCGCTGCCCCAGCATTGCTCTCCAAGTTAAGGGCCTGTGACCGCTCCCTGGCTCATGGCGCAGCTGACCTCTTCTGGTCTCTGCCCACCCTGGGCTATCTTGCACGCTGGCTCTTGGAGTTTTCGTTAACAAGGAGGCACATATCTCTGACCGTTTAGTGGCCTGTGCTGACCCCATGGCCTTTACGTGGCCCACAAGCTAAGCCTGGTATCCAAGCCATTCACTTATAGGCCCTGCTTTTAACTCTCCCATCCTCTCTCCTGATGGCCAGCCCCAGACCTGCGGCCGTGCCCATTAACAGTCTGGCGCCCAGCCCGTGGGGTTCCGGCTGCCTGTGTGCTCCCCCTCACTCTTTTCATGCCTCTTTCCCCTGCTTGGTTCAGCTGGAGAGTCACTTCCTCCAGACAGCCTTCCTGGATTCCTGCACTGTGTCTGGCCCAGGCCTCTCGGCTTTCGGGCTCACCTCCGTAACTGTATATCCATACTTCCCCTCTCGGTTCTTGTTACCACCACCTGGTAGAAGAGAACCACTAGAACCATCAGTCATTTGAAGTTGTCTCTCATTCTCGTGAAGCCCCATGCAAGCAGGGCCACGTCCCTCTGGCGCCCAGCACCCTGTGCAAGACCTTGGTCAGTAAATACTTGAATTTTCTGGATTTATGTCTTTGGTTCTACCAGACTGTGAATTTCATAAGGGCAAAGAAAAGGTTGGTCTTTCGGTTCCGTGGCACAGTTCCTGTCACCCAGGGAGCTCTGAGTACAGGGTGGGTGTTGCTGTTACCGCGCTCACATGAGTACTTTGAAAAGCCCACATCTTGCCTGCAGAGCCTTCGGGGCAAGGAGCAGGTGTGCTGTGTGCTGCTGCTTGAGAAGATCTTTTACACGAATAACCCTATTTATCAGAAAGCAGGCTTCGTGGCCATTTGGAACACCCCACCCCAGTGGCCATTACTCATTCAGGGCCGGCTGTGTGCGGCGTCACACCAGGCACACATAGCCTCCTGCATTCAACCTCACAGCCGCCTCCAGCAAGTAAGGAGAAGTGGGGAGTTTTGGGGGATTAGCCAAGTGCCCAAGGTCACACGGCTAGGACAAATATAGGTACGAGGGATTGTGTGGAAGCACTGGGTGAGATGTAAAGTAGGAAACATGAACCGAGTTGGAGGAGCCAGGACTCCCCAGGGGAAGGTTTGGCTGAGGAGGTGGAGGACGTGAACTCTCCATGAAGAAAGGAATGAGGGACGTTGGCCCTCCTGACAACTCGTGCTATGAGCTGGAGACACCGCAAGTGGTAATAGCTATGTTTCCCCAATTCCCATAGCTTTTACTTCGCCATCTGCAGTATGAGAACTCGGTCCCTGGAGTTCGGGACCAGTGTTCAGATCCTGGGTTTGCCACTTCATAGCTGGGCTGATGTTTCACCCGGCACATTTTTCTCGTGAATAAAATGAGAGTGATGTTATTGTTTGTGTGGGGACCTGCCTAAAATGCTTCATGGAGTATTACCAGTGTGAGGTATGGTCTTATAAATCCTGTCCCACCTAGAATGCTTGGTTGGCTTGTGGAAGTTCTGGAAGTCAGGGACCCACAGTCCACAGGGTTGCTGATGTACTGAGGGTTTGTTCTTTGCATAAGAGATGCTACATGTAATTTTTTATTGGTGAAATTGGATAACATTCAAGATCTGTAGTTGATCAGAAAGTGTTTGGGCCTTGCCACCAGTGGCTCTGGAACAAAACATGAGGCCAGTGCCCACTGGGCCCGTGTCCCTGTGCTCTGTGTAACATCGGTATGGGAGCATTGGTGGCCTGGCTCTGCCATCAGACTGCCACAGTACCCTCCTCCAGCTGAACCTTTCCCAAGAGGTGCTTGTTGGAGGCCTGAGGACAGAGCATGAGAAATTTTTATGCGGTTCTTTCTTCACATCAGCATGCTAATAAAGGTCATATGTTTGATGGAATTTGGCCTAAGGTTTGCTTTCTCTTAATTGCTTCGTGGCAAAGCTGTGGGCGACGTGGCTGTAGCAATCCCAGGAAGCTACTAGGGGGCTGCCTGCCTCAAACAAGGTATATAATTTGCAGGGCCTGTTGCAAAATGAAAATGCAGAATCCCTTGTTCAAAAATTATTAAGAATTTCAAGACTGTGACAGCAGAGCATTAAACCCAGCACAAGACCCTTCTAAGCACAGAGCCATTGTGATTACACAAGACATGATGCCTGTGAATGCCCTTCCCCAAATCTAACCATTACTGAGTGGTCTAAGTGGCACTGGTCCCTCCCCAGCCTGCTGGGCTCCTCCTCTTAGGAACCTTGCAAGGGTTAAATGAGGAATGTCCCCCATCGATAGATGACTGCGTAAAGATGTGGTATATATGCAGTGGAATATTATTCAGCCGTAAAAAAAAGAATGAAATCTTGCCATTTGCAACATGGATGGACCTAGAGGATATTATGCGTAAGTGAAATAAGACAGATACCACGTGCTTTTACTTACATGTGGAATCTAAAAAACAAAACAAAAAAAATAGACTCAAACATTGAGAAACTAGTGGTTGCGGGGGGGGGCGAAATAGGTGAAGGGAATGAAGAGAGAGATATAATGTCCAGTTGCAAAATAAGTCACAGAGATGAGAAGTCGAGCATATTCGGAAATGTGGTCAGTAGTACTGTAATAAGGTCACATGGTGACTGCACTCATCCTGCTGAGTACCGAGTAACGTGTAGAATTGTCCAATCAATGTGTTGTACCCCTGAAACTAGCATAACGTTGTGTGTCAACTATAATAATAAAAGTAAAAATAAGTTTAAAAATGCCCACTCCAACAAACAGGGCCAATGAGTGCCAGCTCTTGTTTCTGGGGGTGGGCGTAGTATCTGATATGAGAGGGTATCCAGTAAGCAGAAGTGCTAACAGGGACTGATTTAAAGGGGACCAGATCCTTGCTGCATGCCACGTGAGGCCTGTGTGTTCCGCCACCTAGACCTGTTGGAGATCCAGAGGGAGTCGGAGGGAGGGCTATGTGCCGGGCTGGGGCGGGGCCACGTGCAAAAGCGGTGGGAAGGGCGCCGTTTGCTTGGCAGCAGGAGGGGGTGAGGGCGTGAAGAGCCTCCTGTATACATTTGCCCCCATCCCTTGGAGAATCAGTACAGTGGTCCCGTANGGGCGTAGTATCTGATATGAGAGGGTATCCAGTAAGCAGAAGTGCTAACAGGGACTGATTTAAAGGGGACCAGATCCTTGCTGCATGCCACGTGAGGCCTGTGTGTTCCGCCACCTAGACCTGTTGGAGATCCAGAGGGAGTCGGAGGGAGGGCTATGTGCCGGGCTGGGGCGGGGCCACGTGCAAAAGCGGTGGGAAGGGCGCCGTTTGCTTGGCAGCAGGAGGGGGTGAGGGCGTGAAGAGCCTCCTGTATACATTTGCCCCCATCCCTTGGAGAATCGGAGGAAAGAGCTACACCTGTGCGGTCAGTACAGCGGTCCCGTGTGCTTCCCGAGTGCTGGAAACATGGCTGCTCCAAACTGAGGGGTGCCGTCGGTATGAGGACGACACTGGGTGTCAGGGGCTTAGCATGAAAAGAAAGAATGCAGAATGTCTCAATAATTGGTGTATTGATTAGGTGTTGAAATAACATTTGCATATGTTGGGTTAAACAAACGGTCTTGAAATTAATTTTACATGTTGCTCTTGAATGTGGCTGCTGGAAAATGTTTCATTACAGTCGCGTTGCACATGCTGTTGGAGACTAGGAAAGTGCCCGGGGCTAAGTACCTCCTCAAACTCACAGGGCCCTTGCCGCTCCACACACCCCTGCCCCCCTCTGAGGCTATGCCCTGGAGCAGGGGATAAAGCCTGGAGAATGGGTGAGGAGGTGTGCAGAGCTCGNGAAAGAATGCAGAATGTCTCAATAATTGGTGTATTGATTAGGTGTTGAAATAACATTTGCATATGTTGGGTTAAACAAACGGTCTTGAAATTAATTTTACATGTTGCTCTTGAATGTGGCTGCTGGAAAATGTTTCATTACAGTCGCGTTGCACATGCTGTTGGAGACTAGGAAAGTGCCCGGGGCTAAGTACCTCCTCAAACTCACAGGGCCCTTGCCGCTCCACACACCCCTGCCCCCCTCTGAGGCTATGCCCTGGAGCAGGGGATAAAGCCTGGAGAATGGGTGAGGAGGTGTGCAGAGCTCGCAGGCAAGGTGTGTAGACTTGGTTCTTTCAGCACTGGGGGCTGTTGAGTGCTTTCTAGCAGTGGAGGTGACATGTTCCGGGTGCGTTTGGGGACAGTTCGTTGGGCGGGGGGGAGGTAGAGCAGGCAAGAAATGAATGCAGGAGAAGAAATCAGGAAAGTAGTTAGACTGTTGCTGTCCTCTTAAATCAAGGTCAGACACTCGATCTGGATTAAGTGCTTTCTCATGAGGCTGAGGAAGAACAGGCAAAAGCATCCTCCTCCCTTCGTTGAGGCAGAATAGTTCAGGGGAACAATTACCTTGCAGCCTAGATGCACCTTCTGCCTTCGTTGATCCAGGTGAGGCCCTCATTCGCACCTGGGTCCCAGCTCAGCCCTGGGCGTGGCTCTAGACCGTTCTCCTTCAATCAAGTACTTTTCTCCCTGGAAACACAATTCCCCATTGGGCACATTCCAGAAGGAGGGAGGTGAGGTGGGATTTGACAGATATCAGCCACAAAGGCCTCCCGGACAAAAGAAGTCTTTAAACCTTATCTCAACATCAGCTTTTTGTGAAAATAATCAGGATGTTGAGTGTTTTAAAAAANCTCATTCGCACCTGGGTCCCAGCTCAGCCCTGGGCGTGGCTCTAGACCGTTCTCCTTCAATCAAGTACTTTTCTCCCTGGAAACACAATTCCCCATTGGGCACATTCCAGAAGGAGGGAGGTGAGGTGGGATTTGACAGATATCAGCCACAAAGGCCTCCCGGACAAAAGAAGTCTTTAAACCTTATCTCAACATCAGCTTTTTGTGAAAATAATCAGGATGTTGAGTGTTTTTAAAAATTTTTTTTTTAAACTTCTTTCTGGAAGGTAACTGTTTTGTGTAAAAGAAAACACCCGCTGCTTCTCAGGCTGTTTGAAAGCCCTGCTTGTGGTTTAAAAGTACAGAAATACACACGTGGTGTGAAGCATCTGCAGGCAGAACCTGAGCAGGCTGGGAAGAGCTGATCGCGAGTGTCCGTAGGGCCGTGAGGCTGGGGCTGCCTGCCTGTGAAGAGCCACAGCTGTCTGTTCCTCTTGAGAGCTAGGCTTAAGTTTAGAGGATCGACAGCTTTCTTTTTGCCAGAGCTTAAAAAAGATACCAGATACCTTGCCAGATACCTACAGGATGGAGGGTAGTCCTTATTTATCTCACCTGAACCACCACCAAAAAAGCATCAATAATTGCTGATTTTTAATTGCTCGCCTTATTCTAAGAACAACCACAGCCCCTTGTTTACAGAGCTGATTTATGATCCAGCTTCCCAAGATCTGTTCCTGCACCTGAAGCACATCGGATTTCTGGTTCAATAGGCTTTCTGTTTTTAATTACATCTAACGTGTGTCGTTTTTGCAGGGCGAACCTTTCCAACACACCCGTACTTCTCTGCCCAGCTGGGAGCAGGGCAGCTCTCACTTTACAACATTCTGAAGGCCTACTCGCTTCTAGACCAGGAAGTAGGATACTGCCAAGGCCTCAGCTTTGTAGCAGGCATTTTGCTGCTTCACATGGGTGAGGAAGAGGCATTTAACATGCTCAAGTTTCTGATGTTTGAAATGGGACTGCGGAAACAGTATCGGCCGGACATGATTATTTTACAGGTAGAGAGCATTCCAATGTATTTGCTAGAGACAAATGCCAAAAATGTTTATGATCCCTTTCCAGGTCTCTCTAAGGAACTTTCCCCACCGTCAGTTAACACTGGAGTAGCTGTCCTTGCTGAGCACTTAACTCTGGGCTGGGCATGACACCGAGTGTTTCACATTGCACTTACTGCCTCAGGAAGACACTATTAATCAGCTCAGTGTATAGATGGGAAGGCTCACCTTAACTCAGGTTACCCGGCTAGCAAGTGGCTGACTTGGGGCTTCAACCCAGGCCTGTCTGCCTCCAGGACTCTCCTTTTACCCTTCGTCAAACCGTCTTCAGATGATCTAATTCCTAACTCCCGCTGTATTTTCCTCTTCCTCTTCCAGGGATCCCCCTCGTGCCACCCCTTAGCCCTTGTCACTCCAGGGTTGAGCTCAAATATCAAATCCTGGGAGAAGCTCTTCCTGAGCACCCTGATGGTGCCCCCCGCCACCTTCCACCCCAAGCACGTGTATTGTGTTATCCTGTCTCATTTCTTGTGGCATAAAACACTAACTGCCTGAAATTATCTTGTTTCCTTATTCGTTGTCCTGCTTCTTTCTGACTTTCCTTCGCGTATCTCATGAGAAGGCAGGGACCTAACCTATCTTGGAGCTGCATCCCTAGTTCCTAGAACAGTGCCTGGGATGACGTAGGCACCCAGTCCGTATTTGTTGAATGAACAAGTGGCAGGTCGGCACAGAGGAAAACCAAAGGGCAGTGTGTGCCAGGCGCTGCTGCTGCCGCTTTTGGAGACGGGGAGAGCTCTGGATCCTGCTTCAGGACTGTCCGTAAACGTCAGATCACATGTACACATGTTCGTTTACCAGCAAGCTACTCGGATTTTTTTTTTTTTTTTAGCCATTTCATTAACTAAAAGCCATTTCATTAACTAAAAAATTTTGACCCACGTAACACTTCCTACAGATACTGTCAGGTTCTGTGTTCTCCCCAGTAGCTTTAATATAGGTGCACCTGCCTTCGAAGAGAGTGGAATTTTCAAGTTAATCTAGTATTGTAACATGCGACTCTTTTGGGGCTTTTGGCCTTGATGACTAGATTCTTTTTGATCCAAAAAAGGCCACAGCTGGTACTTAAGGGCTATGTTGTCTGGGCCCCTGGAAATAGTCCCCCCCCCCGCCCCAGTTTGGGCGGTACCTGTCCAACCTGTAGCATTTCAGTGGGGTGCTGACCCTCTCTAGATGGTAGTACCTTTGGGCTCAGGCCATCAGACTGCTGAAACCCGGGCTGACTCTCGGACCTCTGCGAGCTGGGGGACCCATCTCGGGCTTCCTGTCAGGACCATAGCACCACCTGAAGAGGGGACCCTTTGGAAGTTATCTTCTCCATCTTGAGATGGAGAAACTTGCCTCGGATCTGTGTATTTCACATGCTATAACCCTAAAGAAGTCACACCTGTCCTGCCTGTTGAGTAATTTGGGGGAGAGTCTGGAGCGAATTACTAAGTGAACAGGTCTAATGGAATCCTTCCACAGGATCATCCTGTGCCCCCACTTCACTCTTAGCAGAGAGGCTGGCTTTACATTTCGAGTTCCCCTGGGTGCGAGTTGTGCTGGGAATATGTATTTTGTAAGAGAATATGCGAAATGTTCCCACAAGACAGATGTTTAGATTCTAGTAGCCAAGGAACACAGGGAGCAGTAGAAAGAAAGGAAGCGGTAGGAGAAGACCCGACGTTTGTGTTCTAGGCTCCCCCTAGTCAGCACCTCCTGTGTACCCGGCCTCTAGCAAGTGCTTGTGGGTAACTGAGCAGTTGACATCAGTGGTTATCACAATCCAAACAGAGTATCTAACAGTGTAATAATTCTTCTCTCACAGCCTGTGGGTGGGATAAGTAACAACACATGTAGCAGGTATCCGGTTCTGACACCTGCGTGTGTGTGTGTGTCCGTCCGTCTGTCCCCACAGATCCAGATGTACCAGCTCTCGAGGCTTCTTCATGATTACCACAGAGACCTCTACAATCACCTCGAGGAGCACGAGATCGGCCCCAGCCTCTATGCCGCCCCCTGGTTTCTCACCGTGTTCGCCTCACAGTTCCCCCTGGGATTTGTAGCCAGAGTCTTTGGTAAGTGTGTGTCCATCCGTTTGCCCAAACCAGCTTTCTCCTCTCAGGTGGGAAACGTGTATTCTCGTTCCCTGGTGAGCCTCCTTACTTTTCTACCTGTGTCTTCGACAAGAACAGGGTGTTGTTTGACATTCAGAGTCTAGTCGGCACTGGGCTTTGTGAACTTCAAGACCGGCTTCACGTCTGGTACTCATTGGGCTTCCCTGGACGCCGTCATCTGGTGGGGTTTAGACCCACTTGTCTCTTGTCCAGAGCAAACATCTTTAAAGACTTGGCCAGGGGGCCCGTGCATGTCTTCCAGGCTTGTGTCTCTCATGAATCGTCTTCCTCAACCTCTCTGACCTGAGACTCTGTGCATTGATGGCCCCTTAAAACTTCAGCTGACGACTTCTAGGCTCCTCTTCTTTCTCAGTTCCCTTCACATCTCCTCCTCCCGTTTCTCTTCTTCCCCTGCCCTTGGCTCTTCGTTTCCTCTGCCAGCTCACTCTGGAAGGACCCTTCCCCCCCCACCCCCGTGCTGATGACTCACTGGTCCACCCTCACAGGCCCCAGCCTCATCTTCCCCGACACCTCAGCGCCTTCCACGTGAGTGCCCCACTGTGACCGTAGGCGGCTCACATGTCATACCATCTCCTACTTTCTTGACTTACTTTTTGAGAAGATCGTCTCTGTGAGAGTTAAGCGGGTGTTCACGTGCAGAGTCTCAGAGCAGCCTTGAGATGGCAGGGCTCAGCACGTGTGTTGCACTCTAGGGGCCGAGTGATGCTCTGAGCACGGGCAGTTTTTGCACAGTGGGTTTTCCCTACTTCAGAGTGAAAGAATCATTTTGACAACTCAGGTTTTTAAAAAACATTTATTTTTTTTTTTACTATGGAGGTTATTAAAAAATTGGTAATCATCACCCATCAAGTGTTTTTAAAATGTTACTGATGTTCGGTCACCTGAAAGTTTAAAAGTCTGTAATCTTCTCATACTTTTTTAGATTTGCTTCTGGAATTAGAGAACATCTCAAAGCGGGGGAGTTGTGTCCAGAGCCATTGAGAGAGGACTACTTTGGCATGCTTGGGAAAGACAGCTTTGTAGATCCAAATGCTAGAAACCCTGAAATTTGCTTTTTAACATAGGTGGACACCGACTTGGTCTTCGCACCTCTTTCCCCCAGAGTACTATATTTTTAGTCTTACTCCTACCCATAACAACTTCTAAAGAATGGCCCATTGGGCTTTACTAGAAGAATCTGTGTTCTTAAAATATTCACTACCCCACCCCCTTTTGCATAACTCCCTCCCCAAACTGATTCTTAATTTCTGTCCCTTAAAAAAAAAAAATTGGAAAAAAAGAGATACCAAAAAAATCTCTCCTGGTTAAATAAATCATTAGTGAGATTTCATGAAGGTTTTATACCATAGTTTAAAAAGAAGATAATTGGGGCACCTGGGTGGCTCAGTTGGTTAAGTGTCTGCCTTCAGCTCAGGTCCTGATCCCAGCGTCCTGGGATGGAGCCTGTTCAGTGGGGAGTCTACTTTCCCCACTTCCTCTGCCCCTCCCCCTGCCTGTGCTCTCTCTGTCTCTCAAATAAGTAAATAAAATCTTTAAACAAAAAAAATAAAATAAAATAAAAATAAGTAAAAAGAAGATAATTATAAAAGCCTCAAAGAAAAAAAAAAAAGCCTGAAAATTGTCTGCTTAGTTTACTAACAAAAGAGTCACCAAAATCATAAGATCTCTAGCTGTAGGCTGAAGTCTTTTCTTACCAAAAATGTGTGTGTTTTTCTAGTTTTCTTACTCTGGAAATTGTAAAGAAAATCATTAGTCCACTTTTTCTCCTGACTTTTTACTGTACTCTATTACAGTGTAATAGAAGTGAAGATCGAAAGAGGTGGGAGGGGAGGCGGGGGTTGGTGTTCATGGTTTGGCAACAGCTCAAGCATGGAATTACAGCACTTGTGAGAAAAAATTCTGCAAAGGGGACTCCGACGGAGGGTCAGCACTGAGGGATCACCGCCTGGCCTTCAGCTGCTGCCCTGAAGGTAGCTCTGGGGACGCCAGGGCCGCAAACGTCTGGGAAAGAGTCTCTCCTTGCGTTAAGTAAGAGGCACAAACAACAAATTCTGTCTTGGAGATGACAGTCCTCCTGTTCGAGCACATTAGCAGCTCTAAGGCGCATTCTGACGACTTCGTAAATGAAGAGCTAAAGCCAGCAAGAGCAGGGTGTTTCTATTACGTAATCAGTGTGAGTCTCGGAGGCTCTCCTGCATTATGCGTAAAGATGCCCGTGTGCGTGACTCCTGGGTCCCACAGAGCCCTGCTGTACTGCGTGGTCAGTGTCCGGCTGGCTACGGCTCCTCAGAGTGTAGGCAGGAAGTGGGAACTCAGGGCGGCACTGTGTGTGATGTCATTTTGCAAAAACTGTTGGTTTTGGTTTTGATTGTTTTTGGACGATCTATTCCATCTACCATACTTAAAACCAAACCGTTTTATTAGTAGGTTCCATAGACAGGTTTTTAAAAAATCACTTCTGTATTTAGCATTGGTGACTTGAACCATGTTTGTTTAGCTCTGTGATGGTGGATAGCTTAGTTTTAAATCCCCAAACCTGCCATTCATATCCTGTAGTCTGTTTTGGCCTGAAGCCCATTTCATTGTAAGCCTGTGGGCCTGAATAAACCCTAAACACAAATGGACCTTTGTCAGCTGTTCACCGTTTCATACGTACGTGCGGGGTTCTCAGCCTGCAGACGGCACAGCTTATATTAATTAACAGGTCACTTTGCAGTGAGTACGTGCCCCTCAGAGGAGCACCAGCAGTGATGCACGTGCCTTACCCCTCCCATGGTGATCCCACTTCCTGAACGTCAGCCCTTCTGCCTGGGGGTCATGGAGTTGAAATAGCTTCCTCCTGTAGGTGTCTAGTCCGGGTGGAGAGGGGTCCCCGGAGAGGTGCTTGCTGTGTTCACCTTCAGATCACACCTACCTTTGGCGGGGGGGGGGGNGGGGGGGGGGGGGGGGGGGGGGCGGAATCTGAAAAATAGGACCCGGCTTGCTCCCGATGGAGGAGGCAGCTGTGGTCTGAGGCTCCTGATGTTTGCTGGAGGGTGTGCTGCCAAGTCAATGCAGGAGGAGGTGGGAGGTGGAAAGGAAGGGTTTGGCAGAAAACACAGAAACCACCTGTAATACAGGGAAGGATTCAGAGAGGCTTTAGGACTAAAATAGACTTAGGAAAGCAGGATGGTTTAAATGGCCAGGAAAAAAGGCTCCCCTGGGGATCGCGACCAGCAATGGAGAAGTGAGTTTGTGCAAGCTCTGTTTGTGCTGTAGTCCTGCTGCAGACCTGCCATCATCCTTCATGTTCCTCCCACCTGGTCCCAGTAGGAAGGTGGGGCTCGCACACCTGGAGCACCCCAGCCTCCCAGGAGACTTAGGAGAGGGCTTGCCCTTGACAATGACAAAGGTGTCTGGAAAAGAGGATGCAGAGTAAGTTTGCTTTACTGGCCCTGGGCTTTGCGTAGATGCCCCCCCCCCTCGAAAACTGCACCTTTAGGTCATGGGGCATTTCAAACAGAGTTCCCATAGGTTAACACAGTAACAGAACAACAGTGCTGCTGAAGCGTCCTCAAAGGAAAGTAGTTATTTGCATTGTTCTCAGCAAATAATTTGCAAAAGTGGCCCAGTCAGCCGAATTTCAGCTTCCCTTTACTTCCTGCCTGATAAAGCCCTTTACCTGTATCTGGGTGGCTTGAAGCAGGAGGGGAGGGAAGTTGGCTGCAGTGTGGGGGGCACGGCTTCCCTGGGGCCGCCGGGGAGGCGCCCGCAGTTTGCTTTCTCGTGTGCTGTTTTTCACATGCAGGCAATGAACTCACTTTTCCTCTTTGGAGGAAAAGCCTCCAAAGAGGGTTTTTTTTTTTTTTTTTAATTTCCAGAATGTAAATGTATAAGGACTGGAAGATGGACAAAAATGAAAATAATTGGGTTGGAGGAGTGGGTTTATAGGTAATGTTTTTCTTTAGTATTCCTTAAAAGTTAAGTTCTAAAATTTCCAGAAGGAGAAAAAGGTAGTAATTGTTAAGGGTTATAGATACTGCCTCCCCAAGGCTAGTCAGATAAATTTAGTAGTCCCTGCCTCCAAGCAAAACCTTGGTGGGCAGGAGGGTTGGGGGGGACTAACCTTCCTTTAACTCTTCAGGCACATTCCTTCATCGTACACCCAAATGAGCTCCTTATTTGAGGCCTCCCCAGGCTGACGAGCTTCTGGGGCTGAGCTTCCCCAGCCTGACTCGTGTGGACAGCCGGCCGGCTTGTCTTCAGAAGGGTGGGCACCTGGAGTGGGCCTCCAGCAGCGCTAGGCAAGCATCTTGAGGCTGGCAGCTGGCCCCCTGAGTCCCTGGTGGGACTCAGGGTGGTCTCCTCTGTGGTGGCTTTTCTCTGTCTAAAGCTAAATAGCCTTGGCAAGGATCAGACTCACACTGGATCTCGTTAACATCACCTCCTTACCCATGTCCTGACCTACTCAGAAAAAAGGGAACAGAAAGCCTTGGGTGACCCCTCCCGTGTTCTGGGTAGTTAGAATGCTGATGTCTGGACAGAAAGCCCCTGGTGACCTGGCCCCACCCTGTGCTCCACAGAGCCGGAGCTCTTGCCTTACCATGCTCTTCAAGCTCCCGGACATGGTGTGCTGCTCTCACACCTCTGGGCACTTGCACCTTCTTTTCCTCCTTCCTTCCTTCCTGACTCCTGATCTCGCAGATTTCTATTGGTTCTTCAAGATTGGGTTCGGCAGCCGCCTTTCCTTAGACTTTTCTCATCCCTTTTGTTCTCATAACACCTGGTGTAACTCTACCAAACCAACAGCTTTTGGTGTGTCTGCAATTTGCTCTTTGTGCTTTCGTTCAGGGCTTGATCTCGGTGCCTAGTACAAAGCCTGGCATATGTTAGATGCTCAGTGAATGCTTGCTGACTTAATGAGAGAAACTTAGCAGATAGACCAGTAAGTGCTCTTAAGGTGCTGGAAATAGCATTAGGAAAGAACATTTGTATTCTATTAAATACAGACCCAACAAGACAAATACACCCAGGGCTATATTTTCAAAGAGTGTAACAACAAAACAAACCCACCACCTCTCCCATTTTTTTTTTTTTCTTTAAACAGCCCAGAAAAGTCAAGAGTTTAGAATGCTAGGGAGCACTCCACTAAGCAGATTTGTTATAAAAACCAAGATCCTGGGGCGCCTGGGTGGACTCAGTCCATTAAGCATTTGACTCTTGATTTCAACTCAGGTCATGATCACAGGGTTGTGAGATTGAGCCCATGTCTGGCTCCACGCTGGGTGTGGAGCCTGCTTAAGTAAGATTCTCTCTCCCTCTGCCCCCCCACCCCCCCCTCTCTAAAACAACAACAGCAATAACAACAAAACCACCAAAATCCTAATGGAATAAAACATGGAAGACCTGTTGTCTGCCTTAAGAGATTGCTGATTTGGATTGCATGTTTGATTGTGCTCATAAAACTTCCCGATAATTATTTCTCTTACTTGGCTTAGATGCGGCACTGTCTAGTTTCTAGTTACGCGTCTCTCAGACTAAAAACACTGAGCTGTGGCAACTGGGCCAGTCATGCAGTCCTGCCCCAGGACCCTTGCACGGAAGGCTTGGTACTTATTCTGACAGATGCCATCAATATTTGTTCAGCTGTAAATATTGACCTATTGAAAGGAAGCCTTGCTGTCTAAACCACAGAAGCTTCAAATTTGTTTTGGGAAATATTTCTTTTTAAAAACATCTTAGTTATGGTGCTGTTTGAGATCTTTATTTTCTATAGTGATGAATTACTTGGGTTAGACTGTGTATTTCATAAAGCATACATTTCACAAGAATATTCTTACATAGGGCTGACATGATACACATAGTACTTCCCCTAAGAAGCTCAGATCCCAAAGATAACGACCAGTTCTCTAATTTATCTTCCCAGCCTCTGTAGCCACACCTAAGGAGGCTGCCCTCACTCCTCCACCTTCGGGGGGCGGTCCGAACTGTGAGAAGTTGTGGTGTTTGTGGAAGCAGTGTGGCCCTGAGCTCTGTGACAGAGACGGGCGACACCCACCCTGGCACCGGGTCTGCTGGTGTGGCTGAGGCCTTGGGGAAGGTCACAGGGCACCCCCAGGGCTGACCCAGCTGGCCGGCGCCCCTGCCCTGTGCACTGTCCACAAACCACTCCAACGCGGACCCCTTCCTCTGCCCCTTCCCCGTGTCAGCAGCTTCCAGCCTTTCCTGTTTCTTAATGGCTTTTTTGCCTCGTCCTGCTAAACCCCTCAGAGAAGCCCAGTGCTGGGGGGTTCTTTCTCTCACCTGCTTTTGTCTTCCAGGACTTGGTGAACACGTCTTTGTCTCTCTCATTATCCTGCAGCCCTCACCCACCATGTTGACAGTTGCCTCTGATTAGATTTATGCCCTCGTCTTTAACATTATATTTTTCTCTTGTATTTTTAATTCCAGTTGTTAGGTTACTTGCCTGAATTTAGTCATCCAACAGTTAGTTGCTAGGAGTGTGCTTTGGCCCCAGGACGGTTTAACTCTTTCTCAGGTGGCTTCAGCTCTGTGAGGAAGGGGGAGCCAGGGCGAGGCCGGCTGCTCACCCCGTTGCCCGGGCCATTTGCCCTCCCTCTCACCACGTCCAGTCAGTGTACGGGTTGCTAACATTGGCCAACTGTTCTAAGAAAAAATTATGGCAAGAACTGGAAAATAATTCTGACAGAGTTCTTTGAATTTCTCTGAAGGAAGATGGTTTTTACTGTATTGTTAAGCTAAAATCCAGCATACTGGAAAGTATTTAGTAATGTACTTTTGCAACTCTGCAGACATTGTATAGATTTTAGAGATCTTTAGTTCAATTCCTTATTTCAAAACAGGGGAAAGAAGTGCATTTTTTTTTTAACTTAATTTCTGATGCTGTGTATCTAAAAATCTTTCAGTTTTACTCATAACAATGTGTTTTAGTAACTCCTTTAAAACCCCAGAGCATTTCTAGAAAAATAGTTTAATAAAAAGTTTTCTTTAAGCTTTTGAAGCATGTTTGAGTTTAATATATTTTTAGAACAATAACAAAAATGATTTATCTGAACCTGTGACAAATTCTTAGCAGTACGTTTATCTGTATTTCTTTTATTATTTGCAATATTGTCTTGACAACCTTATCTGAAATATCAGGCACTTAAAAAGGAAATAAAGTTTGCAATTTGGGCTTCTGTTTCCCACCATCCTGGTCTGATGTGTGGACAAGAAAACGCAATGTTATTTCATCAGAAACTGGCCTGGTTTAACTTTCTGCATTTCTGTGTTTTCCCAGATATGATCTTTCTTCAGGGATCAGAGGTCATATTTAAAGTGGCATTAAGTCTGTTGGGAAGCCATAAGCCCTTGATTCTGCAACATGAAAACCTAGAAACCATAGTTGACTTTATAAAAAACACCCTTCCCAACCTGGGCTTGGTGCAGATGGAAAAGACCATCAGTCAGGTATGACTCATTCCGACCTTCCAAAGGCTTACGCCATCCTGAATTTAGAAAGCTTAATTTTCTTTTGATTGGGACCTCTCTCCTACCACCTGGTATCGTGGGCAGCATCTCGTGTGTTGCCCAGCAGGTAGGAAGCACATGGCGGAACATGTGCGTGTCCGAGTGCGAGTGTGTCGGGAATGTGATGGGGCTGTGCCACGTGCACACAAGGGGGCAGTGGTCAGGGGTGATAACCACGGGTTATCAGTAGTTGCTTCTAATTAAGAGGCCTCACCCCTAGTTGTTTGTTCTTCTGAAACACATGTGCTATTCAGTGTAGGCTCTTAACAGTAGGAGTGCTGTGANAATTAAGAGGCCTCACCCCTAGTTGTTTGTTCTTCTGAAACACATGTGCTATTCAGTGTAGGCTCTTAACAGGAGTGCTGTGATNTAACAGTAGGAGTGCTGTGATTTTTTTTTTCTGCTGCATGGTATTATTTGGAATTTTCTAAAAATAACCCTTTGATAGCAAAATCAGGATAAAGAGTATATATTCTAGAGGTTCGTTCCACAATGTTTTTTTTAAATAGCATTCAGTTTCACATCTGTGGCTTCAGCACCTCTGGTTCCTGTAGCCAGTGGAACCGTTTCTCCCAAATGTTAGGGGTGGGGGTGAATTGAGCCAGAATCACAACTAGATCAATTCAATGGTCTGGTTTAGGGGTGGGAGCAGATTTTGACTCTGTGTAAAGAAGAATCTTCTAGTAACGTGTGCTGACTCTGAAGGACTGAGCTATTTAGCAGAGGGTGGATCAGCACTCAAGTGTCCAGAGGCTAGATGACTGAGAATGTTCTGGAAGGGATTTCTCCATCGGGGCCAGCACTCAGGCCCCTCCTAAGCCTAGAATTTACCGCACCTGCTCCCAATACAATGAAAACATAGAGCAGTTAGGTAAAAACAAGTAGTGAAACGAAGCTGTTTTGTAAACAAATCCTTACTCTGAGGCCTTCTGACAGTCCAAGGGGAATCTGATTCTGGCGGAATGCACCCAGCTGTGGTGTTTCTGGTTGTATTCGCTGTGCCTCCTTCAGTGTGGAGCACGGACAAGGAAGCAGGTGTGGCCTGGGGAGGGGAGCCGGTGTGAGCCCGGGTGACTTTGGATCTCTGCACATTTCCTACGCCTGTGCTTCGGAAGGGCGCTGCTTTTCCACTCTGCACTTTTCGTTTTTAGTGAATTGATGCATCTCTCTGTATTTTGCTTCCCTGGCATGTTTCTCTCAATGTGAATAGCTTTGGCTTGTTCAGGCCCTGCTTTCTGCCAGGTTCTGTGTGAATGTACATATGCACATGATCTCATCTCATCGTGACCGCGTTCCTGAGAGGATAGGTGGTTTTAACCCATGAGGAGCAGCACGGAGGGTGCGAAGAGACAAACTCACTGGCCCACGGTCACCCTGCTGCTGAGGGGAGTGGTGGCGTCTCTTGTATCGACGTGACGTGGCAGCTTCTCAACACCACCACGTGCCTCTGGGTATCATTTAACTACAGAGATTTTTCTGTATTTTACCTGTATGTTAATACTGAATTCTCTGCCCTTTTGATTCCTTAAGTTTTGGCATTTATGTGCACTGATTCCCTTTTAGAGCTCTCACTGCATATAATCCTACTTTATGGCCACTGGGCAAACACAGAGAGCCTTTACCTAAAGTCTGTGCCTGGTGAGTGCCTCGCCCTGGCCCTTGGCTCTGCGGCAGGCTGTCACAGCTGACATTCAGTTTACCTCCTGGACATGAGCCCGAGAAAAGAATCCCATTTTCTCTTCCCTTTTCTGTAAAGAATACTTATTCAGAGTATCAGGTTTTCTTTAAATGTTGGAAGAATAGAAATAGACATGGCATGGGGAGAGAAGAGGGGTGTGTGTGTGTGTGCGTGCGTGCGACCCGATTTGTTTCAGGCAACTGTCTTGAACTTGGGATCCTTTATCCCACTGACTCCTTAAATAATCCTGGGATGTGTAGTACAATCCCCATTTGATAGGTGGGGAAACTGGGCATGGAGAGAGTAACATGCCCAACACCCCATGTGCGGTGGCCAAGCCAAGAATGTGATGTGTCTCTGACACCAGAGGCCATCCTGTGCAGAAAACGCACATGGAATCCAGTAATTGCAAGCGTGGTAAGAGCCACAGTGGTGCTCGTGCAAGGGCATATGGGATCCAGGCTGGTGGAATGAGCGCTACTGACTGGGAATGGGGAGAGTTGAGTTCAACTGGGCCCAAGGAATGAGCTAAGAGCAGGGGTCAGCACACGTTTTCTGCAGTGGGCCAGATAGTTCAGGCTTTGGGGCCGGAAGGTCTCTGTTGTAATCACTCCACTCTGCCTTTGCAGCACAAAGGCAACCAGATAATATGTACATGAATGAAGTGACCATGTTGCAGTAAAATTTTGTAAAAACATGTAGTGGAACAGATTCCGTCCACAGGCGGTACTCTGCTGATTCCTGATCACAGGCATGGGAATGAGAGTTGAGAGAAATTCTAGATGCCTCTGCATTGAACTTTGAAGGAAAGGGTGGTTGTGGCTCGGGAGCAGCAGTGTAGGGAATGCAAAATCTACATTTTGGAGCCCAGGTTTTCATCCTACCAAAAGATGGGGAGGCCAGCTCTCTGCCCTCTTGCCCTCCCATGCTTTCCATCTGACCTGACATCTGTCAGGCTCACGGCCCCCTCCCCACCTAGAGGGTGCTCTGTTTTCAAGTTCCACTCGGAGATGAGGCCTGAGGTACAGTGCGACCCTTGGGCAGCCTGAGAGGGCCCCCAGGTTCCAATCTTGGAGTCCACAGGGCACAGGTGACAGACACATTCACTGCACACGACAGAGCATATTGTCTTGTATGTAGACGGGCAGAGTCCGGATGGTCCTCTGTGATAGTTACAGCTCCGTTTCTTTCGATGCTTTTTCTGTAGGTGGCCTCAGCTCGAGCAGTGGGGACAGAGCCTGCATCCAGGATTGGGGGGAGGGTAGCTAGGGATAGGGCGCTGAGGCTTTGGCTCAGGATGGGCAGGCCAGGAGCGGCCACAGCGGGGTGGGTCCAGAGTTGCCAGAGTCCAGGGCAGAAGGAGAAGGGTCTCTGCAGTCTCTGTGGCAGTTCCTCAGTTTGACTTAACTGTCAGTTGAATATGAGCCATAAAAATCTTCTGACCCAAGAAGGGGGAAACCCTGGGAATAAACAGAAACGAAGAGAAGGAGGTCAGGTTTGTATGCTTGTCACGGTGAGAGCTGTCTGCCTCTGCCGGCTCATTTCAGTCTAAGGAAGAAAATCAGAGTTGGAGGGGGGCTTTGGGAGACAGAGCAAAGAGCCTGTTTTCAACATCCTTTGGGCGTTCAAAGTGTGGCCCCAGACCCGCACCTGTCATTGTACCCTGTAGGAGCTTGTCAAAAATGCAGAATCTGGGGCCTCACCCCAGACCTGCTGAGTCAGAATCTGCATTTTAACGAGATCCCCAGGGGATTCACACACTGGGACACTTGAAAAGCTCTGCCATGGGCAGCTTCATTGAACACACTAGACAATTCCCTGTTCTAGTGGAGCTTGTAGGATAGAAACCAGAATCTTAACAAGGTTCCTTTGTTCAGAAGACGCTCCTCAAAATCACAGTGCTGAGACCGCCTCTTCTGCACAGGGAGGAGCCCTCGTGGCTTGGGCAGTTGGCACTGCTGAAAACAAGGACTTTTTTCAAAGGCCAAACAGTGCCATACCGAAAGGGTGGGGTGCAGTGAAGAGGAATATTTTACCACTGGTATTGTTTAGAATTGCTTGCATGTGGTGATAATAAAAAACAGGCCAGTTTTTAGTTGGGTTTCTTATTTTTAAATTCACTATAGGCATTGTAGCCCCTCGTGGCCGATCCCCGGGCACGCTGCTCCACTCTCCAGCCCTTGCGATGCCACTGAGATGGGCAGACCTAGGGGGAGTGGCCAGGGCCTGGAGGCTGGGAAGGTGGAAAGTAAGCGGCCAGTTCTGCAGACGTCAGGGTTAATGGCTTCATTATACAGAGTGTCCACAGACTGCAAAGAGGAACTCATTGGGTCTCTAATAGCAAATGAGCCAAGAACATAAACAGACAATTCACTAAAGAGGAGGTCCGTCTAGTAAACAAATATCTGGGAAAATATTTAGCTTCGTGCATAATTTAAATAACATACAATGCTTTACCTACTAGATTAACAAAATGAAACCGGTACCCAGTGCCAGGGATAGACTGTAGCTGGCACCTTGGGGTGTCGTTGTTAATGGCGGTGTGCATTGAGCATTTCCATTTGGGAGGCAACTTGGCGATGTGTATCATACACCAGTAGAATATTCATACCCTTTGACTCAGTAATCCCATTTCTTGGAATGTTTCCTTAGGACATAATCCAAATTATGGGAAAAGCCATATGTACGAGGATGTTTAGAGTTGTCATTTATAACTACAGAAACTTTACAAGTAACTAGATATCCAGCACTTGATGAATGGGTTAATGTGGTTATGACTCATCGAGTAGGTAGAGCAATGAAGCCATTTGTAATTATGGTCAAGAAGAATATCTAGCCACTCGAAAAAGCCTTGTTTGAGGACCTGGGCTCTCCTTTCTCCACCAGCCACATACTGCCATGCTTTGGGATCAATTCTAGGGCATAACTGCAAAATCCAGGGCTCTCAATATTTCAGCAGCCAGGAGATAATGATGCAATTAAGCAGCGATGATTATGACCCAGATGGTTCCTGGGAATTAATGGAGTCCTGAAAGAGTACACAGCTTTGGGCCCAGCTGAGAGCCATTAACCTTAGCAGGTCATCAATCTGTATTAAAGGCCACAGGTTTTGTTCCCAGGTTTTCCAGATTAGTAGCTCATTTAAAAATAAATCTCGTGGAAGAAAAAAGCGTGCATTTACTGTGCCTCATATTTATAATTCTGCACCAGTGCCACGGCAGTCTCGGTTTTAATGTTCGCGGTTTTTGCTCTGTTTGAGCTATTCAGAGGTTCCGTGATGTGGCATCCTTTGTAATTTGGCTAAAGCACAAGGTTGAATGTGAGGGTTTCATGACAAGCGCATGGAAGCAGCTTCCTTAGCTAAGTGAGCACCTACTCACCTTGCCAGTCCTGTGCTGGCAACTCCCATCACTTGCCTCCCGTAATACCCACAGCGATGCTGGAGGGGGGTGCCCCCCCCCCCCCCCCCCGCCCCGTGTCAGGGGCCAGGAACCAAGGCCAGGAGAAGTCAAGTAACTGCTTAAGGTCATTCAGGGCATCGCCAGGGGAGCCCCGCTTTGAGGGCTGAGTCCATTTTCTTGACTATAGTATAGAGATGGTAATCCCTGCTGACCTCACAGTCACTCTGGGGGACAACAGAGAATTGCCTATCAATACAGCAAACTTTCACACGCGCACACACACCATGAATACAATGTGTATTAGTTTTTCAGCATAGAATGACTTTTGTGCCTAATTGGTCTTGTCCATTGAATTAAAATGAAAAGCAGGAAGCTGAAAAATTAATCTTCAGGCAGAGAAGATTGTTGGGAATGGTGAGAAAGTAAACATGGTTTTGAATATCGATTTCAGGGAAGATAGGATTCATCCATGTTTGAATGCTAACAGGGCGCCCTGGGCAGGCGGGGGAGGGAGGGGTGGGGAATGAGTTTTTCATTGATTTTCACTGCCTTGGAATTTCTTTCTTAAGGAAAGGCAGTGAAGAGTTCCTTTGTGCTCTTGTTAGGTCTAGCTTCGTCCTCCAAATGTGTGTTCTGTGATGCTGGCCTTGTTTCTATGGAACCAGCTTGAATGCTCAGACCCACACACAGAGCCACCCAGGGACTTCACTCCTGTGCTCAGAGCCACAGCCCGTGGGGCGATCCCACGGAAACAGCTGGGGAGAGAGGCTGTGGCCGCTCCTCTTCAGCGCAGCTCCCATCTAGCTCACTCAGAGAAAGTACAAACACGAACAACTCACTTGCGCACTTTGGGGCTGTTTTTCACACGGGTGGTTTTTTGATCACTGTTACTATTATGGGCAGGAAGGCATTGTTTCGTGTTCACTCATCTGTGTGGGCGGTATTTGGGTTTTGGCTCATTTCTGCATATCTTATGTGCAAAGGAGGGTTTTTTAGTAAACAGTTCCATTACTTAGCTGTTCTTGTAACTCTAAAAACCCAAGTGAGCTATAATTAAACTTTGACTCGGTGACTGGGCAAATGGGGCTATGATTCTTTTGTTTTTTTCCTCTCTCTTTGACCCATGGCTGATGTGTCTAACATAATAGAATTTTCAGAGAAAAAGGAAATCTGTACTGAAATAAGAACTAAAAATAAATTTTTATGAAGAGCTGTTTAAAAAGTAAGGCTTGGGGGGCACCTGGGTGGTTCAGTCGTTAAGCGTCTGCCTTCGGCTCAGGGCATGATCCCGGCATTCTGGGATCGAGCCCCACATCAGGCTTCTCCGCTGGGAGCCTGCTTCCTCTCCCACTCCCCCTGCTTGTGTTCCCTCTCTCGCTGGCTGTCTCTCTCTCTGTCAAATAAATAAATAAATAAATAAATAAATAAATCTTAAAAAAAAAAAAGTAAGGTTTGGGCTTTTGGAAGATGAGTTATCAGAGACCCATACCTCTTGTTACCTTGGGTTTATGTCTCAATGCTTCTTTTGTTCTTTCTTCCCAAGTAGAATTGTTTACCTTTTCAATGCAGGGAATTGTCCTTACTTATCACTGACAGTACCAGGCCCAGAGTAGGTGCTTAAGGGATGCTTGTTGACATGGTCGCGCACGCATATGTGTGATTTTTCTCACTTTCAGTGCCTGATGACTTTTCTGTATATAACAGGTGTTTGAGATGGATATCGCTAAACAATTACAAGCCTATGAAGTTGAGTACCACGTGCTTCAAGAAGAACTTATCGATTCCTCTCCTCTCAGTGACAACCAAAGAATGGACAAATTAGAGAAGACCAACAGCAGCTTGCGCAAACAGAACCTTGACCTCCTGGAACAACTGCAGGTAGAGCATGTTTATAAAGCCGCGTCCTGAGCCCTGAGCGTGTGGTAGATCATTAGCGCACCAAAGCAGCAGCAGGCGGGGTTTCCCATGACCGCAGGACCTCTCTCCCCCGGTCTGTTTATAGTTGGGATCAAAGGTATCCCAGGAGAATTGGTCCTTTTTATTAAGGAGCAGAAGATTATCCTTTGCTGAGGTCAGACAGTACTGGAACTTTTGAGAGGCTGTCTCTGCACTTAACCCTTTTAGGAGAGGGACCCAGCGATGGACTGGGGTCCAGGATGCTGAGGGGCTATTCGCTGAATGCCCACAATTGTGCTTTGAGTCATAACCAGAGAATCAAAGGCTTGGGCTTCTGCGAGCGAAACCAGCTAGGTCCATGGAGGGATGTTAGGGGAGGGGAGTAACACAGAGATCTACCTAACAAAATAAACCAGAGCATATGGTCATGATTTGTGAGTCCTTACTGCAAATACAGAAGTTTGGTTAATGAGGGACATAGTTCTCCCCTTTAGAAGCTTCCATTTTAATGTGGATAAATGTGGATGAGAACATGTGGGTAGAAAGGCAAACAGACCATGCATACGGAAGGGTGAGATGAGGTAAGCCTGGGGATGTAGTGCAGAAACCCAGCTCTCGCCAGGTCCCATGTTGTCTCCACCTACACTGTCGCCCTGGGCAGACTGCTGGCCTGCCCTGTCCTGATTCCCTCGTCTGTATGACACACAGTCCCTAACTGCTTAGCACAGCTCCTTTACACATCACATAGAATAAGGTAATGATACAGTCTGCTTTTTTAATGCTATGAGTGGGTGGTAATGCTGTTAATGTTCAGGAATTGTTTGGGGGAGATTTAAAAATTTTTTTGAGTTGCTGCAAAGACAAATACATATTTGTCCCCAAAGTATGTATTTTATGGTGTTTCTGGGCTGTCCTTAGAATAAGCCTTCTTCCATCCTGACCTAAGCCTCTTAGTTTTCTCCATAGAAAGTTGCCGCTTTGCAGACACAAGCTTGGCAGTGATATGAGAAAGGCCAGCATTTGAGAGCTTAATAAATCAGCCCTTGTCCAAAATGCATTCCTCCCAGCAGGGATTTATCCCAGGAGACCTAGTGGCTATTTACTGTAGAGGAACAAAGAAAAATGCTTTCCCTGCCCAGTCCTAACCACCAGGCACATTCTGAAATTTAGCTGCTTCTTTTCCCCTACGACTGAGATGTCCTAACTAAAAATATGCTTGTGTACAGTGTCTCCAGGATGTCTCGGCTCTCCCCGAAGGGGAGGCTCACGGGGAAAAAGAGCCTTATCTGCTCTGTAACAGTCGGTTGTGGAGGTGGTAATTTTAAGTGACTTCCAAACAAATTAGGGCTCTGAAATAGAACCTGATAGGAACATTTCTGACAATGCTCGGCCTTGCATTTGGAGCATTTGGCTCAGGAAGATAGGCAGTACGGAAATAGAAGATCCCGTTTATTGGGCTAATGCCCGTGTGATTTTTTAGTGGTAAAGGGTGCACGTAATTTCATGGTACTTCTGTGATGCTCTACCCCTTTTGTGACAAGAAAAGCTGTGAAAAGCTGCTCAGATCTCGAAATTTCTCAAGAAAGGCACCAGCCGGTAATTGGTCATGACAGACCGTCTTGGAATGGTCTCTGTTTCACCCAGCGGCTGGGCTCTTGTGGAGGGACCGTTCAAGACTGCAGCTGTGTGTGCCCACCAGTGTTTGGAGCCCTTGCCTTGCTGGGTGTCGGGCCACTGAGATTCAGAAGACACTGCTGCTGTCCAAGACTTGGGATGAGGATTACATTGTGTCAGTTTGTGGGTGCTTAAAGATCGTTTTCCCATTTCCTTCTTTGAGTCACATGGGTTCACTGTCTTGCAGCCAGACTATATATGTTCTGTAAAACTCACACCTCCTTTCCTTTTTTTTTTTTTGACAGTTTTCAGAGTCCAAAGATAGGTGTTAAATATAATAGTTTTTGACCACAGATCTTTGGTTTTTCCCAAAGTATCAAAATTGACCTGTTTTCTAGCTTTGTTCTGTTCCTGTTAGTTGTCAGACAGACCAAGGTCCCATTTATTTTCTTGTTAAACACCTAATGTTACCTAGCAGCTGAGAGTAAAGCGTTGCACCTGTTTTGTCCAACAGCACATATAAGATGATTGCATACACCTGCCAAATGGTGCCAAATAATAAGGGACATACATTTTTTTGTGATAAGCCACTGTGAGTCATCAAGTGCCCGTGAACTAGGTGCGGGGGGAGGCCAGACCCGTGTACAGGGTGAGATGTGTGTTTTTCCATGAAAGCGCTTTGGTCTCATTGAGGAGAGTGTCAGTCATGCAGAGCCGCTCACCGTGAAGCTGGGTGGTGCACGGGGATTCTGTGGGCCTCGAGAACGAGCAGTCCTTTGGGGAGGGGGTGGACCTGTCTCAGACCTCGACCATGGGTAGGGGTGTGAGGACCACAGAGCACTCCTTACAGGTGCACACTCAGCGTGACCCCGCGCCCCACCCCCCCGCCTGGTACGCAGACAGACTTGGGAGCTCAGTCCTTTCTTCCTTCTGTTTTGAGTGTTCCAGCCACACAGCCAGAGCTAGACTTTGAGTCGTGAGGTGTCTGCCTGGCACAAGTGTTGTCTTGTTCAAAAACCTGTTTCCCTTGTTTTGAAAATGAGAGAGAGAGAAAAAAATACATGTACCATTTTCCCCACCCCAACTAAACGGGAACGTGTGCAGAGCTGGACTGGATTAGCGAGAAGGAGCAGCAGCTCACTGACCCGGTGACCTGAGTGCTGCTGTATGTCGCTGTGAGCCAAGGAACAGGCCAGGAAGGCCTTGGGAACAGCAACCTCTAAAGGTTGGGGTTTCTGTGGTTTTCTCAGGAAACCCCTCAGCCTCACCAGAGCCACTGGTTGCCTGAGAAGCCAGCCCTGGTAGATGAGAATGGGAGGGGCAGTTGCTAGAGAGAAGCCCCTGTAAGTTCTCGTACCTGACGTTGGGTGCTAGGTGTGGAGGAAGCAGACTGGGCGGACAGGAGGACACCGCTTATCTCGGTGGCGGTGACCCGTCAGCGAGACGGTGCGTGTGGACCTCCGCACAGATGCTGGGCCATCTGAGCGCTCCGCATGTGGAGATACCTGCTTACGGCGGTAGGGAAACTAGAAAGGATTTTGGAGTAGAGGGCGGCTACTGCTGGGGCCTCCCCACGGGAACCATTTGCCTTTCGGTCTGAAATCAGTCTGTACGTATGAGTGTGTGTATTATACGAATAGGCCAGGCTGTGCTGCAGTAATAAATAAAGCTCCGCATCTCAGTGCTGTGGCCCAGCGGCAGTGGCTTTGTCCCTGAAGCTCCACCTCGTCGCCCGTATCAAAGCTGTCTTCCCTGTCCTCGGTGACGGGGGTTGGCCCCCTTTGCACTGTGAAGCCACCAACCATCTCAGAGTAGCCATAGCAGGAAAGAAGATGCCAGAGGCTCAGCGTGGCCCAGCCTCCCTGCAAGGGACCCTGGGAAATGTAGTCTTCCTGTGTGACTGGAAGCACTGATCTAAACTCATAGGGTTGTCTCCCCAGAACAGGGCTGCGAAGTGTCTCCAAGGCTGGGCAGTGGAGTGTAGAGTGCATTTCCTCCACCCATCCTTCCGTGTTCTCACTGGGCTGCTCACATTCTCTTCTCTTATTCTCCAGGTGGCAAATGGTAGGATCCAGAGCCTGGAGGCCACCGTTGAGAAGCTTCTGACCAGTGAAAGCAAGCTGAAGCAAGCCAGCCTTGCCTTGGAGCTGGAGCGGTCCGCCCTGCTGCAGACGGTGCAGGAGCTCCGGATGCAGATGATGGCAGCGCCACGCGGGCCGGAGCCTGACCTCACGAAGCCCGGGCCCACAGGCGACTGACGGCCCAGGACATGGCTCCTCGCCAGAGCACAGCTCTAGGGGACCCTCTGCGCCCCGTCCTAGCACTGTCCAGGCCTTAACCGAGAGGGACAGACGATGCCTGAGGAAGAGAACGAGGCATGACACGTGCTTCTCAGGGAGGCCGCTGGCTCCAGCATGGAGACTGTTCTGAATTAGAACGTGCAAGTCATGGGGACAGAGGTCCCAGTGTTTTTGTTGCTTAGGTTGCAATTCGTCCCCTTTCAGTCCTGATTACTGTACCCGGTAGGTTTAGGTGGCATGGACGTGAATAAATGCACCTTCATGTTTCCTTGTTGTTTCCTTTTTCAGCATCACTGTGCTTGCAAAGGACAGTTAGTCCTGTGGAAGCGCAAGGGCCGGGAGGGCTCGAGAGGAGTCCTCCGGCCCAGATGTGGCTCCATCGCTCTTCTGCCGCTCTTCTGACCACACCCTCTGGTCCCCAGCAGGCGGTGCAGCTGGCCCCTGTCCGTTCTGGCTATGGAAGCCCCAGACAACCATTAGGACATCTTGAATTTAGCACTCTCTTGGGTATTTACTGAAGTTTGTCTTTAAAAAAACAGTTTTCATTTTTTTACTTGGTCCTTAAGTATGAATCAAAGTCATCGTAGGTAAATGTTTTATGGGTAAATCACCCGTTTTTAGGCTCAAACCAAGTGTCGCTAATGAGCGACCTGCATCTGTAGACTCTGAGGTGTTTCTTTCTTTGTGGGTTTTCATCACCCTGTTAGAGCCGGGTATTTGTTTTTGCTCTTGTGGGACGCAGGGCAGCTGTGCGTCCCTTTGAGAGTCCGCCCTCGGGAATCACGTTCGCTGCAGAAGTAGCCGGCGCTTCAGGATCGTCATGGGCGCCAGAGATGCTGGGACTTTGAAAAAAGCCGATCAGATAGATGGCAGCTGAGCGCAGTTTTTCAGAGCCGGGAAGTGTGCTTTGACCATAACTCAACATGGTGACCCCTCCCTCAGGAGGATGAGAACCCTGTGCCTTCAACAAGCGAAAGCCCTCACGGCCGGTGTGGCTTCATTGGGTCCCCCGGTGAGGCCTCTGCACGAGCGCTCTCCGAATGCGCTGTCGGCTGAGAGAGAAGCTCTGAGGGGCCTTTTCTGACAGCAGGGCCACTCTGGCCTTTGTCATCGTAGTTCCCCCTAGCCCACAGGGCCTTCTTGTGATCCTCTCGGCAGTAGGCATCTCTTTCAGCCTGAGGTGAAAGGAAGGATTTTCATACTGGAAGTCGCCCCAGGTCTCCTCAGACATTTCCAAGGGTCATACGCGCTCTCCCTGGTGCCTCACAGTCGGCCAACATTTGGGACTCTCCTGTGCCCTGTGTCAGGGGATAGGAGTTCTCCTCCCAAATCAGGATGAGCAGCCCAGTAGCCTCTATCCCGAGCTGTTCCACCAGATAGAGGAGTTAACATTTGAGGGCTTCTTTCCACCTATTTTACTGTTTGAATGTTTAATAATGTTGAATTTTGGACATCTTATTACCAAGACTCAAAAAACATGGACTCTGCATTAAATAAGAAACGAGACAGCAATAAATCCGTGCCCACACTTTTATGGTGTCTGTTTTACTTATAAACTTTGGATTTTTGCTTTGCAGCCGAGGTACGGGAGTGCCTCATGAACACCAATCGGTCAAGGTGTGAATATTACCTAACCAGCAGTGAAGTCATTGGAGGTATGTTTCCGGTATTGTTACCCGAGTGCTAGTCACGTCACAGCACCTCTGCAGGGGGTGAGTCCTAGCAGTAATGAGACCAGCCATGTCAGGTGCAGGTGCCAGCCAGCGCGGGGAGGTCGCACAAGCCCGTGGGTACAGGTCGGACAGAGGCTCAGCCTGTGTAGGACTTAGCCAGGGAAAGAAACATCCAGAGAGCCAATTCACGTTACTGTGTGAGGATTTGCAGACGCACATTCTTAAACCAAGTAAATGTCATGTTCTGTTTTTCTCTAACACCAACTGTATGCACCTGCACACACGTGTGCACTTGAAGGTTGTCTTTCTTTTGATACCATTTATGGTCTCTTAGGATGTTATGAGCCCTCAGGAAGCACACAGTTACATATACATATATTTTTAAATGTGCATTATGTATGCGTTCCGTATAATAGAACTCAGTGCTATGTAATAACTCCCAGTCCCCGGCCCCTCTTGGGAGTTACATATGGATGGCATAACTGTGTCATTGTTTGTGTTTGTGTTTGGTTGGTGTATCAGGGGAGAAGAGTTGCTCCAAGCACTGTGGGATACAGCATTGTTACAGGAATTGGACCAAACAGGGCTGTGGAAGGAGCTGAGAAAGGAGAGTGTGGAGGAAGGTACTTGAGTCAAGAGGAGTCACCAGTCGGTCCATCAGAGAAGCAGGACATACTCAGGCGCCAGAGTGGGGCTGGGCAAGGTGGCATGCAGGGAGCTCCGTGGGAAGCTGTTGCTGCCATATCCTGACCACCTTTGTGCATCTGTAGCCCGGTGTCCAGTGGTGGGCCAGGGGCCACTCTAGGTGAACACGAAGGTCAACACTTGGGAAGAAGAGGTGGAGCGGAGGAGGAAAAGCTGGAGCCTGCCAGGCATCTCTGTCTGTCACTTTGTACTACCATGACCTTCAGAGAAAAATGGCTCTTGCTTCATTTTTGCCTTCCAGATCCCACACAAGCATGTCTTCGAGCCATGTCTAACTTAGAACCACCGGGGAAGGGGACTCTGGGAAAGGTAGTGCTGGCTTAACCAAGTTGGCATAGTACCAACTACTGTAATTGATTTTGGAACCTGCCTGATTTGAACAAGAGCATGCACGTATGGGCGCTTTATAAAGATCATCCAAGTATCTATGGTTAGCGATCTGTAGCGTTCAGATTCATAGATTGATTTTGACTTTAAAAGTCACTGGTGCAGTATTGGAGACCAGAGTCTGCTGGCTTCCAGGACCACCTCCCCCTTCACCTGCTCGCCTCTGTCACAAGTGTCACCAAATGTTCTGCACATTAAGATCTATGTGGTAAAAATAATTTACAGGCTGCATTGTCTTTACGTGGTTACTACTTTAAGGTTTTGGAATGGCTCAAAATAATCTTGGACTGGGAAAGCCAGAGGGAACCTCCTACTTCCTACTAGAAAACCACTTCTCACCTCATTTGAAAGAGGAGAACAGTGAGATGATGAGATGTTCAGGATCACTTAATGGTTAGCTGCAGGACCAGAGTGAGATCCCCAATCTCCCGACTGCCCAAGAGTCCACACCACCCACCTTTAATTCCAGTGATTTGTGGGAATCCTTTCTGGTGACTTCAAGCAAGATTCAGAGCAACGAAGGTCTGCTTCATTTTCACAAGGATGATCTGTATTAATAAGGAGCCCAGATCGGATTCTCTCCTGAGATGTAGGGTCTTCAGGGACCTTGAGTTAAAGCCAAGGGAGGGGGACGCTCTTCAGCTCACTCCTACCTCTGGACGTGGAGGCAAGGGAATCCTACTCCACCAGCGTCTAAATTAGGTACAGTGTTTGCTCCCGATACTCATTTCTTTTTTTTTTTTACCGTGAGACTTTGAAAACCCTTGCATCGTAATGTTTTTAAAACAATACAGAATTGCCTTTGGTTTTATAGAAGCGAAACTTCCCACTTATGTCAAGTTTTTTGCTGCCATCTTTGGAAAAGATGAGAATGATTAGGGAACTGGAAGCACTATGGAGCAACCACAGCAGCTGTTCTTTGGGCAGTTTGACACTGATAACAAGATGAGGAAGAATGTTTGTGGTATCCAGGCTTCATAGTCTCTGCCTTTATATCTCTGAACTGAATTACCATTTTGGTGGTAAACCCTTATTTGCAGTTTGATACCACTGTATGCATATTAAAACACTTTGAGTAAGTTTTATCATAAAATAGAAAATCTAAACAAGCTGAAACAAAATAGTTTAAAAAAACATTAATGATTAAAATGTTGATCTCCAGTGTTTTGTTTTTTGTTTTTTAAGATTTTATTTATTTGAGAAAGAGCACGAGAGTGTGCACATGAGATGGGAGGAGGGGCAGACACCCCCTCCCCACCCGCTGAGTGTGAGCCCCGACATGCAGTGGGATCCCAGGACCCTGAGATCATGATCGGAGCTGAAGTCAGATGCTTAACCGGCTGAGCCATCCAGGAGCCCCTCCAGTGTTTCTAAGGAGAACAATGAACGCCTGATCATTTTAAATATAGTTTTAAGACTGTGATACAGGGGCGCCTGGGTGGCACAGCGGTTAAAGCGTCTGCCTTCGGCTCAGGGCGTGATCCCGGCGTTCTGGGATCGAGCCCCACGTCAGGCTCCTCTGCTATGAGCCTGCTTCTTCCTCTCCCACTCCCCCTGCTTGTGTTCCCTCTCTCGCTGGCTGTCTCTATCTCTGTCAAATAAATAAATAAAATCTTTAAAAAAAAAAAAAAAGACTGTGATACAATAATTCAGATGTCAGTTCCCAAGTTCAGCCTAGCTTGTTGGTTTTGATGCTGGAAAGAGATGGCTTCCACATTCTAAAGGGGGGAAGGGCACTGCTGGCCATTAATTCACTTTTATTCCCCAATTATGCACAGGTATGTGTTAAAATCCAGCTAGTAAATTTCCATCTTCTCTGATGGCTGACTAATGCAAACTAATCGAAACATGTTACAGTTTTACGTTTTGTTTTTTTTTTAACCAAGGACTTTAAAGCTCTCAAACTCCTCATTTGGAAAGTTTTGAGCAAGTTATAAAAGCATCTCTAAGACTGAGCAACGTTTACATGTTTTTTGGCCAAGAGATGACCTAAGCACAGCAACACTTCCAAACATCCTTTTCGGAAAAGCTCTTTCCACAGGACTTCTCTGCAGTCTTGTCTTGGGCTCCCCCCGTTGGAGCCCTCTGCTCAGTAAGGGGCAGGGGTGGAGTAGGTTCTGGTGTGTGAAGATGCGTCTGCTCACTCACCTGCCGGTGTGCCTGTGGTAGACTCATGGTCTCACTGCCCTCCCTTCTCCCCTTCCCTGCGGCCGTCCCGGGGGGTCAGAGGGCCTGTAGGAGAGGAACTGGATGGCTCGCATGTTAAAAATAGCCCCTGTGATTCACCGCTCTTTATTGCTGCAGTGCCCTTCGCTCAGAACCACGGAGATAGCCCGGACTCTCTGACAGGGGAGGGGGAACATCATCGTCACATTGTTTCTCCCCGGATTCAGCTGCTTTTCCTCAGCCTTTGGGCTATGTCCTGCCATGGTTTTTGCCTTATTCCATATGCAGATCTATGTCCATCAACTAGGGAGTGCCTTCTTCCTGCTCTTCTAGGCATTTCTTCTTTCTAAAACTCTATGTTTCTCATTTCTTCCAACTGTAGGGAAAGCTGACTGGTTACTGTTAGACTCTGGCTGTGGCTGTCAGCCGCCTGCAGGGTGACATCCTGGGTCCCATCTTGAGGAATCTGCAGATGGTGAAGGAGCACATTAGGGAAGTAGAGGCAAGCTTGCTTGAGGGGGGAGGGGAGGGGGGTGTCTAATGACATCAAATTTCTGCCCACCTCAGGCCTTCCTGTACTTTCTACCAAGCATGGCATGATCCGTTTTCCTCCTTTTGAGGTACATGGCAGGTCACTTTACTCCAATTTCATATGATCAAATCATCTAAATGGCTGGATTATTAAAAAGGACAAAGTGAACTTTTTCACTCAGGATCCTTCTCTTTCCTCCAGCTGCTTCTGTCATCATTCCTAAGATCACTATCACCTGCTGTCTTCCCATAATGAAGCCTTGGACCGGCCCGCGCCTCAGGCCCCAACTCTGCAGCCTCTGACACCCCGCTTGTTTGCCTGCCTGCTTTCACTCTTTCCAGCAAATGGTGGCGGTGCCCCCTCTTCTGAACCAATCCCTGATCGAGGTCCTGGCACTACGAGGTAAGTGTCTGCCATCATTGAGCTTTTGTTGAGCTGGGGAGATAGGTAATTGAAACAAACAAAGCAATCGGGGTGGGGGCTCCCTGCGCAGAGTGGTCAGAGAAGGCTCAGCTTAGGAGCTGGTATTCAAGGTGACAGTCCAAGGATAGAAAAAGGGAGCCGCTGAGGAGGAGCTGAGTGAGTGTCCCGGGCAGCTTGATGTTGACGAGTACTTCCCAAATGATGCATAATTCTGTGCTAACCTTGAATCTTGTACCAAGAGTCCTCTCTTTAAAACTCCCAATGCAGGGGCGCCTGGGTGGCTTAGTTGGTTAAGTGTCTGACTTCAGCTCAGATCTTGATCCCAGGGTCCTGGGATCGAGCCCCACTGAGTGGGTAGTCTGCTTGTTCCTCTCCCTCTGCCCCTCCCCCTGCTCGTGCTCTCTCTCAAATAAATAAAGAAAATCTTAAAAAAAAAAAAATCTCGATGCACTTTTAACACTGTGTTTTTTTCAGATGGCAAGGAAAGGCCAGTATTTTTCAAGATAAAACTCCTATTACTGTATAGTCCCATAAATGATAAAATATTTGTCTCATCCACTGACTGTTTCAACTGACCCAATGGAATCTGCTGTTCTCGACTTTTCCTTGAGCTACAGGGAGGAGTGATTAGGTGAAATGACATCATGATGGGCAGTGGACAGGGAGTGACCTGGTAGTTTCGGTCTGTGCCAGTCTCACTGCAGCTCTCAGACTGTGCACCTGGCCCTATCAACTCCATACTGGGACAATCAGGAGGGGGAAACTAGCAGGGAAGAGATGTTCCTTAGGTGAGATGTGACTTCATGATCTGAGTCCAACAGGGAAACTGAGTCAACAGACTGTGAAACTCTCAGCAAGTAAATCCTGACCGCTCACATCCCATTCTGGGGTACTGAGGAAACGTGAGCAAAGAATCGCTCAATTGCTGTGAATATTCTCTTGGGATGAGCTGAGAATGGTGGAAGAGGTCCTGGAAATGGGAATTTAGAAATCTTTGAAGAATTATAAAGCTAGCCAAAATTCCCATTTTTTTTTTTATTAAGTAAGGGAGGAAGTGGATGGTGTAAACGATGGGTCATTGAGACCTGCGAGGCTCCTGTCTGCGTGGATCATGAGAATATTCTTTCAGACATTGCTGGAATCTTCTTCAGGTGTCTTCCTGAAGAAGCCCCAGGGCTTCTCGGGTACTTCTCTTGAACAATGTTTGTGTTTAATTAATCCAGTGTCAGCGGTGCAACTGAACATCGCATTGACATTTCCAGAACACTTAAAGCCAAATCGGTGACTCTTCAGTTAGCAAATATGCAGGCATTTTGTTCTGACCCATGACTCATTTTGACCCTTGCTGGTCTTACTTGTACTACAGTGATTTCATGCTTTTTCGTATTTTTAATATCTTTGAAAGTCGCCGTAAAGCATTTGAGGAACAAAATGGAGCCCAGCAGATATAAATAGAAGCAACATCTAGTGGGAAAGAGCATGGGCGCTGGGGTCAGCTGGATCCAGCCGTGGCTCCCTGTCCGTAAAACAGAAATCAGAATAGCCATTCCATAGAATTATTTGAATATTTATAAAGAGCACTGAGCACCATCACTGAGACAACACTAAGCAGTAAGTGTTAGCTATTGTTACATTATGATGGTCTAAAGGAAGAATTATCCAATTCTGTGGGCTTGACATTGGCCCCAGGCAAAACTCCTCAACAGATCGTAATCAGAGGTAAAAGGTGATCTCTCAAACTAGTATGATTCCCTAGGACCATGTCCTACTAGGCCAATATAATTTTATGTTTTTGAAAGTGGGATGACCAAAAAGATGGACAGCTGTAGGAACACATACCTTGATATCAGCAACGCTTATAGTCACATAGATCAATAATTTAAGTAAGTTAAAGCTTATTTAATTTATTAAAGTTTAAATAAGTTAGAGTTACATGGATAGAGGACAGTTCAGTGGGGCTGATTCAACAGATGAAACCAGGAAGACCTTGAGATGGTAGTTCTCGCCCAGTAATGCTTTGGAATCACCTAGAGAGATCTTTGTTTTCAAGTACCGGCGCCTGTGGATAGTCTGGGCTGATAAACTCAGGCTCCCTGGGGTGGGGCCTGGGTGTGTGTTTTGCTGAGTTTTTGTTTTTTTCAGCTCCCCTCTGATTTTAAAGTTTGGCCAAAACTGAGAACCCCTGCTATAATGATATGGCTTGAAGGGAGCCTACAAGCGAGGGATTTAATCATCTGACCTGGACTTTGTCCTCAGCCAGCCCCGTCTGCATTTGTATCAGTGACCTGCAGAAGGACCTAGGGTGTGTGCCCCTCAGATGCATGGAGGCCACAGAGCAAATGAAATGAATGGTGTGACGGACTGTGATTGATGTTGACAAGCCGGACCCATGACCTGATGTGAGCAAAATGCACTTTCAAACGTTGGGTTCAAATTCATGTGTCAGGCAGTGAGTCCCAGGGTATAATCCCCAGACCAATAGCATCAGCGTCATCCGAGAACTTGTTAAAAATGTGAATTTGCTGGCTGTACCCCAATCTACTGATTCAGAAACTGTAGAGGGTGGAGTTGGCAATCTTCTTTAAAAGTCTCCTGGGGAATTCTGGTGCCTGCTAAAGTTTGAGAACCACTTGTGTTGTGCGGGATGGGGGGTCGGGGGTCGGGGTGAGAAATCCCAGTGGCCAAATACCGAGTGGGAGACACCTGTGTTAGCAACAACACTATGGAGAGAGCCTCTTTATTAGTGACCTTTTATCTCTATCTTTTTATTAATGATCTTTTATTCTCACTCTCCTGTTGCTATGAAGACCTTTCATACTTTGTGGGCTGTGCCACTGGCTTCTCTCTTTGGACCTCATTCACAGTGTAAATCTGTTCATCAAAAATCTAATTCCAGAGACTATTAAATAGAGAGAAATGTTGACTGTAGGATATGATGATATAATCGCTAAAAGAACAGCAGTCGCCGGATGCCGGGCACTGTGATGAGCCCCATAGAGGAGGCGGAACTCTTGATGGGCAAAGACAAGTCGGGATTTGATCCAGCTGTGGAGTGATGGCCGTTGTGGTTGCATAGCAAGGGTTGGAGGGTGGGCTTGGTTAACTTCCAGTATTTTCGGTAGGTCGCTAGGTGTGCTGTGTGCCTGAGGAGATTTTGGATAAATAGTAAAGAAGATTAAGAATGAATGATCCGCCAGGATTTAAATTTTATTTTTATTTATTTTTTTTTTAAAGATTTTATTTATTTATTTGACAGAGACAGAGACAGCCAGCGAGAGAGGGAACACAAGCAGGGGGAGTGGGAGAGGAAGAAGCAGGCTCATAGCAGAGGAGCCCGATGTGGGGCTCGATCCCACAATGCCAGGATCACGCCCTGAGCCGAAGGCAGACGCCCAACTGCTGTGCCACCCAGGCGCCCCAGGATTTAAATTTTAAACCCCCCTCCCTCATTCCTTCCCATTCTCTGGAAAGGGGCAGGTGAGGGGGACAAGAAAAATCTGCCTCAACACATTGGAGGGAACAGAAGAAGGCAAAAAAAAAAAAAAGGGGGGGGGACCCTGCAAGGCAGACAGCTGGCCCTATTGCAGGGAACACTGGCAGACACACGGCTGTCCAGGCCATGTGGGAATGGGGTGCAGAGGGTGAGTATATGCCCCGGACAGTGGAGCCCGGAAACTTCCCCTCCTCCAGCTCCTGGGGACCTTGTAGGTAGTTCACCCACAAGGGCAGGAGCAGGCCTGTTTTTCTCTGGAGAGGGAATTGTTTGGAGCCAGTCAAAAGTTGCTTGAAAGAGCCGTCTATCTCAAGGCGCATTTCTCAACTGACTGGGGGAGGACAAGTCTCATTCCAACAAAATGCCCAGAACAGATTTTTCTGGAGCTGTGGCCAGGCTTCACCACTTTTCGCTGTGTCCTGGACTTGGAGGGCTCCAGGAAGCAGCGTCCCAGAATGTTCTGGGGGCACACCATTTTGGATGTTGCTCCTCTTGGAGATTAAACACACAATAGCATGCGTTAAGTCCTGTAGTAGATGTGATATTGTGATTTATAATAAGAAACACACATATGGGTTTTTATCCCGGTTCCTGGCCCAGAGCTCCTAAAACTATTGTAAGTCCCTGCGATGGGAGCAATAAAGGTATCATTTGTGAGGCTGATGAGGTGGCTTTTCGAAAGCGCCTCGAAGTGGAGGCTAGTTGCCAGTGGAGCCAACCGCATGATTAGAGGGCTAGAACTTTAGGTCCTACCGGCTGACCTCCTAGGACGGAAGAAGCCTCCTCCCCACGTTGAATCAGTCACCAATGGCCAATGATTTCATCAGTCATGTCTATGAAAGGAAGCCTCTGTAAAAAACCCAAAAGGACAGGCTTCAGAGAGCTCCTGGGTTGAGGAACATGTGGAGATTCTGGAGAGTCCACGCCCAGAGAGACCATGGGAACTCCACACCTTCTCCCCCTACCTTATCCATCTCTCCACCCCACTGATCCTGGGTTATATATAGCCTTTTATAATAAGCCAGTAGTAAGCAGACTTAAACTGGTTTCCTGGGTTCTGTGAATGGCTCTAGCAAAATTAACAGACTCCAAGGAAGGGGTCATGAGGACTTTGATCTGTAGCCGGTTGGTCAGAAGCATGGTGACAACCTGGACTTGTGACTGGCATCTGAAGTGGGATGTAGCAGGTGGGGGACAGTCTTGTCTGAGTCCATCACCTGTGGGATCTGACACTGTCTCCAGACAGACATGAACAAACTGAGTTGAATTGCAGGCCCCCAGGTGGTGTCTGAGAGTTGGTGGTGATGTAGAAAACCCCCACCCTGGAACTGTACTGGAGACCTAGTGTCCACTTTTCCAATACGGGGTCTTTCTAAGACATTTTCCCACATGATTGTTGTGTTACACACACGTGGTAAAAACACACTGCAGAAACATGCAAAGTAAAAGCTGCGTTCTCCAAAGCCCCCTCTACCCACGTGCTACAACCCAAAGGTAATCACTCTCACTAGTTTATCACCTCTTCTTCCAAAAATGGATATGCATCTCACAGGAAACGTCTATGTGTGTGTGTGTCTGTGTGTGGGGGGGGGTGTTTGTGTAAGCCTTTTAGGTTATAAAAAACTGGGGGACAGGCGGGGTGTGTGCCCCTGTCTTCCAGTGGGTAGAGGCCAGAAACGCTGCTGAAAACAGCCGCCCCAAAAGAGTTCTGGACCTGGAGCCAACATGGCTGGTGCTGAGAAACGCTGCTCTTATCCTAGAGTGGTTTTGAAACCTGGCTGCATCAGAATCCCCTGGAGGTTTATTAGAACACAGATTGCTGGGCCCCACCCCCGAAGTTTCTAATTCAGTAGGTCTGGAGTGGGGCCCCACAATTTGCATTTCTACAAGTTTCCAGATGATGCTCATGTTGCAGGTCCAGGACCACGCTTCCCGAACCTCTGCCTGGGACCTTCCCTGGGCGGGGGGGAGGGGACTTCCCCTTGTCCTCCTGGACCAGGTGGGCTCCCCGGCGCCGCTCTTGGTAGTACCAGAAGGCAGTGAGGAGAGCCAACACTGCCCACCCTGCGAGCATCGAACCAAGAAGTAGCCGAACTAGCAGGAATCGTTTCCGCTCGTGGCCGTCGGCAGGACCCCGACACGGGGGCAGCACCCAGCTGCACCGGCGGCTAGAAGATGTGATTTCTAGCGCTGTGGTCCCCAAAGAGACAGCAGGGGGGTTTACTACTAAAAGGAAGGAGAGAGGATGGCTACTGAGGACAGTTTGCCGAAAGGCGCTCTGCGGCTATCTGCACACCACCCCTGCTCCGTCGCGTCTCCCTTCCCACCTCTCCCCCTCACTTGCTGTTCCTTAGACACACCCGGCTCGCTGCTGCCAGCACACTCCCGGGCATCTGCGTGTGCTATTCCCTCTGCTTTGGAAGCTCCTCACCCAGGCACTTGGCTTGGGCTCACTTCATTCTGCTCTCAGCTTGAATGTTCCTCCTTGGAGTGGCTGACCCGACCACCCCAGCAGGGAGCCCCCACCCCACCCCATCCGCCCTTGTGGTCCTTCTCCCCTTCCTCCGCTTCCCCTGTCCCCTCTGCTTCCCCTGCCCGTGTCATTCAGTGCTGTCAACAGCGTGCTGCGTATCTCCATTTGCCCGACACAGGAAAGCAAGGTCTGCGAGGGCAAGGCCGGTCGTCTTCACTGTTAAATTCTGGAACGGCTCCTCGCACAGAAGAGACTCTCCAATCTTTGCTGAACAAGCGAAATCTTCCATGTTTGTTAGGCACGGCCAGATTGCTCTTCAAATAGATTTGTGTTTCGCTTTTAAATTCATGAGCCCATGCAACCCTCATTAATTTGGAATATTTCCTTTGGGCTTCTTGTCCTCAGTGTTTTTGCAAATAGTGGCCCTGAAATATTCGTCACGGGTTATTCTGCCTCGCTGGGGCGGCCTCAGCTCCCCAGGTCCTGGAAGCTACGCTTCCCAGCTGGGGTGTGAGCCAGAAGAAACAAAGTGGGCTGGCAGCAGATCTTCCTAACTAGGCAACACTGTTTCTCAAAGGAACATGTGAGAGTCACACCCATTTAATGTAAGAGCCCAATCAAGGGAAAGGCATTGATCCAGCTGATCTAGCCCCCATCAGAAAAATCATCCCCTATCTAAACTATCTTGATTTACAAGATCCTTAATGGCTCAAAAGTGCTGTATCAGCTTAAGCTGATCTAAGAAAATAAACATTTCATAACTGTGATAATATAAGCTCTTCCAGACACAGAACAGCTCAGCCCCGATGGATGGTTCTTATAAATAAACCAGGCAATAGCACAACTACAGAAATAACTAGAATTTCTGTGACTTCATGGGGAGCCAAATGGAAGTGCCCTTGCCAAGTGAATGCTAAAGTCATCCCATAGTCAAAATATGGTCAGGCACTAGATGGGAGCCAGACATCTCGCTCCACCGAGAGCCCCTTCTCAAGCGGAGTCCAGTTCACTCGAGCCCTCAGATGGAATTCTTATGCTTTGGGCTTAGGGAAAGGGGACCCACGACAAGAAAATGAGTTCATCGAAAGGGTCTGGTTAAAACCAAACAGAAACAAAACGCCAGCAGCAGGCCTGGAACCAGCTTTGACTCGGTGGCTTACGTGCTCCGCATCGACGGCCCATGCCATCTGGATTCCCAGTGCCCCGCAGCCCAGCAGGGTCCTGTGTGATTAAAAACAGACCAGGCACTGGTCCATGAGACAGATTTTCAGCATCACTGGTTAAAATAAAAAAAAAGTTTCCTGTTAATCAGAAGAGGCCAGTTATCGGAAGAACCCCATTTCCTCAGCATGTTAATTTTTGAGATTTTATGGTGATAAGAAGAAAAATTATTTTTCAAGGGAGTCTGCTGTAGCAATTTCTCTGGGAAGTTATATTTTCTGGGACAAGGTGTCCATCTGGGTTTTTTTTGGATGGGCAGAGGAGTATCCCAGACAAAATCAAGGAAGCACTGCCTCCCGCCTTTGCCCACTGGCTCAGTTCTGGGGTAACCGTGCCTCTGTAGGGGCTGGGCTACACGGAAGCCAGGTTGGCCAGAAGAGGTCATTGGGTTCAGACTGTCCCCATAACTTTCCTTGGAGTGTGGGTGGTGATTTTTCTTACTCTCCAGACACCAGATCCTCTCAGTAACTAGCTTGGCAGTCTGCATGACGGACAGTCAAGAGACAGGAGCAAATGCGTCAGAAGGCCAGGCCAACCCAAGGTCTGGGAAGGCCTCTGGCAGGTAGGGACCTGTGTGAGCCTGTGGGTCATCACCTCCGTGGCTTCAGGACTAACAGGCACCAGCCACAAAATCCCATCTTGGCCCCTTCCATAGTCTTCTAAAAGTCCTAGCATTTTCTGCACAAGGTAGGGATCATAATCCTGTGGTTCAGTGGGGTGAGTGTGGCTGTTACGGCGGCAGCTTCCCAGTCAGGGAGAGCCTTCCTCCATGTTCACTGGTGGGATCAGCCCTCAGTGACCTCAGGCCCTCAGAGCCCCAAAAGAAAGAATTTTTCATGTGATGTGTTTGGCAACTGTTTCTCCTATGCAGAGGCACACCTAGACTTCCTTAGAAGGCCACAACCCTAACGATGTTGCAGACACTTTGGAAACCAAAGAAACTTCTCCAGTTTCCGAGGCTGTGTGAAAAGGCTGCCACTGTTCTCACAGCCGGTGGTTTGAGGATTCTCCCCCTTCATTCTCTTTTCTTTCAGCATCTTCCCCCATCAGATCCCTTTATTCCCCAACCGTGATAGCCTGGTCTCCGCTGAAAGCCCTCACTCCAGCTGTGAACTTGGAGAGAGGTGTAGAAACCATGTCCTCCAATAGCAGAAGTCTCAGTGACCCAGCGGCCTCCAAATCTCTTGGGGGCCATTGACTTTTTACGTTCTGTTCACAGTGCCCATGACCCATCCATACCCTGACACGAACCCCCACACCGTCAGGGGCCCCGGGAGGAGAATACAGAAGAGAAGTATGATGCTTGGAGTCTGGACGTCCTGTCCCCAGCTCCAGCCCCACAGCGGCAGTAGCGCCTGCTCCTTTCCCGACACCATGGAAGATTCGGCTGGAGACCACCCCCAAACCGTTCATGGCAAATCCAGCCAATGCTCTAGGACCATGCTGGCCAATCCAGGCGCCACCAGTCACCTGCGCAGACTGAGCACTTGAAATGTAGCTAGGGGGAATGGAGATTCTAGAAGTATAAAATACCCAGCGGATTTGGGATACTCGGCAGTGTCTCATTAATAATGTTTCTGTTGATTACATTTTGAAATGATACTATTTTTGATACATTGGGTTAAATAAAATATATTCAAGTTAACTTCACCGTTTGTTTCTTTTTACTCTGATTTGTGTGGCTACTAGGAAACTGAAAATGACCTGCATGGTCTGCATTACACAGGGCAAGGCTCCTCTAAAACTCGGGAAGGTGCTCCAGTGGGCTCTCAGGGTCAGGAAAGTTCCCGAAGGGAAGAGTGGAGGGGAAGATTTCACCAGAGAAGGAGAGGAGGGCTTTTTTGGTTGGGGAAGCTCTTTTAGCTCCCCAGCACAGTAGCCGGGCTGGGACCGCAGGACACCACCTGGATTTTGTCAGGTGCGTGTGTCAGAGGGCTCGGAGCTCAGGCCACCTTTCTGTGTGTGGTGGCCCAGGGACCTGGGACACCGCCATGTGAGCCGACTTTAAGCCCTTCAGCCCTCCGCGACGAGAGAGACCTGCGTTTGCCCTGCAAGTCTCTGGTCCAGACCATGGCCGGCACAGAGGCATTTTTGCACCTGGGCAAAAAGTCCCAGAGGAACAGCTGCTGTTTCAGTGCTGAGCAACTCTCCTAAGCCCGTACTGTCTGCACAGTGTTCTCAAAAGCCTACGCAGTTGGTTTAATTACCGCCCGCGTTTCACAAACAAGGTTAATAACAGCCATGAGGTTACACCAGGTAAGAGAAGAAGAACCCAGGCCTTGCCCCCGCGTCCCCGCTTCTGCCCTCTGAGCCCCCACCATGCCCTACCTAACTCCAGCCTCTGCGGGGACCTGGGCTCCACCCCAGGGCCCGCCAGCCCACCCTGCCGCTGGCTGCCGGCCCAGGCCAGCTTTCCTGGGCTCTGCGGGCAGCTCCTGATCCGACAGGTACAGCCCGGAGTCTCTGCCCAACACCTAGCCCTGTGCCGCAGGCTGTGGAATGCAGGCAAAGCATCCAACAGCCCGCACTCCAAGTCCCCTGCTGGCTAGGTCCCTGCGGCTTGGATGGGGTGAGAGGGTCCACGGGGGCCCCGGCTCCCCCTGCCTTTCCCCAGCTGCTCCGCTGGGCTCTGCTCCCCGTGGGGGGCTCGTGGGGCCTCTGCCTTTGCTCCAGCCCTCTGTTTTCTGTTTCCCCCGGCAGGTTCCATCTGGCATTTCGATCTTATAAATAGCCTCAGCTAGGGTGTGACTTGGGTGGAGACCTGGAGCTGGTACTCCACCCTGCAGGGGAAAAAGGCTTATTTAATTCATTTCTGCCCTTGGAAGCCTCTCCCTGTTTCGAACGCCAGTGAGCAGGCCGCGGCGGTTTTTCCTCTGCCCATCCCAAGGCGGCCGGCGGGTTCTCTGGCCTGTGGGCTTGGGCTCCAACGTGAGGCTGGGTGGGGCAGGCGGGGTCGGGCCGCAGGGCTCTGAAGTGGGCTGGCGCAGTTGCGCTGACTTTCTGCGAGAGCCTGTGGGTGAGGCTGGGCAAGGTTCCACAGAGGACCCAGCCCTTCTCCCTTCTCGGTTTCTCCCAGGGTGCAGGAATGGGGGGTAAGAGGAAGGTTTCCCTGAGAGAGGGAGAAGGAAGCCCCCAAACTGGGACCCTGAACAGATACGCCTGGGAGGTTCTAGGCCTCGTGTCTCCTGGAGAATGTGGGTCTCTGTGCCGTGCATCTCGCATCCATCCTGTGCTGCCCTGTAGTTTGTACCGGCTCTCAAGGGCAGTGTCCTCCTCAGTGCGGTGGGGACTCCAGGGCCCGCCCAGAGGTCCTGGGAGGGTGGCCTGGTTCAATGCATGGAAAGCGCTGGGCACGGAGCCTGGCACACAGTGAGGGCTCCCGGACGCTCTCACCAGCTTCCATATTAGGTTGAGACAGAGCCAGATTACGCTCAAAGAACAGTTCCTGAAGGCTCGAAAGCAACTTATAGGAAGACCAAGAAAAAACTGGAGGGTTTCCAGTTATCGGCCAAATGTTAATATCATAAGTGATTTTTAAAAATGAAAGCATTAGATAATAAAATGTAAAATGTATATTAATACGTAATTTTAAAAAAGCATTACAAGATAAAACAATGACAAGAAAGCAAAGCAAGTGGGTATGTCAGCAGACAAAAATGAGAAACACCCAAACACTCACCCTCCGGAGATCGCTGTCATTACTAAAACTCCTTGACGTGTGACCTTTTGTCTCCTTTTCCATACACGCATTAATGTGCATGCGTGCATGCATCTGGGCAGGCGCGGGCTGAGGCTTTGATGTAGTTAGTGAAGGGAGTTCTTTGGGTATCTGTGCGTATGACTGGGGCTTTTGTGACTGAAGGGGGAGAGACGGACCTGGGGCGTGCAGGGAGCCCCACAGACAGAAAAGGGATGAAGACAAGGAAGGACTGTTATGGCCTTTGTCCTCCACCCTCCTTGGAACCAAGTTTGAGTTTTCTCCATGGAGATGGGTGAGGACCATTGTAGGAAATACCTTCATGAAAGACTTTGTGGGACTTTGGGCCTAGGCCTCAGCCGCCATATGACAAGCTGTGACACAGAGTTGAGGGGACAGTCTTGGCACTGTCAGCAGTGGGAGGTTTCTTTAAGGGTCTGTTTGGTGGACTCCAGCAATGATGACTTACTGTCGGAAAAGCCAATGGAGAGCTCTGTGTGGTTCCTGTGGCCAAGACACCGACAGCCCCTCCCAACTGCCTGGAAATAACGGGAAGATTTCAAAGGGAAGCTCAGGTCCTTCCGTTTGGCAAGGGGCGCTCAGAGTCATTGGAATTTAGGCGTAAATGTGAATATGATGTCATTATTAAATAATATTGAATCATTTGTATCACTTCAGAAGTAGCTCTTCCATGGTGAATTGGGATGAAAACATATTATTGATTTGATTTGATTATTTTGTTATTCAAGTATAATTAGCTTATAGTGTTATATTAGTTTCAGGTATACAATATTAATTCAACAATTCTATACCTTACTCAGGGCTCATTATGAGAAGTGTATTCTTTAATCCCCCTCACCTATTTCATCCATCCCCTCACCCGCCTCCCCTCCGGCAACCACCAGTTGGTTCTCTATAGTGAAGAGTCCGGCTTTTGTTTGTTTGTTTGTTTATTTTCACAGGGTCAATTCGAACATCTGTTGAACAAGAGTAAGAAGATAAGTTTCAGGGGCGCCTGGGTGGCTCAGTCGTTAGGCGTCTGCCTTCGGCTCAGGGCGTGATCCCAGAGTCCTAGGATCAAGCCCCACATCAGGCTCCTCCACTGGGAGCCTGCTCCTTCCTCTCCCACTCCCCCTGCTGTGTTCCCTCTCTCGCTGGCTCTCTGTCAAATAAATAAATAAAATCTTTAAAAAAAAAAAAAAAGAAGATAAGATTCAAAGCAGTTCCCCAATATTCTTCAGATTCTATCAGCTGTGAGACATGACAGGTATTCAAAGATGGCTGGCTGCCTTCCATTCTTCTGAACTCCATCCTTCCTTGGCATGATGTAGAAGGAAAAGGAACTCAACACCCACCTAGTGCAGCATCTTACATCTAAGTAGGTACCCAACTGAACTAACAATCTGAACTTCACCATCTTAAGTGGCAAGAGTGGGCCAAGTCTCCAGGCACCTGGGACTACAGCTTTGTCTCCTTCAGGAGCTAGAAATCCAACACTCAGGAGAACATCAGGTGCGTGCCAGGCCCTTCTGTGTAACGCAAAGGCCACAGTCTGGACTTCATTTTCATCCCCGTGTCTAAAGGGTGGGTGCCACAGAGGAGGAAAGTCTACAGAAGTGTCAGTCCTTTCTGGGTGATAATGCCGTCTTGCAGGGTGCCTTGGGAGAGCGCCACTGTACAGAATGTTCCTTCTGCACATGGTGCCCATGAGTCATGCTCCTTAGGGAATATCAAGTGAGAGAAAGTTTTGTGGCTGATAGGTGCTGCTGGTCCTTCAGCTAGGTCCTTGTCTTGGGACCTCTATGATGTGTGAAAGCCTTTGGGGGTCAAACCTCTTGTTCTCTCTTCTATGGGCCTCCCTTCCCCAACTAGAAAGAGTATCATCATCTCCTCAGAACACCATTTAACTTCCTCTTCTTCAGAGACAAAGTCTTTATTATCAGATGTCAAGATGTTTTGTACTCAGGCATCAATGTCACTTTCCAGAGAGACAGTATTTCATAACGTGAAGACAGAGAAGAGCATGGAGTAGCTGCAGATATAGTTGATTTCATTCATGAATTCCTTTTCCCCTCACTGAGTGCCTAGGGAAATCCTTCTGAAATCCACTGTTTCCATGGCTACCACCTTGTCCAAGCCAATATGCTCTCTGAGCTGGACCAGTATGATAGTTTGATAGTTCTGTTTGCTTCCATTCTTTTTCTTTTAATATTTTTAAAAGTTTATTAATTATTTATTTTTAAATAATCTTTACACCCAACATGGGGCTCAAACTCATGACCCTGAGATCAAGAGTTACATGATCTTCTGACTGAGCCAGCCAGGCACCCCTCTTTGCTTCCATTCTTGATTTTATCCAACCATTGTCATCAAAGTGATCTCTAAAATAAAAAAAGGTGGGGGGCACCTGGGAGGCTCAGTTGGTTAAGCATCGTACTCTTGGTTTCTGCTCAGGTCGTGATCTCATGGTGGTGATCTCGTGGTCATGAGATCAAGCCCCTCATTGGGTTCTGTGATCAGTGCAGAGTTGGCTTCAGATTCTCTCCCTCTCCCTCTGCCCCTCCCGCTCATGCTCTCTCTCTCTCAAATAAATAAATAAATCTGTAAAAAAAAATTTTAAAAAGAAGGCATCTGGGTGGCTCAGTTGGTTAAGCATCCAACTCATGATTTCAGGTCACATCCTGATCTCAGGGTCGTGAGATCAAGCGCCGCGTCAAGTCCCCGGGGTTGGGCTCTGAGCTTTGAGGGAATCTGCTCGAGATTCTTTTCCTCTGCCCCTCCCCCCAACATGTTCATGTGCTCTCTCTCTCTCTCAAATAAATAAATCTTTAAAAAAATAAAATAAATACAACTTCAGTCTTGCCCCTCTGGATCCCTGCTGAAAGTCATTGACTAGCTTTTTGCCTTCTAGCCGTTGCTCGTTGCTCGTGGAGGAGGACTAAACCATTTGAGACACTGCAAACCGGGGCTACTGCCTGCTCCCAGGTCAGCTCCTCCTCCTTTCTGAGCTGCAGTGACCCGGGCTGTCTTTCAGATGCTCAAATCAGCACAAGCCTCCCCTCCTGCTCCAGAGCCTTTGCCTAGACTCTCCCTTTCCCTCTTCACCTAAAATTAACTCCTTTACTTCAGATCTCAGCTCAAACCTCACTTCCACAAAAAGCCTGTCACAGCCTCCAGACTTGATCAACTTCCTTGAAATACATTCTCTTAACACTTGATAATGGCCTTTCACTTACCAGAGTGAGTGCCTGTATGTGTTTCTGGGTGGTTATTTGATACTGACTGGCATTCGTCTGTGTCCCCAGGGGATTATAATTGCCTGAGAATCGGGACTGTGCCTCTGGCTCTCCGTCACATTCTCAGTGCCTAGCACAGAGCCCAACACCGAAGTACCCAACGAATGTTGTCAGACACTTGCCAGATATTTGGCTTGGCTCCCGGCAGTTTGTCTACAGCTAGGACAGAAAAAGATCCCAACTTACTCTCCAAAGCCCTCTTCAAATGTCCCCTTCGTTATGATGTTCCCTGTCCGTTCCCCTTTCCTCCCCTCCACCTGGGGCAAAATAAAGCTCTTCCAGCATGAGCCCCAGCCGGCTCTGTGCTCCTTACTGATGCCCCCTGGGCTTGTAGAGGAAGACTGATCTGACCTCACCTACACTGTCAACCGGGTAGCTCCACCTGGATGCTGGCATCCGTTTCGTAGGGCTGCTGTAACCAAGAGCCACGAACTGCTTAAAACAACAGTTTATTTTCTCATAGCTCTGGAGGCCAGCAGTCAAAAATCAAGGTGTTGGCAGGGCCCTGCTCCTTCTGAAACATCCAGAGGAGAATCCTTCCTTGCCCTTCTAGATTCTGATGTTTGGTATTTCTTGGCTTGTAGGTGCATCACTCCAGCCTCTGCCTCCGTTGTCACATAGCTGTCTTCTTACAAGGACACCAGTCACAGTAGGTTAAGGGTCCACTCTACTCCAGACGACCTCATCCTAATCTTAACTAATCAGCTCTGCAACTACCGTATTTCGAAATAAGGTCACATTCTGAGCTCTTAGGGGTTTTAACTTGAACCTATCTTTTTGAGGGATACAACCCAACTCCTCACAAGCGCATTGGGTAACTCACACCCAGGCCCAAGTTGCCCTCAGAGTCTTTTCCCCAAGCCCACTCATCCTCTTGTATTCCCTGTCTTGATTGGTGCTACTTAGCTAGTGGCATCTAGAGCAGACTAGAAAGTCATCCTATTTTCCTCCTTCTTCCATACATAATTAGGCGTGAAGTTCTGCTGTCTCTTTAACCTTTCTCGTATTCATCCCCAATGACCCTATTTTAGTTCCTCCATCATCTTTAACCTGGACAATTGTAGGATTCAAATCGGCCTTTCCATCTCCTATTTCAATCCTTTTCTAATTCATCCCTTGTGTTGCTGCATGAGGAATGCTCTTAAAACACAAATATGGGGCGCCAGGGTGGCTCTGTTGGTTAAGCGTCTGCCTTTGGCTCAAGTCATGATCCCAGGGTCCTGGGATCGAGCTCCGTGTCAGTCTCCCTGATCAGTGGAGAGCCTGCTTCTCCCTCTCCCTCTGACCCCCGCTCGTTCTCTCTCTCTCTTTCTCTTTCTATCTCAAATAAATAAAATCTTAAAAAAAACCACACAAATATGACAATACTATGTTTAAAACTCTTCAAAAACTTTGCTTTGCAGATACATCTGTCCAAACTCCTATGCATGGCACCCAAGATTCCACCATCGTATCCCTACCTTTCTTAACTTTTGCTACTGCCTCTCTGCACTCTCTTCTCTAATCACTTTGAACTATTCCATTTCCTAAACCTAGGAAATGGTTTCGTGCTTTTGTGCTTGTATCAGAGACATTGACTGTATTCATGGACTAGCCACGTGTTCCTGTACATTTCACCATCTGGTGAACTATGGGGTGAGTTCTAGCCAATGCAGTGGGAGTGGAAATTACATATATAACCTCTGTGCTGAGGAATTTACCTTCAGTGTGTTACCTGCCAGCTTCTTGTGTCCTTTAGAGCAAACTTGGAAGCCACACACGCTGGGTGGTCCAGCTCTAAGAGTGTGTGGATGCTGCTAGCTTTGGTCCTGAAGGGATTGTGTAGAGCAGAGCCTTGCCTGTTGCTCCTCCTACCCACCCCCTAAGCCGCTGACCCTCACTGCACATGGGGTTCGAGTGACAAATAGATCTCAGTTATATTTAGCTGCCAAGACTTCAAGTTCATTTTGTTACCTTGGCATAACTCAGGCCATCCTGACTCATGAAGCATCTCCATCCAAGCTCTTCCCTCTGCCTGCCCACCCTGGTTCAGCTGCCTGGCAACGTCTTAACTGATCCTTCCAGCTCCATGGTCTTCTCGTCTGTGAAACTGATCTGACCCATTGCCAAGTAGAGTTAATGACTCCCTCCTGTGCTCCCACTGCACCTGGTAGATCATGCCAACATCGTCCTTATCACCTATAACAGGTGATATAATAATTTAGTATCCATTGACAATAATTTAGTATCCACTGAATCATGAAATAGAAGGCACGTGCCTCGGGGAGCAGGGAGCGTGTGTTTTTAGCTATCATGTTTGTACCTCCAGCACCCCACAGGGTGATGGGCATAAAGGGGGTACCCAATCCAATAAATGATGAATGAATGAATGAACTGACTACATGTAATCTCTCAGTAGCAAGTGATGGGGAAGGCCTTAAGGAACATGAAAACACTGTGTAGGACTCCGTGGCTTAGAGACATTAGGAGTTGGTGGCTGTGATTTTGAGCTCATGCAGCGTCCAGAGTCACATCGGCTCATACAGGATACCTCCCCGAGGCTTCGGTAAGTGAAAGGCTTATAGAACATAAAACTCACGTGTGTAATCTGGAAGATGAAGTTTAAAAGGAAGTCCAAAAATTACTTTTAACTCAGGAGTGAGTGTACTAGAGTGGAATACAGGTGGGTGTTGTTAGCAGAAAGTGATGATTTAGGAAATAACATTACATGTGTGTGACACAGCCAGAATGACTATCAAATTAAAATCGTATATAACTGGCTCACTGGAAAAGCATGAAACAGGGTTTGTGAACAAAACGGAACTCTTTCTCTCTCTGTCCATCTATCATCTCTCTGCCCCTGAGAGCAGTAGGGGCCGATCCACGTTTTGTGGGCCCCCCCCAGAGTCTCCTTAAATTTTGTTTGATGGCAGCAGAATCCCTCTTCCTCCAAAGCTGACTTGGACAAGCCAATGAACTTACTGTCATGTTCAGACAATACAAAAATTCCTTGAGTTGCAAAAAAAATAGCCTCATTTCAGACCTTAACATTCCAAGTCCCAGGTAATAGTTAAAACCCTGAAACTGATTTAGCCTGAAGTCTTTTCTTCTCCCTTGGCTCAGACCTGCCTCATCCTGGAAGCCTGCCCTGGGAAAGGGGGCATAGTCCTTTTCCTCGCCTCTCCCTCTACTCACCTCCTCCCCTTGCTAGCTGCTATTTCCCTCCATGCTTGGAAAGAAGCCCAGAAAGGGGAGAGGTAAGGGAATAAGATCGTTCTCACGTGGCTGGGTGGCCTAAGCCCTTTGGGCCGGCAGCTGGCCTCTGTGGGGTGGCCTGGCAGATGATTAAAGCTGGCCCTGTCACGGGCCCTGCAGCGGCCTCCAGCTGGGCCCCCCATCTCCTGTGGTTCCCTTGACCCAGGCTGAAGGTCTCTCTCCCTCTGGGTGGTCTCATGTGACTCCTTCCCCAGCTCCTGGGATTACGGGGGTATAACAGCCAGCCCCATTCTGCTGAGGTCTTCTGTTCGTGCCTACAGGCCCCAAGACCACCCCACAGTGCCCCACACCTGCTCCCTTTCCCACGAGGCCCACATCTGGTCTTGGGACATTCCCCTGGCTCTGCCACCAAAGTCGTATCGACTGCTAATGTTGAAACGTGTCGTACGCTGTTCCAGCACTGTGCTGTGGACTTGACATTTGTTAGCGCAGTTAGTGCTCATAACCTCCTACGAAGCAGGTGACTGGCGGCCGTACCCGTGAGTGTTTGTTTAAAAACTTCTGCCTTAAGTTCCGTTCTCACAGAGCACTGCAGGCACATTTCATCTGTCGCTGGTTTTGATTACAGACAGGGGAATTGCGAGATGGAGGCCCCAGCTTAGCTTGACCGTGCCCTCGCTACGAGTCTTAGGGCGAGTCCGCAGCCTCTCTGGGGTGGGCTCGTCAACGCCCAGTTTCCTTCCCACCTTAAGAAGGGACTTAAGAAAGAACTCTGGAATAAGGAATTGCATGTCGGGGTTTCATGTGGGAGGTGAAAAAGGCTAGTTAGGACCTCAGACGTGGAGAAGCCTAGACAGTACAGATAGAAGTAACCCTTAAAAGTCTGGAGTGTATCTAAGCTCTGAAAAACTGATATTTAAATATCTCTAAAATCTAGGTCTTTATCGTTGTTGTTGTTTCTTTTTAAATTTTATTTTTTTATTTCTGAGAGAGAGAGAGAGAGAGAGCACAAGCAGGGGGGACGGCAGGCAGAAGGAGAAGCAGGCTCCCCGCCGAGTAAGGAGCCTGATGCGGGAGGCGATCCCAGGACCCTGAGATCATGACCTGGGCCCAAGGCAGACGCTTCACCGACCGAGCCACCCAGGCGCCCCTCATCTTTTCTTTTATAATCCTAATGAGAAGTCTCCATCAAAAGAGAGGTTTCAGCCCATGACTTCACGAGGCTGCACTGAATACCGCAGGGCTCTCTCTCCTCCCCGTGACCGTACCGTACATAACGCTCGCCATCATCTCATGTTGGATACGTTTGTTAACTGTGCACTTTCTTTCTTCCAGCTAAGCTGTTAGCTCCCTGAGAACAACAGGGGCAGATCCAAATTTTGTGAGGCTGCAGAGCATTTAAATCTGAGGTCCTTGTTTAGAAAAACAATTAAAAAAAAAAAAGAATGTAAAATTCAGCATGAAAATGAATATCGATTTGGGATGAAAAGAAAAAGTCCTCAGAAGGCTCCTCACTAGCCTTATAGGGAATCCGCTCCAGAGCGGAAGGGGCGTGGTCTGTCTTGTTCAAAGCTGCGTCCCCGGACCTCGAACAGAGTCCGGCCCATAGTAGGTGCTCAAGAAATACTTGCAGAACGGAAGAGCGACTGACGATACCGAGCCGGTTCAATGAATGAGCCAGAGGAGGTAGAAAGAGTTTCCATAACTTGCCCCTAGACACCGTCGGTAAACAAAAGAACTGGATTTGAGGTAGGTCTCTCTCCCCTCCTCACTGGGTTCGTGACTGCGCAGCTGGACTCCATCCCCAGCCTCCCCTGCAGTGAGGGGTTCTGTGACCGTGTGACACAATTCTTGCAAGTTAAGTGTGAGCAGAGATCATGGTGCCACTTTCCGGCTTGAGCCTTAAGTCCACGGGTATGCCTTCTCCTCACGCCTTCCTTGCACCTGCTGGCTAAAATCCGGACGTGGGGGGGTTCGGTTTGACGAGATCCAAAGGGGGTTGGCCGAGCAACGACTTGGAAAGGACCAGGGTCCCCAAATAGTCATAAAGAAACAGAGCTCCTTCACTGACCAGCACAGTTTATGTCAGGATTGCGATGTGACAGAGAAATAATCTTCTTTGTTCTGTAAATCATTGTGGTTTTTTTTAAATTTAATTTATTTATTTGAGAGAGAGAGAGAGTGTGCATGCACGTGTGCAAGCAGGGAGGGGCAGAGGGGGAGGAGAGAGCGTGTGCATGCACGTGTGCAAGCAGGGAGGGGCAGAGGGGGAGGGAGAAAGAATCTGAAGCAGGCTGTGCACTGAGCAGAAGCCCTACACGGGGCTCGATCCCACCAGCACAAGATCATGACCTGAGCCGAAACCAAGAGTCGGAAGTTCAACCCACTGAGCCACCCAGACGCCCCAAGTCATGGCGTTTTGAGGCCTCTCTGTCACAGCAACTTAGCCCCAGAGTAACTAATACGGTTGTAAAATCCAGGCCCTTTCCCTCACCGAGTTCTTTGTCCTAGCAACACGGCCAGAAACAGGAAGGGGGATTTACTTACAGTCAGCCTGAGAGAGGTCTTGTGGCTTTCTCGGGGCTGTCCTCATGCTTCCTTTCCTGGTAATAGAACAATGGCTAGCTATGTGCCCGGTACTGTCCTAAGTATTTTCCATGAAATGGCTCATTTAATCCTAACCTTTGGAGCACATAGATCATCTCCATTTTATAGCTGAGTGAACTGAGTTGCAGAAAGCTAGTAAGTGAGAGAGTGGGATTTAGACCCATGCCGGCTGGTTGCACCACTTACTCTCCCAGCCACCATGGTACGTTCTTCTGACCCTCTTGCTTCATTTTTTTAAAAAAGGTTTTATTTATTTATCTGAGAGATAGAGAGCATGAGCAGGGGGGCGGTAGAGGAAGAGGGAGAAGCAGACTCCCCACTGAGCGTGGAGCCCACCATGGGGCTTGATCCCGGGACCCTGAGAGTATGAACTGAGTGGAAGTCAGACTCTTAACCACATGAGCCACCCAGGCGCCCCTTGCTTCATTTCTTTTGCTGTCCTCCTGACCGTCAGATCATTCAATTCTCCCATTGTGAAGAGGCCAATAGAATACCAGATGGCCATAAAGAAAAAGAAGTTTCTGCCCCGCTCTCTCTGCCAGCGGTTCTACCTTTTATGTCCCTTCGGTATCTTCCTATGGTGTTGGGAACTCTAGCGTTTGGGGCAAATGCCATTTGGTACAAATCATCAGCATTCCATCGGGCACCCTGGGCACAGTGAAGAGAGCCTTGAACTGGGAGTCCGAGGTTCTGTCTCTTGGCCTGGCTCTGCCATGGGTTGGCATGCAACTTTGACCATGGCACTCTTCTCTGTAAAGTGACAAAGGTGGATGATCCCTAAGGTTCCAGTACTCTGAAATCAATACCCTGTGAGTCTTTCCTGCCTTGGTCCACTCTCCGTCCACGGGCACTGCTGGCCTGCCTTTTTGCAGAAGGCCAAGGAGCAGGAATCAGCTCCCTATTTGGGGTTTTGGAGGGGACACCCCGTGGTTTCCCTGGATTTAGGGATGCAGAAGGAGAAAATGAGGATGAGTCAGACTCAGTAGGTTTCCTAGCAGTCCTGCCATCATCAGGCTCCAGTGTCTCCCACATACACAGATGCAAATGAAACAGGATTCAAGAGGAAGAGTGGGGACAAGGAAGCTTCCAGGCTTGAACCTGAACCTAACTGACCAGTGAAATGCTCCCCAGCCTGCCATCCTAGTTGGCTTGCAAGTTGGAGAGCATGCTCTCCAAGAGACTAATGGATGAATGTGGTGCCAGTGCCAATGAACTCCTGCCAATCAAGGCAAAATGAGTATCTCCTAAAAGAGAGAGACTGGGCAAGAAGAAGAATTTGAGGATGCATGAATGAATAAGGGAAAAGACAGTTTTCCCTCTGTGAACATCTTTGAGCAATCAAAGAGGAAAGGCATTCAGCTCTTCAGGATGGAGTAGGTCAATGCCCCCCATCACTACTTCACATTGAATTGGTCATGGCTGGAGCATGTGTAGGTTTTGGGAAACCTTTGAGTCCAACTGGCTGCTAAAATGGCTCCTTCCTGATTTTACCAGAGTCCCCCTTCTGGAAATTATTTGCACGTGGTTGGTAGAGTATCAGTTCCGGGCAGTTGGGCCCCATTTGGTCACGTGATGAACAGTGACAGGAAAAAACAGGGAAGAGATAAAACCTTAAACAGGGTGAGCCTCTGCGAAAGGGAGGGTCTCTAGTGCACTTTTGCTTTCTCAACAAAATTACGAAACTGAGCGCCTCGACTCACGTGGCCAAGCAGACGTTCGCTTTGCTGCAAATCTATTAGCTCCTTGCTCATTCTGTTGAGTGAGTGGTACAAGGGAGGAGCTGGCTGTGACAGGAAAGGACATGGGGCTCTTGAGAGGTCGGGAGCAGAGGGACAAGGACCGTGAATTCAGGGAAAGGGGCATCTGAAGGAGCAAGTCTGCGTCATGTTTAGCTAACTTCTTTCTAACAAAGGAGAAATTCTGTGGAGCCACAGATCACCGGCAATTCAAAGAGCCAGAGGCAAAGTGAGTTGAAAATATACTTTGTGTGGAAGGCATTCATCGTATGGATGCCCCACATACCTCCCAGCCACAGGGAGCTGTCCTCTACCCTTGAGGATTTGTCAATGACATGGGTCCCTCTGCTGCCACTTTCCCCTCCCTCCTCCTCTCTCCCTTTCCTCTCCCCCCTTCCATACTGGTTGCTTGTCTGTCGCTTCAATTCAGTCCAGCCATCTGGAACTTTCCCTCCTAGATAATATCCCAACCTCAAATTAAAAATGGCCCTTTCCTACTTGATGGGAGCCCTGGTATCAGGATGGTTGAGGACGATTGCTGAATGGCAGTGTGATGTGGAGATTTCCTGGGGATTTCAATTACTTGGCTCCCCCTACCCTTTCATGATAAAGGTTAATCACGAGGAGAATGAAAACAACACACAGTCTTATGAGAAATGAGGAATGGGTCAGATGGAACCCACAGAGGCTGGCTGAGATTTCAATTTTCTTACTGTAATGAAAACTGCATTTCCATTAACTGCTGCGGTAGAAATTACTTACCAGCAGTCACCTGTGATAGCATCATCCCGTGGGTCACGTGGGGCGCCCCGATGCTGCCGGGAAGGATGGTTGCTGAAGCCCATTCTCATTATCACCTTCCACACAGTCCTGGGGAGGCTGCAGATGAGCAAAGGTGGTGCTTTTGTGTGGAAAAAGAGGCCCAATACATAATATCATGGGGATTTAAAAAATGTTTCTTTCTCCTACCCTTTTTCTGTGACCTTCCCTTCACTGATTTGAATTTGTGGTTTTCTGCGTGTGTTCTACAGGATGACTGATAGAGGTCAATCCTAATAAATGACAGTGTTATGTTCCAGAGACCTACTCTGAGCCAGGCAGGGGACCTGGTGCTTCCTTTACCTTCTCCCTCATAGTTCGTTCCTTCCTTCGTTCCTTCGTTCCTTCGTTCCTTCCTTCCTTCCTTCCTTCCTTCCTTCCTTCCTTCCTTCCTTCCAAGATTTTATTTATTTATTTGTCAGAGAGAGAGAGAGCATGAGTGAGGGGGGGCAGCAGGCAAACGGAGAAGCAGACTCCCCTGCTGAGCAGGGAGCCCAGCATGGGGCTCGATCCCAGGACCCTGGGATCATGACCTGAGCCAAAGGCAGATGCTTAACAAACTCAGCCACCCAGGTGCCCCTCTTGCATAGTTTCCATTACCCCACACACCAGAGATTGTCCCCCAGCATCACCTCTCCCTTCTTCCTTAATAATATAATGCCACATTTTTTAACTAGGCACATGAATTCCTGTGAGAAGACCACAGAGCCCAGCCTCCCTTGTAGCTACACGTGCCTGTGCGGTCACTGTGTTGTAAGCAGAAGTGTTGCATGCAATTCTTAGGAAGTGTCCTAAACAGGAAGAAGCATGCCTCTTTTTGTCTCTTCTTTTCTATGCCAACTGGAATGTGGACATGATGGCTGGATGAGAACAGCCATCTTGGACCACCAGGTGGAAGTCACTTGCTGGAAACGGTAAAGCAACAAGAAGGAGCTGCAGTCCCTGATGACTGTGAAGGAGACTGTTGAGGGTTTTTGTCACTTGCAGCTGAACCTGTCCTACCAGAACCACCCTGGAAGAAGGTAGTAGAATGAGGTGTTGGAGAATAGGGGCTCCAGGTTTAGGCAAATTACTTAGCTGAGCTAGGTCGGATTCCTCATTTGCAAAATCAGTATAAGTAAAAAATAAACAAAATGGATTGGGGGAAAAATTAAATTATAGAATATACTTAAAATTTTCAGCACTGTGCCTGGCATATGGTAAGTGCATGACAAAGGGTAGATATTATTATTCTAATATTATAAGTGAGGAAACAAACCTCAGCTAAGTTAGGAAACTTCTCCAAGGCCATGGACACAGATAAACAACTGAGAGTATTAGACCTGGAAACTCCTAAGGCTTGTGATTTTTCCATGACATTGACCATCACGGATGCCCAGATGTCACCATGAAAAACAAGGGAAAAAAGTTAACTCTTGTTCATACTTGCTGGTGAAAACACACACACACACACACACACACACACACACACACTATACACTTTAGGTAGCTCAGCTCATTCTTTGAATGTGAAATTATTAGTTTTATAAAAGAATCTACCGAAACGGAAATGTATGTTTGCACTAATATGTGCCAATATCAGCAGGTACAAAGTTTCTGGCAAGCTGTGCTGTCATCTGCTGACATCTCAGGGTCACTGGCTGGTGGTCAGTCCCCTGTGACATGATCACATTCTGCATTTCCTTGTGTCCACCCTGAGCTCGAGCTCACTTTTCCATTTGCGGATGAGTTGAACTCAGAGATCTCAGTCCTTCATATTTCAAGTCTGTGCCAGCAGTGTCCTTCCTTCCCAGTCTTTCTATCAGACGACAGCTGAGGTTTGAAAGGGACTGTTTTACAGCAACTGAGGGCTCATAACAGCAAGGGTGAGCTCAGTGGCCCCTAAGTCGAGGTGGATGATCTGAGGAAGCTGTGGAACTGTAGAAAGGCAGGGACTCTGTTCTGTTCACTGATGCATCTCTACTCGGAAGGACTTAATCACTATGTAGTGGCGGCGGTTTGGAGGAATGCGTGCTCTCAGGATCACCGTGCAATAAACCATCATGGATAAATCAAGCCACTGAGCTGATGCTCACAGGACTCCCCCACGGGGCCCAGGTATGGGGGTCACTCGTCCAGGTTTGCCGCCAGCACCCAACCCCACCTCTCCAATAACACTCCCTCTCTCTTTCAAGGAGATCCCCACCACAGGCTGGTTTTTTTGGAGGGCAGGTGGTAGAGGGAAGTGCGTGCTCTTAGAAACCAAAGGGGCCAGATCCTCTCTCTGGGAGCTTTGAATTTGCACAACCATTGCAAGAATGCGGGATGATTGGAGGCCATTCACTGCGGGTCCAGGGTAGAGCACAGACCACACGCCTCTGCTCAGAGTCTCCTTCGGCCTCGCCTTTACCAGCTGCTTTAGTCCCTGCCCACATTCCCACCCTCGACTTCCAACCTCCCACGGAGTCTGATGTGCCATAAAGTCTTTGAATAATCCCCAGCCCCTTTGCTTCTTAAAATAGCTTTCAAACAACATTGCAAGAGGGATTTTGCTGCTAATCTTTGTCTTCCCTGATAGACCTAAAGATTATTTGGTAAATTTCCAAATAGCAACTTGGGAGCAGCAGAGAGAAGTTGTAGGTCAAGGCCAATATTATTCAATTTGAAATATGGAGACTGAAGTAATGGGAGAAGGTGACAGTGACTATTTCTGAAATGATTGTTAGGATCGACTCTTTGGCACTGAAAAAGTTGGAAAGAAGTGAGTTGAAAACTGGATCCACGGCTCAACATGGTGCTAGACACCTAATTTTACGATTGTTGATGCATTTTTCTCATCAACAAGGAATGTACTTTGGCAGGTTTCTCTCCCACCCTCAGTGAATGGTCATTGCCATGCGGCCTCTTCACATGTGATGATTCTGGGTCATTTTCTCAAGTTTGGAATTGTGGATGTGGCCATGGCTGTTTCCAGACAGAAAATAGTGGAATCCTGGAAAGAGCTGAAGAAACGATCAACTGTGATTTTGTACTTTGATCCAACTGAATGAAGAAAGCATGTCCTTTGGGTTTTACACATCCATGAAAGCAATCAGGCTCTCCTCTTCTCCCCTCTGAGTGTTCTCCTCTGAAAAGAATGCACTTGCATTTTTAAAATTAAATTAGAAAATATGTTTCTTTGGTCTTTATACCTTAAAAAGAATGATTTTGAGAATCAAGTTTCACATGCCGATTTTAATGGTATAACTTCTGTTGGACTAATTAGCTCCCTTCTTCCTCATCTTTTTCTGAATCCACTGGAAAAGCAAAAAGACAAAGGAGGGAGGCTGAGAGACACCAAAATAACATCTTTCCTATTGATAAGGCTGACATTAGAGAAAGTGGAACATATCTGTGGGCAAATGGACTTCCTAATCCTGAGCCCACATATTGGCCGGACCTGCCCATCTGGCCGCAGACAGAGTCAGACCACTGCTAGCCTCCACACAGGGTAGGCGTGGAGAGCTTTATTGCTATGCTTGCCATGGGTTTGAGATTCACCTAGATCATGTTTTCTCTGGTATTTCCTAAAAAGAAGACGACACTGGAAGGGGGTGGGCTGTGCATGCTCTGTTTCTTCTCACAGATTCCCCAATTAGGTAAGTGCCTCTACTGTCCTGGGAAGGGGTGAGTGAGGGCTTCAGGGAGGTGCTGTGCTAATGGGGCTCCCACTGCAGGGAAGGGAGCTCCTAAGTGGGAAGAAGTACCTTCCCTGTGAAAGTCTTCAGTGAAAAAATCTATTGCAGGCAGCAGTTTTTATTTACTAGTTTTGGTTTCTACCCCTCTCTCCCTGTCACTGCCCCTTGAACATTCTAATTTGAGCAAGAGAAAAAAAAAACTGCATAGGAAAAAAAAGAGCACTGGAGACCTGGGTCCTGGTTGGGCTGGTGGGTAAGTCATGTGGGCTCTCTGGCTCCTGTTCTCCTCCAGTCTGAGGGTGTAGGAGAGGTTGTTCCTTGCTAAATTCAGTCCTATGGTCTGGCTCCCATACTTTTCCTTCTGTGAACCTTGCCTTCTCCTGTATTTTCAGCTTCTTTTCACCCCCACTGCGTTCCTTCCATAGGCATTTACAGATCTTGCCCACTTAAAAACAATATCCTCACTTGACCCCTACCCTTTCTAGCAACTTCCTTATCTCTGAATCTTCTTCTTCTTTATTTTTTAAATAAAGAAACTTCTTTGAAATGTTGTCAGAATATGCTGTCTTCTTCATGTACCCCTGAAAGCAGCTTGGCTTCTGGCTTCTAGCTTTATGATACCCCCCAAATGCCTCTCACTAAGTTAGTCACTCATCTTTTGTAGCTCAATCCAGTGGCCATTTTGGTTCTTGCTGTACTTGATTTCTCAGCATTATTTGACACTGCTGACCAGTCCCTGCTCTTCAGAAATCTCATTTCCCTTTGTTTTCCTGACATAACACTTTCTTGGTTATCTGCTTCTGAAGATTCATGTTCTTCTAGTCAGCTAGATCTTAGAGTTCTGCAATACCCAGGTCCTCTCTAGATTTTTCTCTATTCTCTTTCACTAAAAGAATGATTAGACAGTATATTTATCCAACAAATTTTTATAGGCACCACTATGTGGTAGGCACTATCTTAGGCATGGAGAATTCAACAGTAGAAAAAAAATTCCCTGCTCTGATAGAGCTCCCACATTCTAGAAGGAGAAGAGAGTCAATGAGTAAATAAGAAAATGAGTATATAATATATTGGGTGGTGACAGTGCTATGATGAAAAATAAGTTGAGGTGGGGGAATGCATATTTGTGTGTGGGAAGGGGATACTATAGAAATAGAGAAGGGTCAGGGAGGGCAGAGTCCTGAAAGAACTGAGTACTGGAAGAGCTTGAGAAGGATTGATGTTAATTTTTCTTTAAATATTTAGTAGAATTCACCTGTGAAGACATCTGGTCCTGGACCTTTTTTCGTAGGGAGGTTTGATGAGTGATTCACTCTCTTTACTTGGTATAGGTCTGTTGTGGTTTCTATTTCTTCTTGAGTCAGTTTAGGTAATTTGTGCGTTTCTAAGAATTTGCTATTTTTTATAAATTATCAAATTTGTTGGTGTACAGTTTTTCATAGTATTCTCTCCTAATACTTTTTATTTCTTTACAGTTGGTTGTAATGTCCCCACTTGCATTTCATTTTATTTCATTTTTTCTTTGTCAGCCTACCTGAAGGTTTGTCAGGTTTTGAAGTGCGTACCTGAGCCACGGTGTTGTCTAGTGGCTAGCATTTTAGGCAAGATGACAAATAATACCAGCTAATGTTTACTGAGAACTTGCTTTGCATCAGGCATTTATTTCAAGTGCTTTACCCAGGTGGTAAGTGTAGTAATTCATCTTCTTTTTCTTCTCACTTTCCAGATGAGGAACCTAGGGCACAGGGAGAGGTGAATGTCTTGTGGAGATCCCATGGCTGAAGGGGCAGATGTGTGATTCAAATCAGTAGTCTGACTCTAGGACCCCATCTTTACCTCCACACTCTTACTTTCCCAGACTGTGAGTCCAGTGAAAAGAATTATTATCAGAATGTCAAAACAAAGGCAATAAAACAAAACCTCATCTCATAGATCTCAGTACATAATTTTTCTTTTTTAAGAAATATCTGAGAAATATGTCATTTCCAGCTTGGAATGAGAAATGGTACAATAATTTTACCACCTAATTTTACTCCATAGCTGGTTCCAGAATATTAATAACTGAAGTTGGACCATCCCTGCTACATTTTGGTTTTCTTAAAAATCCCCAGCTATTTTCCAATATATGCCATTTTATCGAATATATTTTTCCCAAGTATTTTTTCCTTCCTGGGGAAACAAAAACATGTTTTAACAGCACACAATCCATATGCTTCTGATTTCCTTGTACTCAAATCTCAAAAGTGTTGCTTTATAAGAGCTATTTTATTCCTCTTCAAGCTAACTTGAATAAAAATTTCTTAACATTTTCTTTCTCTTGAACACTAAGTGGTATTTTGCTAGGGATAGAATATTCTGATAACACCATAACTTGATTGGTTCAAAAACAAAAGGCAGGGCTTCTTAAAAGGCCCTGGAAAACCATGCTTCCCCATCCATAGCTTAATCATAGGATGATTCAGAAGCTCTAGGCAGCCAATGGCGTAGGTTAAGGATGCTTATGGCTCCGAAGACACAGAAGAGTTGTTTATTTTTATTTTATTATTTTTAAAGATTTTATTTATTTATTCGACAGAGATAGAGACAGCCAGCGAGAGAGGGAACACAAGCAGGGGGAGTGGGAGAGGAAGAAGCAGGCTCCTAGTGGAGGAGCCCGATGTGGGGCTCGATCCCATAACGCCGGGATCACGCCCTGAGCCGAAGGCAGACGCTTAACCGCTGTGCCACCCAGGCACCCCCAGAAGTTTTTTAATCGTTGGCCATTCCTATGCACCCCGCAGTGGAATTGTAAGTGTTTTTTCTTCTCTGTATAGAAAAAAAAAAAAAAGGTGAGTGGGAGAAGAAATTTCTCTTGTCAGCTTGAGCTTTAAAAAGAAGAAGGAAGTATGGGGTGAGTGGATGTTTTGAAGCTCAGGCATATGTTCGAGGGGGAGGAAATGAGACTGAGTGAGAAACAAAGTGCTGACGCTGAGGATCCTCCGTGGCCTCAGGATGACCCAGGAATCACCAGTTCCTATAACAAACGCCACATGCTAAGAGCATGTTTTGCCGAAGAAGCATCAGCACTGGGTGAAATCAGCAGAATTAGGAGGGGTGCCAACCAGGGCTCCTCTGTAAGGTGAAAGCTCAATTTCCCTTCATCCATCCATCCATCCATCCATCCATCCACCCACCCATCCACCCCTCTACCCATCCCAGAAACACTGGGGAAGGCAGGCAGGAAGGATAGAAGGGAACGGAAGTTAAATTCCACCGATCATTTGCTACGCCAATAACGACAGGCTTCATCTCAGGACATTGCTGATGGGTTGGTGGCGTCTGCCTGGAATGCTGTATTGAGAAGGATTCTGGAGTCTGGTCTAGCTTCTCTAGCAAAGAGTACTGGGATCATTTCAGGGATATTGGCTATGAGCTTGATTGGGGCAAGTGTCAGCAGGCACACACATCCTCAGAACCACCATACTGTGCCACCCTCCCAGCTCAGGGCTAGTTAGGGGAGCAGACAAAGGACACTTTAGCCTGATACTTACCCAGGGTGGGGAGGAGTGGAGAGCTGGCCATGGTTAGGAGGCAAGGGCAGGATTTGGGGAATGAGGGCTTGACCTGGGCAGTCCATGCCACTCTGGCAGGAAAAGCATGAACGACTTCAGCATGCTAGTGAGCCTTTCTCTGCTTTGAGCCCTGATGTGTTTTAGACAGTGTGCTGATCCCTTAGGTCCTGGTCACTGAAATCTTCCCTGGGTCACCCGCTGAAACCCGGGAAATCCAAAGAGATGATGAGCTCAACTTTGCAAGTGAGACCATGCTGGAATTCTACCCACACCATTGAGAAGCAATTTGCACTCCCAGAATCCTTCTGAGCCTCAGTTTTCTCATCTGTAAAAAGGCAAAACAAAAAAACAAAAACAAAAACAAAAACAAACCCCACCCACCCCTACAGGATTGCAGTGAGGATGAAACATGATATAAGGGTCCTGGCTGTAGTGACACTTTCTAAATGACTTGTATTTTTATAAAAATGCTCTGGACATTAATTTGGCTCTAGGCTTTCTATCAGTCAATATTTATTACACACTTAGTAGGTATAAAAGGGAACAGAAAGAGGTCTGAGGTCTAGGGTGACGGATAAGACGGGAACAGCATAGAAAAGTGCAGGATCAGGGACAAGTGGCTGATTTCTAGCAGACATCTGGAAGAGGCGGAGAATTTGAACGCCGTGCACGTTTGAGGACAAACAGTAAAGTGACTTCCCTTTTCGCAGCCATGAATTTGGGATATTCTTCTCTTTTCCTGTGTGGGCTTTTGTGTTCCTCAGAGAAGAGACCTGTACTTCTGAGAAGCGGACAAGAGGAGGTCAGTCTGTTGCTCACGAAACAATGACTCCAAACGCTGAGTCTTTTCCGGATTTACCTACACTTAAAAAAACAAACCCTTTGCCCCGTTCAGGAGAGCGGGAGCATTGGTGGGAGAGGTGGGGGGGCTCCTGCGGCTTTCTGGCAAAGGCAGGGGGGTGTGAGGAAGCCCGGCCGGCCAGCCCCCGCCACCAGAAGGAACCAAAACACAATGAGAAACCCCATTCGGCAGACCACGGAAAAGTCCTCTTTGTTGTTTGAAATTTTTATCTTGTTTGTGGCCAATCTAATGATTCAGTAACGACCACAGCTGTGTTGGGGCCTGCGCCTCTCCTCCGAGGCTTCCCCCCCTTCTGAGCAGGAACAAAACCAGCTGGTGGGGCCACCCTCCGCCCGGCTCTCTTTCCAGCTTCTGCAAAGTGCTCTGGACGAGCGGAGCTCGGAGAGTGGCCGCCCCAGATTTTATCAGACTTCTCACGAAGCTGATTCCGTGGGGGAGGAAGCCAAGTAAAACTGGCTGTTTGGGTTCACGGACAATGCATTTCTGGGCATGAAGTTCAGCTCTTCGTCCTGCTGTTGAAGTATGTTTGAAAGAGCCCGACAGTTTCTCATTTTGGTCCTCCCTATGGCCATGACAGAGAATCCCAGAGAGGATTCGGGGTTCCCGGACCTTGCCAAGGTGGGGGGCAGTTGGCATCTACCGGTGACCCGCTTTCTTGCCCCTGACCTCCCTTTGGTCAGCGTCTCCCTACTGTGTGCTCTGAACCCAGGAGCAGCAAACAGAAGGCGAGGCAAGTGGTGTGCCGTGTGGCCACTGTAGGGTGGTGCGGGGTGCTGACTGCGTGACCTCAGCACACAGCTGCCTGGAGGCCTGCAGCTGGTGTGGGTGTGGCTCCTTCCCCCCCCCCCCCCCCCCCCCCCCNGTGTGGCTCGGTCTCATGGCATACTAATGGCCCCCCTGAGATTCACCCTCCTCATGGAGGAAATGAAAGCATGGAGGAGTGTGTGTGCCCGGGGGAGGGGGGAGTTATTCACTCACAGATCTATTTATTTATTCATCCATCAACACCCCCCTCCCCTGCCCAACACACATGCACGCACATTGACTCTGTGCTAGGTGCTGGGGATAAGAAATGAGTAAGACTGGGCTCCTGCCCTCCTGGGCTCACAGTCTTGTGCGCAGGAGACAGAAATATGCAAATCAGTCTAGAAAATCAACTGCGTGATAACGGGAGGGTATGAAGTGCCCAGCCCTGCTGGGAAATGTGGAGAAAGCTGATCTGGAAGGATGAGTCAAGGAGGCCCAAAGAGTGGAAGGTATTCCAGAGGCAAGTCTCGATCTTGGAAAAGAACTTTCCTGGAGAACAATAGTAAGGCCGAAAGAGATTTTAATCACAGAGGGAAGGACAAAGAAGGCTGCAGAGACCCTCCAGTTCTCAGGATCCGGCTGAGATTCCAGCTTATTGAGAGAGAGGAATTTTTTCTTCCTTTGATTTTTGAAAAACGTGTGGACTTTCATCAGGATGGCCCAACTGTTGATATACCACAGATCAGGCCATGATACTTGTTTTCCGTGGCCAGGCATGGGAAGAGCTTTCTTGTTGCCCTTTCTCCCACAGACCCTTGATAAAGCCTGAAGACTTTCTAAAGACTGTTGTGATTCTTACTCTCTAGGGGATCAAGGGCTCCTTGGAGAATGGAAAGAAAGTGATACACCATCTCCCCAGGAAATGGACATCATCCTGTATGAAATTTCAGGGGTTTCCAGAACCATCCCCCCTGCCTCCCAACCCACTCATCAAGTTCCAGATAAAGAACTCCCCACATAACCTCAGGTGTGGATCAGAGGCCTAGCATGACTCAGTGTAGACACAGAGTTTGGTGGTGATACGGCCTGATGTGGGCCTTCAGCTTGGACACGTTGAGAAAGTCAAGCCCTGAGGCAGACCCTCAGCTGGGCCTGGCCTACAAGCGCTCTTGGCTTGGCCTCATGGCCCGGGGCTCTGGAACCTGGCAGAAACAGAGGCAAGTTAGCTGCTGACTCTGGAGACGCAGGAAGGAGCGTGGTGACCCCAAGACCATTCTCAGCGGTGACAGAGCAAAGGCCGGTGTGCGAGGAACTATGGGAGCCATGTGTAGCTCCTGTCCTGTGCGTTAAAATGTGAGGGAGGGGTGCCCCAAACCCAGTAATTAAGATCACTAATATTTTGGTGCAATCATAAAAAGTCAAAATTAATGCAAAAAATTCACGATGAAAAGAATTTCAACATTTTAAAGATGAGATGCCGTTCTGCCCCTGCATGGATGGCCTGCCTTTTACCTCACCCTAATCCCACTAGGCTTCGGAGCCCAAAAGGCATGACTTTAAAGTCCCAAACTTGCATTGGAGTAAGACTTTGAGCTTCATGAAGTTAGTGCCTGGACCGTGCTGAGTTGGATCTTGTAGCTGTCTAGGAAGGGTCCCAGGCAGCGTGGACAAGGTCCGCCCTTGTAGATTCGGCCGCCTGGCCCACCCACCTTTGCCCAGGGAACATTGCTGGCAGTGACCCAAATATCCCACCAGGTGGCACTCTTGCTTTGCTCCAACCAGGGGCCCCTGTAAGGGGGACTCTTCGCCCCACTGAAGGGATTTAAACTAGTTGCTAAATTGTTGCTTGTTGTTTTCTGAAAGGCCAGAAAGAATCCTGGGCCCGGATGAGGGCAAGCGGAGATGCCACATGAAGAGCCTCGGAGGAATCGTCTGGAGAGCCCGAGGCAGGGACAGCCTGGTCAGCAACAAGAGGCCATCCTGCTCTTTAGCAGGTGAGAAAAATGAGAATTTTAAGCCATCTTTGGTTCTCGTTTGCAGTATAAACACACGTGACATGGGAGAGAAAGGGGGGGGATTAGTGGTTTTCCACGAGGCAGAGGCTGGTGGGAAGAGCTCTGGCCCTTGCCTGCAGGGCCGCTTCCAGCACCCACTAGCTGTGATCTCGGACAAACACCTGGACTTCGCAGGCCTGAGAGTCTTCATCTCGACGTGGGGACCCTTGTAGCCGCCCCCCCCCGGGGGGGGTCATAGAGGATTAAGTGCACCGCTGTGCAGAAGGCTATTTGCCTGCGGCCTGGCACCCAGGAAGTGCTCAACAGAAGAGAGGTGCTCTGATGGGCTTAGAGGCAGGGGCTGAGAAGGTAGATTTTGTGCCCCCCCCCGGGGGGCGGGCTGTCACTAATTAAGAGATGACCTCAGAGTGACCCAGAGAAATAACTTGATAATGAACCATGGCTTTAGCAGAGTCAACCAGAAGAATTTCCCACCTGGATCGAGTTTCACAGGTGTGATTTTTGAACCAGGAAATCAAGCTGGGTTCCCGGGCAGAACCGTCTCCCCCTTGGTGACCAGGGGAAACATCTGACCACCAGGTGACTGGCCCCACTTAAGCTGTGCATTGTTGCGCAAAGTATCCGTTTACAGGTGTGCCCATTGTCACCTTCCCATTAACCCAGGCAGTCTCCCTACCACTCGCTCGGAAATCCTGAACTCACAAAGATGCCCCCTAAATTAACTGTTCTTCCAGAAGAATAGTAGTAGTAATGGTTTCTGTTTGTTGAGGCTTACTTTATGTCAGCTACATGGATCTACTAATGAAGACAAGTTCCTTAGAAACCTCTAGGCTCTGGGGAAATCTTTGTTGGTCCCAATTCAGGCTTCTCTTTTGACAATACAGAGATGTATTCACGGCTGAAGTTTGCAGACACGTGCATACATAACACGTATACGTGACCTTCTGAGAGCCTGTCCTTACTCAGAGGCCGCGTATTAGATTATGATCTGCTCTGTGTCAGCCACATTCCCAGGAGTTTCTGGAGAGAGAATTTCGTGCCGTATCCTCTCACTTGGGAGGACAGCCAGACAAGGCCATTCTCCATTCAGCACTGAGCTCCCTTTGCAGCCACAGAGACAAACCTTGTTGACCAAAATGGTCTCACTTTTCAATGGGAAGCTGTTGGACAAGAGAGGAAGTGTCAGAACAGGAAGCTCAGTTTGACCTGGCCGCAAGAAGGAGCAGAAGAACAAATCTGTCTTCCAGAAGGAAAAATACCCCCAGCCATCATGGAGGGAACTTGGTCTGCGGTTCCTAACTGGAGAAGACAGCCACCTGTCAAATGACGCAGAGTCAGATGGGGGGCCAGTGTGGATAAATGAGAGTTCCCTAGTAGCGTGTTTGTTTTTCTCTCCAAAAAATGCAGTTTATTTCCTCTAAATTCATATTGTAACTCATCTCAGATTAATAAAGTTTTATCTAGTAGAGAAGGCCCTTAAAGATTCGACTTTATTACATTAAATGGGTTTTAATTAGACAATTAGAGAATGAATTCTTTTCCAGGACTTCAAAACTGCCTTGTCAGATATTTCCATGAAAATCTGGTTGGCTTTATTTATTTAGCAACCTTGAAAAAAACAGTCACTTCCTGTTTATATTATTAGAAAGTAATTCAGTCCTAAATGTCAATGAGGTTTATGGATTAAGAGAGAGGAAAAAATAATGTGTTTCTTTTGCACGTAAATTTTTTTATTAAAATGAAAACAAGCCCCAGGAGTATAATAACGTACAAAATCACTACAATTTCTTAGGGAAGTCGGGGCGTTGAAAGCCGTTCTGCACCCTTTAACAGCCGCACCCCAAGATGTAGGGAGAAAGGGGCTAAGTGTCATCCCTGGTCCCTAGCACAGGGGCGGCGTCAGTCTGGGCTCAACACAGGCTCACTGATTGGAATTCAGGTCCGGCGCCTGGGTTCGCCTTTGTTTGAGTCCCTGAGACGGAAAGGGCCAGTCTCCTGTCAGCGCTGGCTCGTTCCGTTCCGTGGAAGGCAGGGCGCAGGCGCTCCGCCCGCAGCCACGTCCAGGAGAGAACAGCGGCCTGGCCCCTCTCCTTCTCATGTGCCGGGAGCCAGACAGCGTGGCGTGGGGGCCCTTTTCCTGAGCACCTGTGACGGGGCTTCGGGGGCTTTGTTTATGTATGATCCTACCCCCCATCAGCACAACAGAGCTTTACGCATCACTCTTCCCTCCGCTGCTCGCAAGGAGGACAGGAAGACACTCTCATCGCTCCTTTCCTCTCCATTCTTAGAGTTAACTCACTGGTATGGGGAAGGACCTGGGATTCGAATCTGCGACTTCAGAATGGAAACTGCTCACTCAAGGCCAAGCCTCCTCCCGCCGCAGGGATCCACGCGGGAGCAAGGGCTCGGCTTAGCATGGTAACCAGGTGTTGGCGGCCTTTTGAACAAGGGCATTTCTAGGGCACGGGGGACAAGTGGTTGATTCGGTGGGCCACCCACCAGACAGCTAGGAAGTGAAGTGGACTTGACACCGAATAATTTCATATTCGAATTTTCTTTTCCTTCAAATCTACCCACTGAGAAGTCCTAGGGCAGGAAGGCACCTGAAAAGAATGTCAGGATGGAAGCTATGAATGTCTTTCTTGTGCTTTTTTTTTAAGAGCCTTATCTAAAGCTCCCTAGATCTGCTTACGTCTTATACAGGAAGGTGAGTGAGTCTCACATCTTCCATTAGAAAACCATCTCCAGGGGCGCCTGGGTGGCACAGCGGTTGGGCCTCTGCCTTCGGCTCAGGGCGTGATCCCGGCGTTATGGGATCGAGCCCCACATCAGGCTCCTCTGCTATGAGCCTGCTTCTTCCTCTCCCACTCCCCCTGCTTGTGTTCCCTCTCTCGCTGGCTGTCTCTATCTCTGTCAAATAAATAAATAAAATCTTTAAAAAAAAAAAAAAAACCATCTCCATAGGTCGAAAGAGCCAAAGGACTCTGGGGTTCTTTTTACATTTTCAAAAAGCAAAATTCATTGCTAAGTTCAACACCCATTCTTCTTTCACGGACCCTAATTAAATTTATTTATCATCTTTTTCTCTGGCTTGTGTGACCCCGAAAACTCACGAGTGCCTTGTTGAGACGCTCACTTGCTGCCCTCTCTCCGCGTCCCGCAATCTGTGAGCTCTGTTGATCCCGGTCCCTGCACAGCAATCAGGTAAGGAAGAAGTCTCTGTGCCCAAGAGGTAAGTAGGAGAATTCAATGGAACAGCCATGAAGATAGGGCCTGTGGTGAGGTGTAGGGGACAGAGTCCTCTCCCTCAAGGGACTCAGTATCTGGTAGGAGGAGTACAAGCCTCTTTTGTCCAGGACACCCTGGGCCACCCCGTGGGGTCCTCTGCTGGGGACCTGATGAAGGTCCACCTGAAACTTTCTTTTGTTTTTGTTTTATGGGGTTTTTAAAAAAGATTTTATTTATTTATTTGACAGAAAGAAAGAGGGAGTGTTCAAGCAGGGGGAGCAGTAAGCGGAAGGAGAAGGAAAAGCAGGCTTCCTGCCGAGCAGGGACCCCGATGCGGGGCTCGATCCCAGGACCCTGGGATCATGACCTGAGCCAAGGGCAGACGTTCAGCTCACTGAGCCACCCAGGCGCCCCTGAAACCTTCTTTTATCCAGAAACTTGTCCCTTTGAATCCAGCTCCTGGCCAACTTCTAATTCTAAGACTTTTCTCCTTGCCAGGGAGACCTCAGAGTTTTTATTGATTAAAGAGAAAGGTTCCTCTGATGCTAAAAAGGAGAGCATCTGAGTTGCAGGTAATTTAATGCAATTACCTGTCCTGCTCCCGACAGGCTGGGGTGAGCAAGGGAGAGAAAGTGTAGGAATGGACACACAACCAGTGACTTTCTCACTAGCTCTCAGCAGATCAGGAATGTTCGTTGAGGTCTATGATGCTTCCTGCCGCAGTGTGAAGTGTGTTAAACAAAACCAAAAAACAAAACAAAACAAGATGATTTCTCTGCGTTTCCAAGTTTCCAGTGATTTCACCACATAGAGAGATTCTGGGTTTTTGTTTGTTTTTGTTTTTAAATCCATTTGGAGCATTTGCGCATTGAACTTCTGTCTGCTTTTTTTTTTTTGAGGAGTCTTCCCGTAGTGGTTTGCTAGGGCTCCGGTAACAAGGTACCCCAGACTGGGAAGTTGGAGGGGGGGTGAGCAACAGGGACAAATATTCTCACAGTTCTGGAGGCTGCAAGTCTGAAATCAAGGTGTCAGTACGGTGGGCTCCTGGGATGGGTGCTGAGGGAAGGATGTGTTCCAGGCTTCTCCCCAGGCCTCTGGCGCTTTGCTGGTCATGCTTGGCAGTCCCTGGCTTGTAGATGCATCACCCTGATCTCGGCCTTCACGTGCACATGGCCCTCTCCCTGTGTGTGCAACTGTGTCCAAATTTCCCCTTTTTATAAGGGCACCAGTCATACTGCATTAGGGGCCCACCCTCCTGTGGTATGACCTCATCTTAGCTAATGACATCCGCAATGACCTTATTTCCAAATAAGGCCACATTTTGAAGTATCAGGGGTTAGGACTTCCACACAGGAGTTTGGGGGGGGGGGTTCAGTTCAACCCCCAGCTCCACCCGAGGCACCTCCCCAGTGCTGGCTGAAACCAGAGGTGGGAACATTCCTTCACCTGCTTGCTACTGGTGCAGGACCTCTCAGCCCTGGATGCAAACTGCAATCACCCAGGGAGGCTTTAGAAGAGCACACGCACACACACACACACACACAGCAAAACAGGATACCCAACAGGATTGCCCCTAACATGGGAAGAGCCCGAGCAAGTAGTGTTTGGTGGGGCTCCTGTCTATGAAACAAGTTGATTACAAAACATATTGCAAGATTCATGGACCCATATGAGTGATTTATTGAAGAAATATTGGAATAATAGGTAGAGAAAAGCTATTTATATACTTCTTGTTGAGTATGAAACAAGTTGATTACGAAATATATTACAAAATTCATGGGCCCACATGAGATGGAGTGATTTAATGAAGAAAAATGAGAATTATGGGTGGAAGAGCTACTTTATGAATTAATTTATCGTCCAGTCATTGCACATGGGACTTCTTTGTAGGGTCCGCACACTCTTTTTTCCTTGTTCTTCGTTGTCCAAGGCACCATTCCTGACTGGAAGGGAGCGACATTGTCATGACGGCAGCAGGCTCCTCAAAGCCAGTTTGTATTGAAAGGGAAGAGATCTTCTGTCTTCAGCGTGACTTAACACGGTTCACTTAAGATTGTTACTTTGTCACTGGTCCGCTGTCTCACCCCTGCATCCCAGGCGAAGATTGGCTCCCCTCGGCTCCCTCAAAGTCGTACTCTGCTTCTCTCTGGATGATGAGCACGAAATGCAGGTGTTCCCCAGTAGGCAAAAAAGTGTGAAGGCTAAAATTCCTTTTTGGTGACATTAAATTTGCTCTTTGAAATTTTCTAGCACAACTGTAAACTTATCTTCCACTGTGTTCCGAACTCCTGGGGCGGCAATCATCGCCTTCCTAGAATGGGATGTCTTCCCGTGGGGACCACACCCCTGCCGCATGGGGCCACCGGCCCAGAAGGTGACGGCATGCAGCAAGAGTGAGAAGAACAGGCCGAGTCCCACAAAACACGTCTACCCTCATGGGGCGCAGCTGAAGACGGGGACAGCATGAGGTCAAGACCAGTGGAAGATAAGAGAGGACACCGACCAGCAGCATCCTTTGACATCAAGGAGGAACAGCCTGGAAAGCCACCCGGTTAGACTGCAGAGCCTGCCTTGTGGGGGGTTGGTCCTCCTATGGGTTAGCTGGGGGGGGGTGCGGCTCCAGGGTCAGTGTTGCTGCCCTTCCCCCGCAGTGCTGTGGACCCAACGGTCTGAACCGGGAGGGGTGAGAACCATGTAGGGTCCACACGTGCAACTCCAGCAGGGTGGGCAGTGGGTAAGCCAGAGCCCCAAATGTGCCCCCTGTGTGTCACCCATTAGCACCGCAGGCAGGCTGATCCCTCCGATAAGAAACAGGGAAGCAGGCGGCAAGAGTGACCCAGGCTGCCCTCCTGCTACCGCCCAGGCCACAGGCGACCTAGCAACCTCAAAATCATGAGACATTGAGCTCTGACGGCATCTGCCTGCTGGTCCCCGGGGATGACCCCGACGGCTCCTGTGGGGCCAGGCACCCACACAGGACTTGGAAAATTGCCAGGAAGTCTCCCCCAGCGTGCGGAGCTGGGGGTACCGGCTCCCTTCCAGGTCTAAGGGCCACGATGCCACACCGAGCCCCAGAGATTCTGATTCTGATCTACTGGGCAGGCGGCCGGGCTCCCCCACCACATGGATGAAACCCCCCCGGGGGTTTCTGCGGTGTGGCCAAGGCTGAGAACCACGGCGACCCGGCCCACCGATGCGCAAACTGGCCGCGCGCTGGAATCACCCGAGAGGGTTAATGAATTCGAACGCCTGGCCGCTGCTCCCCGCGTTTCTGCCTTCATTGGCCTGGAGTGTTAGCCTGGCGTAGGGATGAGGGAATCATCACTTGTTGCTAAGTGGCGATCATTGCAAACTTGGCTTGGATTTGCTCTCGATGCTGGTTTTGGGGGAGAGATCCCATGTTTTCCACTCTGCCATTGTTGGCTGGCTCCCAGTGGCCTCCCCTCTGCTGGTATTTTCCTCAAATCAACCAACATGTCGGCCAATGAGGGCTCAAGGGAACCAGGACAAACTTACCTGAAGAAGAATGTTTGGAAGATGCTGTCACTGTGGTCAAACTCAAAGGCCTAAATGTGAAGGTGAAAAATCATTCGTATATTCAGAGGCAAAGCTCTGGTCTCTGACCATCTTTAAAGGCCTTCTAGTGTTCAGACTGGGAAAATTTGCCTTTTTCTCACCCAAAGGGTCAACAGGAAGCTTCTTCTTCCATGGAGGACAAATTTTATTTGACAAGGTATATTTGGAAAGTCAGGTAATCGTACTGACTAGAAACCGAAAACATTATTTTAATGCCCAAACATAGGAGACTGTTTTAAACTATAATGCACGATTCACGCAGTTTTAAAAAATGAAAATAAATATCTGAGAAATTTCATGCTACCTGAAACTAATGTTATAGGCCAATTATATTTTGATTAAAAAGTCATAAAAAAGATACCTCATGTTTGCGCTGGATGCTTCAGACAGGCCCACCACCAATTACTGCTGTTATGAATTATTTGTTAGAAAAGTTTGGGGGCTCCTGGGTGGCACAGTCATTAAGCGTCTGCCTTTGGCTCAGGGCGTGATCCCAGGGTTCTGGGATCAAGCCTCGCATCAGGCGCCTCCGCTGGGAGCCTGCTTCTTCCTCTCCCACTCCCCCTGCTGCGTTCCGTCTCTCGCTGGCTGTCTCTCTGTCAAATAAATAAATGAAATCTTTAAAAAAAAAAAAAAAGGAAAAGAAAAGTTTGAGACCCGTTGAAACCAGTGGGTTCAGCCTGGTTTTCTATGATTTAAACGACTTTTAATATGCTTTCCCCCTGCTAGGGATGCTCTTCCCTTACTAGGTACATGACGAACTCCTACTTTATTATTTATTTATTTATTTATTCATTTATTTATTTATTTATTTATTTTAAAAGATTTCATTTATTTATTTATTTGACAGAGAGAGACAGCAAAAGAGGGAACACAAGCAAGGGGAGTGTGAGAGGGAGAAGAAGGCTTCCCGCCAAGCAGGGAACCTGATGTAGGGCTCGATCCCAGGACCCTGGGATCATGACCTGAGTTGAAGGCAGACACTTAATGGCTGAGCCCCCCAGGCGCCCCTGAACTACTTTAGCCTCAGAACCCACCTCAGGTCTCCTGCCCTCTGGCACACCTCCCCCCCACCCCTTAGAGGTTCTCACCACCTTCTCTGTACCATGCAGAGTCTGTAAGTCTGCTTTCGTGTTTGTTCCACTTACTTGTTTATGCATCTATTTCTTCCACGACTGGATACACATTGAGGGCAGGAATGACTTTTATTCACTTCTTTTCCATGTGCTTTGCCCTGGGCCTGACATAGAGCAGATCTTAGCAAGAGTTGGTTGATGAAAAGTAATGTTATTTTTTTTTTCCTTCTTAAAAAACAGCTGAAGAATCCCAAATGCTCCAAGTCGCTGCTACTTAAAATCCAAAAGATTGTTAGTGTTTTTTTCTGAGTCAGCTGTGTGACTCTTAGTGTGTCCAGAAAACAGAGGAGTTGCCCTGGCAGGGGGCTCAGGGAGGGGTTGCCACCAGATCCCGGCCCCTTCGTGGGAGGGAGAGAGGAGGACGTGGAAGGAGGGGCAGTCCAGCAGCTGGACCAGCTGTAAGGCCTGCCGTCTGCTCCCTCCTCCCGGGCTCTTTGAACAGCTCTGTACTTACAGTCCCTTGGACAAGCCCTGGCATTGTTTGCCTCTAGCGTAGGGTCAGAGGCCTTATAGGAATGATTCTACTTCCTTAAATAGCGACTTGGGAATGAGATGAGTAACCATGTCTTTAATTAGCCATACCCCAGAGGCCCAGAGGGGGCTGGTAAATGGTGGGCTCCCAGCCAAGATCAGCACTGTGCTGCTGGTCCTCCGTCCAGGCAGACTTGGTGGGATGTTTTATTTGCCTCGTTCCCCCAAGTTGTGCTGTCAGCCCATCCTGCATTCTGCCATCATTTCAGCCTGATGGGAAGAAGGGAGGAGAAAAGCTAACTTTTTCCACACATCTCTCCTGCACAGGCTCTGGGCCACACACTGGGAACAGCAAAACGGAAGATCCGAGAAGCGCAGGATGGAACCCAGTGGAAGGGTAGTCCGTGCCGGGCAGTCCCAGAGTAGTGTCCAAGAAAAAGGGTCCCGGTGACCAAAAGATACTTCTGAGTAATTTAAGTCCTTTACTTGTATGTTGAAGCTCTGTAAATGGAACCCACATGACCCGTCCTGAGCCACCCTGAATACAACCTCTCCCCTTCTCTGTCCTTGCAGCCTGGGCCTCCCCAGGGATTCTTTCTTCAAAACCCCCAGAAAACTGCCCCGATCCACGCCAGTTTTCCTTTTCTGTTCTGGAGAAGACATCTTTCTGGCCCTATTCTACATGCCTCTTATCTCTTCAAAACCTTCCTTCCAGTCTTTTCATTTTTCTCTCCCAGCCTTTGATCCTCTATCACAGAAAAGAAAAATTCTGGCGATCTCTATTCCTCAAGAGTGATAGAATGATAGCAATGAAGTGGGAAGAGCCCTTTCAGCTGGTGAGACAGGGGAAGACAGGCTGGGAATCCTTCGAGGTTCATCATCTCTTTGCTGTCACTCAGACACATGAGGAATATGGAACTAGGGAAACGGTACAGGGCGTGAGCAGGGAGAAAGGAATGACAGCCCTCCCTGGGGTGCCGAGGGATCACCTCCCAAAGCCAGAAAGCCTGAGATGAGTGTGGAAGGAAGGTGAGGAGCTCCCCACGAGGCCAAGGAGGAAGGGATTTCCACTCAGAGGGAACAATAAGGTTGCGTCCCTCAGTGGACCGCGTCAGATCCCTACCCTGTTTTCTAGGTCTAGACTTCCAGGCTTTCTAGAAGTGTAAATGATTGCACATGTAAGGCAGGATGCCTACCTTTTGGCTGTTTGTGTTGAAATCTTCGATGCAGCAGGGGCCTCAGGGAAGGCTATGGTAATGAACTGGGAGCGCAGGGCGGACACCTGTCCCAGCCTTTCCCAAGGGAAGAGAATGCAAATGCAGGCATCTGTGGCTGGGAGGAAAATGTACCCTCCCGAGGAAGGCAAGAACACCTCGGGCAGGTCCGGGCTGGGCAGGGCAGGGCCGGGCCGGCTTTGCCCAGCCCAACTCCGGGACAGTTACGGATGAGACGGAAAGCCGGCCCGTAAACAAGCCTTTCTCTGTGAGTTCTTCCGGCTTCCTCTCTCCTCAGTCCCCCACTTCTGACAGGTTTCTTCTTAAGTGTCATTCTGCTTGGGCTCCACCTGTCCCCCCTTCTTCGCCTGCTCTACCCCTTCACCTTTCACACGCGTGTGCTTCTGGGATATTGTGCTGGAATTGTGTTGTCAGCTGTGATTTGTAGGAATGCCTCTGCTGGGGCTAACGCGGCACCCAGAATTCTACAGAGCGATCTCTGGAGACACACAGTAGGGTCCCTAGACCAACAGCATCACCTGGGAACTTGTCAGAAATGCGGACTCTGGGGCTCTCTCCCAGCCCCAAAGAACCTGTGGGATGGTGCTGGAAACACAACCCCTGGTGTTGGAACGAGCCCTCTGGGCATGCTCTGGTCCGGGGCTGCAGGTTCTGTGCTCCAGGGTTGTTGCTTGTCCCGCCCTTAACCTGTGATGACCTGTGATGACTGGGACTGAGTCCCCAGGTGTGTAGGGGTTCCGAGGCCCGGGAAACACAGTTATCGAAAGGCCTCTTCTCAGAATGGAGACAAAAGCCGTCTTTGCCCTTTTCCCCGAGCACTGTACGCTGGACAGCATGCCAGACATGTTGCATCAGAGGCAGAATTCTGACTTCTCGGCAGGCGGATGAACCTTTGCTCTCTGGGGGGAGGAGCGCAGGCTTCCACCGTGCGGCAAGTGGGTTCCCAGTGGCTGCAGGTGACCTCCGCTGGAAGGGTTCCAGTTCCAGGGGTAACGAACGCCTCTGTCCCCTCAGTGCCGCCTCTAGGCGCCACCCCACCCCTTCCCCTTCGTCTTCGCCTTCCCCTTCCCCTTCTCAGAGGCCGCTATGCCTAATTCTCCAGCTCCCCTTGGAGAAGGGGAGACATTCACATTCCCTTGAAGGGACTTTCTGAGGGCAAAGCCTGGAACAGTCTGTCAGGGCAGGTTGCACAATCTCTTCTGGACATCTCTCGTAGGGGCCGAGAAATACAGCCGTTCAGGCTGGAGCCTAAACTAGGTACAACCCTGGCTTTCTGTGACTCAGCTCTGTGATCCCGGGGAAATTTCTGAACCTCTCGGCGCCTTCATTGCTTGATCGTACATTGGGAGTCACGATGGCAAGATGCTCCTAGGTGTTTGGGGGGGTTGAGTTAGATCATCTATCCTGAGGAAGGACTCACTCAGGACCTGGCCTGAAAGTGTTCACTGGATGTCAACTATTAGCTATGGTCAGCACCTAGCACGGTACAGACACCCGGTGGAGGCCTGCTGAGCGGATGACAGGACCCACGCTCCCTGTCCAGAGCAGCCGGAAGACCACCCAAAATAGCTCGCACTGCCGGTGCGGATCCCCTGACAGTCTGAACAATTGCATTACCAGCGAGTGGGCCTATTTCTTAAGGCTTTAATGCAGCTCAGAGCAGGTATTTTTCACAGTGGTTTCCTATTTCTGGAATGTCTTCCCTTTTCTGGTCTGTTGTCATCCAATAGGCTGTTGGTGAGGAATCAGAGTGACTTAAATTGCTCCCTTGGTCAGAGGGAGGAAACAATTAAAAAGAAATGGAGGCTTCTCTGGTAGAGTTACAAGGCTTAACACCAGGTAGCATTTCCTGACAAGACTCAGCTTGGAATTCTTTCAGCAAGTTGGAAGAGGGAGCCCTCCCATCCGCCCGACCCTCCCAGCGCGCATTCCTTGCAGCCAGAAGTTCATCAGCCCGGACGTCGGACAGGGGGCTTGTTTCCTTGGCCGGGCAGTGAAGGGGAGGAGAAACTAGGTTTTATGACTCACACTTGTGCTCCTAGGGAAAGGCACCCTGGGCAGCCACACGTCAGACCTGGGACCATATAGTCCCCTGGCGATGTGTCTTCTTCATACGCTTTTATACCCACAGCATGTAGGTGCTTTCCCCCTACTGTTGATCTGGGCGTTTTAGAGTGAGGCTGTTAAGAAACTCCAGAGCAGGGGCAAAGGGGGAGGGGTAGGAGCGTTTGCAGAGTGCTTTGGGGTCCACTCCCTTGCAGAATTCTCCAGTCTCCCAGGGAGCAGGACCGGAAGCCCAGCAGCGGCAGCAAGCTGGAACACGTGCTTTTGATTTTGCACAAGTGGCCTGATTTTTCCCTGTGGATAAATCACCCGGTTCCTGCCATAGCCCCTCCCCACCTTCAGCCCCCTGCAGGGACCTCCAGGTCACCTTGATGGGTGGACATTCCTCTGTGGCTGCCACTAGACTTCTGCTTGTGGGTGAGTTTTTAACCAACATTTTAAAACAGGAACTCACAAAACAGATGAACTAGGGAAGTGGATGATTATTTGTATTGGCTATATATAGGAAAGAGTCAGTTTATAACAGAATTATTTTTGTATGCTATTTTTTTTTTCCAAAGCTCAGAACAGCCATCCAATCTACTGCTGCGTGTAAGCATTTATTTTTATAGCGTCTCCTCTCTCCCTCCTGGGGGTCAGACGTGAGCTTTCCTGAGTCTTCTACCACGTTTACGACTTTACCCAGCGCCTGGCACCTAGCTCAGCACTCAGCAAGGCCCCACGAGTGATCCTGACTGCTGGTTATACTCAGGCCTGAGCGAGGGGAGTCCTATGGGTGCCTTGGAGCTGCAGCCCCGACCTGGTCTTTCCAGGAATGTGCGGATTGAAGAAACAATCTTTCTTCCTCTCAAGGTGGCCTGGCAATCAAAGGGCAAGGCAGGTGTGTTCACCCCACCTGGCCTTCTCCCGTCGTGGCTGGGAAAATCCGTGTGATGTTGGAAACAGCCCGAGTGCGTTCTGTTCGTGTCTGCGTGTGTGACCCCCGTTCCTCTGTGGCTTAAAAACAGGCAAAGCATGAAGCATGAAAATCTATGGGCTGCAAGGAGGAGAGCTCTGTGCATTACCGTGGTCTTTCAACCTCTCGGCTTAAGTCTGATTTATTTGGCTGTGATGGAGTCTTCTGTCTGTCACTGAGGGAGTTGGTTCAAAATGAAGCTTCTATCTCGGAGCCGTGTAAGGGTTCAGCTGTCAGCGTGGACGGCTCAGCCAGGGGCTCTGCACTCTCCGAGCTCGGTGCCCACGGTGCCCCTTCGGCTTTATTCCTCCATGTCCCCCTCACAGCCATGTTGCCCCTTCTCTGGAAATGGCCCCTTGGCTGTGTCTCTCGAGCCTCTGCTCACACTGTTTGTCTCAGCAGGACACCCTTGTCCTCTGTCTGGGTTGACAGCCTTTAGAGGGGGCAGGAAGGTTCTTCTCTTTGCATCTCCAGGGCCAAAGCTAATGCTTGGCATAGACAGGATGCTCAACAGATGCTTATTGAATGGCGGGACGGAGAGATGGTCATCTCTGACCTCACCTGTCCTGCTCACCTGGCTTTCAGGGAAATCTATCGAGTGCTTACTATGTACTACCAGGCTCCATTCCAGGTACTCAGGACGCATCGAAACACAAACATCTCTGCCCTTATGGAGGGAAATGACATTCTAGTGGGGGTGGCGGACCAAAAACAATAAGTAAGTAACTTATGTGGTGGTAAGTGCCCTGGGAAAGCAAAATGGGAGTTGGGGCCAATCGTGATCTTAAATCAGGTGGTCAGGGCAGGCCTCAGCTGGAATGAATGGGTCCCCACCTGAACGACGACTGTACTTTATCTGAACCTCTCCTCTGACATTCTTGCTTATACTTTGTACTTAGGTATTCACACACATGCACACACACATATACACACAGATCCCCACATACGTGTGTTATGCCTAGGTTGGCTCTCTTCCTAGGCTGTCAGCATCCAGAAGTGGCTTTTATGCCCGATTAGTATTTGTATCCTTTTCAGCATCTAACACATAATAGGTGTTCAATAAAAATTGGTCAAATGAATGAGTGCTTGATAATGGATTTGCTGAAGAGAATTATACTGAGTCATTTTTTCCTTCCTGACTATTTTATACACACAGAACCTGCTGTCTTTATGTCAGGTATCAAATACCTTGGGACACTTTGTGAAGAGCGTTCGCCCTTAAATTCAGCCGAAGGGTTGATAGGCTTCAGCGGCCTTTAGGAAGAAAACAGAATTAAGCAGGGCACACCCACAGGGTGGGTGGGGGCAGGGGCAGAGGGGTTTTCTGTCTGCAAAGGATCTGCTTTTCTAAGCTGCATCAGTTCTTTCAGCCTGGTCAGGCAAGCTTTGGTAAATGTTTTTGCTTCAGGGGACTGATGAATGCTTTGGTGTCCCTAAAGTATTAATGTGGTTTTACGAAAGGTAGTGAAACCTGGACCCTGAGGGAACGCAGTGGAATTAGGTCAAGTAAATCCCTGTTTGGGAGGGAAACCAGGTGCAGAGAAATGGGGTGGGAGAGAATTGTGTGGTGTGAGTGCCTGGGCACTGTTCTGGCCCAATCTGGGGAGAAGACCTTCCCCTATACCCTGAAAGGGACAATTGGTCTTGTCTGTTGCTGTGAAACTTAGATGAAACTTACACTCCTGGGAGTTCCTCCTGCAGTGCTGCATCCTGTTTGAAATTGCCAGAAGAGAATATTAAGAATGGTACTATTGGTAAAAGAGCTTCCACTCATCACTATGGACCCATCTCCATGTTCAGTTTCTATCCAATATCGTAATTCTCATAGCTACCCTGGGAGGTAAGGGTCACCGGTCCTTCTTTATGCGCAAGGAAGCTGCCATTCCAAGAGTCCAGTTTTGCCCAAGTTGCCCAGACGGTAAGTGTCAAACTGAGGATTTGACTCCTGTCTGGCTCCAAAACTTGGCCTCATGACCACCTAAGGAGAAGAGAATTACTTTTTCGTGAAAAAAAAATGTGGGGTATTCCCTAAAATGTAACCGTGGAGACCACGGAAACACAGTCTAGGCAGTGCTGCTTTGTGTAGCAGTGTGTGCTGCGGTGACGGTGCGGTACAACACGGTACCTGTGTGATGGTTGCAGCAAGTGGGCCACTTACACGTGCAAACGGGTGCTAGAAAGATGTGACCAAAATGAAAGAGGTTAGGGGAGCTTGGTGAGGTTATGGAGGGTTTGCTTTTTCGAAGTTTTCTTTAATATCATTGATATATATTTCTAATCTCTGTCTCTGTCTGTCTGTCTGTCTCTCTCTCTCTCTCTCTCTCTCTCACACACACACACACACACACACACACACACACGTGCAGTATGTTTAGCCTCTTCTTGCTTCCGTGATCCAAGGCTAGCCCAATGCAGGGCTACACTGGTGTCTACCACCCCCAAACCCCCAACACTCTCTACCACATTCCTTTCTTGGGTTCCCATCTATCCAAGTAAATCAACAACTTTCTTAACAGTGACTGAGGGTCTTTCCATTTCCTTTCAATCAAATCCTTTTCTTCTGTTTAATCTACCATCTATTTCCATATACCAATCCTGGAGCAAGTAGACACTCTGGAAATATTTGTTTAAACAAATCCCATCCCACCAAATTATAGATTTACCCTCTTGCACTAAGCTTTCAAGTTCATTTTGCTTAATAGCCACGATCCGAGACTATAAACTACCCTTCCAGCTTCCTCTGCGGCCCCACCCACTGTGCTAGGCTAGGGCCAGGCAGATGCATTTCAGTTCTTCAGACCCACTGGATTCTTTCCCACCCCAGGGCCTTTGCAGATACCATTGCTTCCCCTCGAAGTGAGCTTTCTTCCCTCCACCTCCGATCTGACTTTTCCCCGGTCCTGCTGCTTCTGGTCTTTGGACTGTCAGCTTGAACACCATGTCCTAAGAGGGGCCTCTTACCACTTTCTGCACAGCGGGTCGCTGACACTTCATTCTTTATCGCTACACCTTGTTTCCTTTGTAGCCAATCGCTATTTGTAATTAAGTATCTCTTTGCTGCCTTGCTTAGTGCCTTTTTCCCCCCAAGGATGTCAGATCTATGAAGAAAGGGGGTGGATTCTGTCGTTTTCAGCACAGGTACCTGGCACCCTGGAAGAACCTGGCACAGGCTGTAATAGATGCTCGAGTATTAACTGAATTGAATGAATGAATGAATGAATGAATGATTTAATGAGTATTTTTCATAATCTTTTTCTCATCTTTTTTTTTTTTTAAATCCTTAAAAATTCCTGGGTACTTTCTCACTGCTATTCTTCTGGTTATATAAATGAACGATTTTTTTCTCTTGAATGTGGTTTTGGGGTTTTCTGTGTACATTTTACCCCTTTAAGGTTCAGGGGTCATTTTATGTTCTCTGAACTTTGTGGGCAGATCTTCTGTCTTGTTCTTCCCTGCCCTCATAAGATGTGCCCCTTTTCTTGACAGCCAACTGGGAAAATCAACAGGACTATGGAGAACAATATATAGAAGGGAGGACATTGGGGAGTGAGGCCCTGGGATTGAGGCAGAACATGAGAGAGAAGAAATACTGCCGTGGACACGTGGCCCAGACTGCTCTCTAGTAGAGGCACCTAGAGGGAGAGATGATTTCTTCACATGGATTGCAAATCCAGCCTCGGCTCTGCGGCGGTCGTGATGGCAGGTGGAAACCGTCTGTTCAAAGTGAGCTCTGCCCATTAGCAGCACCAGCAGCACCTGGGAGCGTGTTTGCAATGCAGTCTTGGGCCTGGCATCGGACCTACTGTATCAGAATCCGTATTTTTGCCGAACCACTCGGGTCATTTGTATGGCCAATACATTTTCAGAGTCACCAGTCTACTCAAGAGGACTGCTGGAAATTCATTTTCCTAAAGGCAGAGGAAACATCTAGTCAATTATTGGCATGTGTTCCCGACAAGTTCGTATACCAGGAGGGAGGGAAACTGCTTGTGCGAGCTCTCCTCTGGCCGCAAAGAAGGCTGAAGCTGACATGAGCTGGGACAATGAAGGTGATCTTCTCATTTAACCTGGAGTTCCTGAGAGCCAAGATGGGGGTTTGGGGGACAGTCAAAACTAGGTGACAGAGGAGCGGATTTCAGAGATGAGCATGATGCAAGGTTCTTTAAGGGAAGATGGCACGACAAGGTGAGAGCCTTTAAAAACAGAACCTCCACTATGTATGAAACCAAACACCATGGCAGCCGAGGAAGAAAAGGAGGGTGTCTAAAAAGGTGGGTGTGGCTGCCCAAGGTAACTTATGGAATGCAGACATGCACAGAAGGAGGAAGGAAGAGCACACGACCGAGCATGAATTTAGAAGACTTACTTGGATCTATACCAAGAACGGCAGGTGGCTAAGGCAAGAGAAAAAATGTAAGTTGTTAAAGTGTTGACGACAAGAGCTTCTCTGGGTAAGTGTGGAGCATAGAGGGCTAGAGAGGAACATTTATGCTATTTGGAAAGCAGAGGGTGTCACCGGCTCAACACGGTCCGCCTGACTGCTGCCCCACCCCCTACTCTGTCTCTACCACATCATTCATGGCATTTATTGCTGCTTGGAATTAGGTAGTCTATTTCTTGTTTTCTCATTCATTATCTACTTTGACCTCTTCTAAGATGTAAGCTCCATGAGAACGGTGACTTCATTTTCCTGATTGACCACCAGATTCCTAGTGTCTGGCCCACGATAGATGCCACACACATGTGAATGAAAGAACCAAAGTTTGCGACGAAGCCGAATGCCTCAACCCCCGTGCTCCGGGGGAGGTATCCAAACTCTATACACTTCTGTCTGCTCTTTCCAGAGCTGGACATGAGGCTCTCCAAAGGACAGTAAGCTTTTAAGAAAAGAGAGGAGAGTTAGTCGCCTTCCTTGAGAGCCCACGCTGGGTCTGCACATGTGACATCAATGATGCCCCTGAGATCTCCCACTAATAGGGGCTGGTCTTCTCATTCCATTTAACAGATGAAGAATCGAGGTTCAGGAAAGTTAAGTGACCTGCCCAAAGCTACTCAGGAAGCTAGATGTGAATTGAGTCTCTCTGGTTCCAGAACCCACGCTCTTTCTATTGTATTGTATTGAGGCTTGGCAGGAACTGGAATTAAAGAGAAATGAACCCTTTAACTGCTTTAAATAAGCTTACATCTCCAAGCCCTGGACAAGGTAAGTATAAATTATTGCCACAATAATGCCGCTTAAAAAACCATTCCCAAACCCTGTGGTGGACAATGGGCGCTCATTTCTTGGTGGCGTGTTTGTGGGCCGGCTGGGGTTTGGCTGGTCTAGGCGGAGCTCTTCTGGGCATGACTCCCCACTGTGGATTGGGCCCAGGTTTGCTCCATGAGTCTTGCTTTATGCTGGGACCAGTGGGCCTCCTGGGGCCTGTCCTTCCCTTGGTGGTGGCAGAGCAAACATAGAATGAGAAATTTGTGATACACAGGGCCTAGACTGAGATGGGGCATGTTGTTCCTTCTGCCGACATTCCAGAGGCCAAAGCAAGTCACATGCAGCCAAGCTCAACCCCAGTGAGAGGGGAGATACGTACCATCTCTAGTGTGAGAACTGCAGAGTCACATGGCACAGGGTATTGATCCTGGGAGGCCTGAACGATGGGGCGTAATGGTGCGATTGACCATAGGAAGTGTGTGGAACATACATGGCTAGCAGGGACTGTGCCATGGGCTTTAAATATGTGATTTAGGGGTGCCTGGGTGGCTCAGTCAGTTAAGCATCTGACTTGATTTTGGTTCAGGTCATGATCTTGGGGTCGTGAGATTGAGCCCCGAGTCAGGCTCCAAGCTCTGTGCGAAGTCAGGTTGAGATTCCCTCTCCCTCCCCCGCTGCCCGTCCACCCCCCTCCCTGTGCATGCTCTCTCTCACTCTCTCTAAAATAAATAAATATATCTTTAAATACACAATTTCATGGAAGTCCCTCAAAGATCCCATTTGGTAGGATTACCATTATCCTTATTTTTCAACAAGAAAATTTAGGCTCAAATCGGTTAGCCTCTCAAGTTCTCACTGAAGTCAATGACCTACCAGGGACATACACCCAGGTCTCTTTGGCACCAAAGCCCATATTCTTAGCCCCGACTCAACTCTATGGAAACAACCAGCAGCTATGGTGAAAGACGAGCTGCCAGAAAGTTTTCAAAACCATATGGCTGACGAAGAAGGGGCCAGAAGACTAGATGCACCCAAACAGGTGAATTTTCAAGAGGTGGGAGAAAGTGGGCTCCTGAATCTGTACATGAGCTTGCGTTTCTTTCTGTGTCATGAATGGATGTCTTATGAAATACTCTAGGGAAAAAGCCGTCACTCCTGTGCCTGGGCTAACAAATCAGGCCGGATGCTGGTAGGAGGGGGGGAATTCATCTGAGCTTCCTCATGCTAATGCCTCAGCTTGGGTGGGTAATGGTTCAGCCAATCTCTTCTGCTCCCACTATTGGTTTTCTACTCTTGTGGTCAGGTGCTGCTCTTTAACGCCTGACAACCTTAATTCTCAATTAACCTATTCCCTGGGCCTTTGGTTTGGTTCCCTTGGGGGGTGGTTTGAGGGTTCCTTGTGTGAATGCCCGTTTACGTTCCTGCTGCTTACCCTCCCTGCCTTGCATATAACTCCCAGACACAGCTTGGCACCTGCCCCACTTCTCTCCTTACTAACCTGGCACGCCGTCAGGATTCGCCCAAGTCCTATCATCCCCCAAGGAGAGATACCTCCCTGGAACATTCTAGAACAAATTGAGAACAAGTGGTCTGTGGGGATTTCTAAAGGTGATTCATGAAGGTAGCCTGAGTTCAGTAAGGATGAACGTGGTCTAGCAAATCTGATTTCCTTTGTGAAAAAATGGGACTGCCAGATCAAGGGAGGGTCATGAGGGTAACGTCCTGGATTTTAAGGGGTTTGACAAATCCTTTCATGATCTCTTTTAGGAGATTGGGAAACACAGGCTGATTTCGGACAAATGGATTAGTTCTTGGCTGGTTAAAAAATGTTGCTGTCATTAATCAGATGTGCTGATTAGTGACAGCTTGAGGGAGACTGCTGGCATAGAACAATGGAACTCTGTCCTCAGCCAGATCCTGTCCGGGTCCTCCCCTACCCTTGCCCACCCCCCCCCTTTGTCTCTCTTTGAACAACTTGGATGAAGATACAGGAGGCTGGTTTGTAAAATTGGTGGGTGGCAAAAACAAAGGGGGGTAGCAAACACACACAAGAAAGCCAGGGCCAAGGTTTTTAAAATAATAATTAACATATACAGAACCTTACAAAGCCCTTCTTTAAAGAATGATCTTATGTAAGTCTCTAAACAGCTCTGTGTGGTAGGTATGACCAATTATCCTCATTTTAGATGGGACTCCGGACTTACACAAATTTCCCCAAGATCATTCAGTGTTACACTACAAAGCACCCAGGTTTATGTCCTGGTTTTTCTGATTTCAAATTCTATATTCTTTATTTTTTTTTTAATTTATTTGATAGAGATAGAGACAGCCAGTGAGAGAGGAAACACAAGCAGGGGGAGTGGGAGAGGAAGAAGCAGGCTCATAGCAGAGGAGGCTGATATGGGGCTCGATCCCAGAACGCTGGAATCACGCCCTGAGCCGAAGGCAGACGCTTAACTGCTGTACCACCCAGGTGCCCCATCAAATTCTATATTCTTTAAAATGGGCTAAAACAAACAAGAGAAAATGAAGAGAAGCATATTTTTAGAAATATACAAGCACAGATTGGGAGAGAGACCTGGTGTGCCAGCTGCCATGGGAATGCCTCCCAGCATCACTCCCGGGTCCCCAGATCTGTGCCATAGCCCACTGCCTCGCTCTTTGACAGAGCTGACCTTCTCATCCCCAGCCTGGCCTCCTCCAGGCAACTGGTAAGTTCATCCTGCTGGACATGAACAGGAATGCGAACTTGGTCCCCACTCTCATAAATCTACCGCCTCCTGTCTCATTCAGGGGTACCTGTAGCACGAGCTTAAGGGGCTTGCCAGTCACTGGCACCAGACTCTCACACTTTCTGGACCTAAGAACTGGCTTCAGTAATCCAGGAGACTTGAGGGGATTTTGATTCCTCCGGAGAATGCCCACAGCCTGTTAGCCCCGCGTTTATTCTGGTATACCTCTTGGGGACCTCCTCAGATTGCAGAAGGGAGCTCTCCAGAGTCATCCAGATAGGCGGGCAGATTCAGGAACTCATCTCCTTTCCTTTACTTCCTGGGCAGTTTGGTAGGAGAGGAGACAGAAAGAAGGGGGAGGTGGAGGAAGGTGCAGAAATGGTGGGAGCAGGTACCTTTGTGAACTTCTGTCTGGGTGTTGCATTTTGCCTGAGTCCCTCTGTCGTCTGGGTGATACAAGGAAGCCACTGTTTGCCTAGAATTTAATACTTCCTTCTGTTTGTTTTAATCCTTACCAGGACCAGGTGTGTCTTTCGGTTTTTGAAGTTTTCATCCATGGAAGTGTACTCACTTGGCACCATAAAAGTACTTTAAACAAGACACCCGGTTTTATATATCATAAAAGTAGAAACAAATTCAGTATTTTCAAAGCAATATATTTTAAACTATGTCCAAATACCAAGCTCTTACCTAGGGCAATAACTGAACTCTCCTGGAACAATAGATTGTAAAGTAGACGGATTGATTTTGTACAAGTGTAGATAATAATTTACCAAAAGCTTCCTAGGATAGGGACGTTCCCCACCATGCTGCAGTGAGACCAGCAAGACCTGATGGCCAGAGGCCATGTGCCCTCATCTTACCTACAGGTCCAGTTTCTGACATGGCCTCTGTGCAAACCCCCAATCTCGGAAATTTACATTCATAGGCATCAAACCTTGATGTTGGTCCTCTAGCCTCACACTCAAAATGTTGCCCTTCTGTTAATCACTGTCCCTCCTTCCTATTATCATCAATTGCAGAGCCCTGGCACGTTTGTCCTGATTTCAGGCTTCGCTGTTTGTCCTTCAGACGATCCTACAGCCAACAAGCCCTCCTGTACACACAAGCCAGCTTCACTCATGTCTCTGCACTTCCTCATTAATCTCTTGGGTAATTCTGAGGTGTGGAATTGATGGGCACAAGTCTTTTTTTTTTTTTTTTAAGATATATTTATTCCTTTAAGAGAGAGAGTACATGAGGAGGGGACAGGGGCAGATGGAGAGAGAGAGAGAAGAAGCAGGCTCCCAGCTGAGCATGGAGACCCGACGACACAGGACTCAATCCTGGGACCCTGAGATCATGACCTGAGCCAAAACCAAGAGTCTGATGCCCAACCAACCAAGGCACCCAGGCGCCCCAGGCACAAGTCTCTTTAATAGTAATTAACAGTGTCATCATGGGGGGCGCCTGGGTGGCACAGCGGTTAAGCGTCTGCCTTCGGCTCAGGGCGTGATCCCAGCGTTCTGGGATCCAGCCCCACATCAGGCTCCTCTGCTATGAGCCTGCTTCTTCCTCTCCCACTCCCCCTGCTTGTGTTCCCTCTCTCGCTGGCTGTCTCTATCTCTGTCAAATAAATAAATAATCTNTTTAAAAAACAAACAAACAAACAAACAAACAAACAAAAACAGTGTCATCATGGGCAACATACAGATCCACCAAATTTTGGAACAATTGACAAAGCAAGTTGATCATTTGGTGCAAACAAAACACTTACTCAATTTAGTTGTCATACCTTCATTGAAACAGGATGTTTTACAGCATCTGTGAACTGACATTGCCCCTTCTACCATTCTGAATATATGAAGGATTTATGTATTTACTCAGTGAAAATTGATTAGTATTAGCATTGTTAAAACTATGCTTTAATTACTTTAAATACTCCACTGAATGATGTTTGCCCTGCTCTATTACAGCATTAAAATTCATGTTCCCCTTAAAAGCCTGGACCCAAGTGGTTCAGTCTCAAAATGGTGTCGTACTGGGGCGCCTGGGTGGCTCAGTCAGTTAAGCCTCAGACTCTTGATTTTGGCTCAGGTCACGATATCAGGGTTGTGAGATTCAGCCCCGTGTTGGGCTCCACACTGAGTCTGGAGTCTGTTTGAAGTTCTCCTTCTCCCTCTGCCCCTCCCCCTCCTTTTCTCAAAAAAAAAAAAAAAGCTGTCATACTTAAGAAGTACAATACAATAGCCAAAAGAAATGACAAAGGAATTCTACTCCTTCCTCATATCTCCTGGACAGTGAAGCAGATCTAAGCACACAATACACAGACGATCCCTTCCTCACACACATACTCCACACCCTTGGCTCAAGTTCCCGACCCCCCCCAAACCCTCCCCCTCCTCTGCATGTGCTGTTATTTTTCTCTTCTGTCCATGCCATCTGTTCTTTCCTTCTGTGGAACTTAGCTTCTCTCCCAGTAAGAAAGAATACTTTCTGGATAGAGGAGGAAAATCAGATTGGCATCTTTAGGATTTCTCTTAGATGCATGAAGAACGATGAAGTCTTTCACATGCTCTAAAGTGGGAAACACAATGAAAATGTCATATATTACCATGATTTTTGTAGTCACCCACTAATTATCAATGATATAAGGTCATGGAATAGATACGCCTTGTACCCCAAACAAATCACTTAGCTGCTAAAAAGTACTCCCAGGTCTTTAATATTGTGTTTTATCCATTTTAGGACCCCCTCCTCCCCATCTTTTAACATTTCTGAAATAAGAACATGCCTTTCAATGAATAATGTTTTAGAATCACCATTAGCCCGTTTCCCCCTCCCCCATTTTAAAGTCTCTGGAACCTTCTCATCAGGGAGGTCTGAACTAGGATGAGGACGATTGATTCCACCTGTTTGGCACTGACTGCCGAGCGCCACAGTGAGCGCAAGACCCTAATGCAACTGGGGGCAGGGTTTCCAGGTCACTGTTGTGGAAGAGGCCGGCGGGGGAGCAGCTTGTCCATGAAGGGGAGGGACTCCTGGAGCAGGGGTCAGGCCTGTGGCCATCTGCTCTTGGGGTCTGGTAGCTCACCTGACTTAGGAGACCCAGGTGAAAGGGAGCCTCAGGACTCCATTTAAACCTCGTTGTGCGGCGCACATCCCGCTTCAGGATTCCTTGCCGGGCACCTGGGATTCCTCCCCACCCAATTCCAATATCAGGCAGCTGGTCCTAGAGATACAGACCATGTCTGAAGTCAGGCCCCGCATTCCTGTGACATTCAGTCTTGTAGCCCCTGCAGGCACCTTAAGGGACCGCAATTCGAAATTGTACGAAACAATTGCAACGATGCTGTGGCGTCCTGCCAGGAGCCCAGGGGTGCCGGGAAGGTGCGACCCTATTAAGGTAAGGAAGTGAAGCAGCACAGGAAATGCAAACAATGCAGAGGCCGGGGATGGAGATCCAGGACGGGATGACTTCAGAGCGGTCAGGAGGACCTCAAAGCTAGGTTGGCCAAGCCAAAAACAACTGGGGCAGAAATCTATAGCTGCCACTCCCAGGAAGCAGCTGTCCAGGAGAAGGGCAGACAGTTTCCAGAGACCCTTCCCCTGGGGCGGGGTCTACGGGGAGACAGCAATGCTGCTGGGAGCAGGGAGGCTCTTTGGTCTGGCTGATCCCCGCTAGGGCCAGGTGCCCAGACCCTGAGTAAATAAAGGGCAGTAGGAATGTGTGAGGGCTCACCTTTCAGAAAGTATTTCTGTCTTCCTTGTTTCCTTTACGGTTTGTTGGCTTAGCCCATACTGGGATAGTTTCTCCTTTCGGCCCGATGGTAGCCTGCTCGGTATCTGGAGAGCTCTTGTTAGTGTTACATCATGTTAGGCTGGCCTAACGCCTAGTGGTCTTTGAGGAGGCTAACGGGGGCCTTTTCTAATTTCAGAAGGTATTAGATGTGGCCATCCTAGTCCCCGCACCTGCAGCTATCCCCCAGCAACACCTGAATCCGTGGTGCCCAGAATCTCATGGCAAGGGCGGCCTGTTCTTCCATCCTCCTCCAGCCTAAACCTGAGTCTTGCATCCACCTGAGCCAAAGACACAGCAGTGCTGGGGTGAGGCCGCCGGCATCTGGGGCCCTGGGCTCTATGGAGAGAACGAGGGACGAAATGGAGCCAGCTAGAAGCATTTGTCCCTTTTTACCACTTATTGAGAGATCTATACACGCCAGGCACAATGTAATTCATCTTTTACCAACCTTCTTTCGTGTAATCCTTACAAGAACCCATACATCGGGGGTCCAGAGAAACAGAACCAATAGAACTGTGTGTGTGTATAGATATAGATATGGTATAGATATACGTCTCTCTCTCCAGAGCACATACAGTGTATCTGTGTCTGCTATATGTAGGTCTATACTCTCTCAAAGAGCTATAGCATAGATATTCCGATTATATATATTTATATAATTTTCTATATATATTTGAGAGAAAGATTTTTTAAAATTATTTACTAAATTTTATTTATTTATTTATTTATTTATTTATTTATTTTAGAGAGAGAGTATAGCACGAGCAAGCGGGGGTAGAGACGGAGGGAGAGAATCTTCAAGCAGACTCTCCAATGAGTGCGGAGCCTGACATGGGGCTTGATCCTGTGATCCTGAGATCCTGACCTGAGCTGAAACCAAGATTGGATGCTCAACCGGCTGAGCCACCCAGGAGCATGGAGAGGAAGTGATTTGAAGGGATTGGTTCATGTGCTATGCGGCTGGTAAGCCCCAGATCTGTAGAGCGGCCTGCGGGTTGACTTGGGGAGTGTTGATGCTGCAGGTGAAGCCTGAAGGCAGTCTCCTGGCGGAAATAGCTCTAGCTCGGGGGAGGTCAGTCTTTTTGCTCTGTGCGGTCTTTTACCTGATTGCGTGAGGCCCACCCACATTATGGAGGGCAATCTCAAACTCTAATGACTTAGCTGTTAACCTCATCCCAAAACTGTTAACCTCTTTGTAGACACATCCAGAATAGTGTTTGACTACCTCCGTGGGCACCATGGGCCAGCCAAGCTGACATAGAAGTTAACCACCACAGAGAGGTATTACTGTACACATTTTACAGGTGAAGCAATTGGGGTTTAGACACTAAGCAATGTAACTGAGATCACAAAGCCAGGGAGTAGCAGCATTAGGCTTTTCTGTCCTTACTGCTTCAAACCCCCGTGTTTCTGTATTTAAAGCATGGGCTCTTAGCCATTTTGTCTCATTCTCTCCTTTCCTGCAGTGGTGCTGGAGAGCACAGGTCGGAAAGTCAGTCAGTGATTGCATATGCGCGGACCCTAAGGATAGGCAGAGCAGAAGTAGCTAAGACGTGTTGGCTGGAGGAGGGGTGGTCTCAGGAACCAAGTAGGAGAGGGACCTGAGGCACTGGGCCTCGTCAGACCTACCAGACGTTGCTGGTTGGTTTCCTGGGGGTGAGCTGGACAGTGTAGAGTAGTTTGGGAAGGGTTAATGACAGGTGAGAAAATGCAGCAGGGAAAGGACCATGAATCCCAGCACCGGAGCGGGCGAATGCCATGGTGCTGGCCTGTTCCCAGGGGAGAGACTGGTCTCCAGGCAGAACCTTCAGTGCGAGCTCACCCTTCGCTTACTCTAGGCCGAGGAGTCAGACTTCGGAGAATCCTGTCTCTGAGGAAACCCTAGCTCCAAAATGTTTCTCCCCTGAGGATGAGGTAGTCATTCCTCAATCCGCAACAAAGCCTTATAGACTGAGGTACCCTGATACAAAGCTCCGGGAACATTCACAAAAACTGGAGGGAGGCATGTGGAAGGTTCTCTGAAAGTTCCATGGTGGCAGAACCACCAGGCATATTCTTAGGATCATATGACATCCGACCTAAGAGAGACTCTAGGGGTTTACTCAAAAAAGAATTAAGGAATTTAAAAAAATCAGAATTCAAATAAAAATCCATGTTTCAGGGCTCCTTTGAGAAATCAGACGACAACCAGACGACTGGCAGCGCAGAGTTCAAATTCCTATGGTAGTTGAATTGAGTTGCAGTGGTTGAGAAGAAGTCCTCAGCTCAGGAGGCGCCTGTACGGGATCTCTGCAGTCCCTACCACCCCCTATTGCCTGCTGGGCACTGGGATTTTCCTTAGGCTCATTGTGCTCCCTTCCTTTACATTTGCTGCCTGCCTCTGGAATCCCTGCTGTAGACCAACGTTTCCTTTACCGAGGAGGAAACAAAGGCCCACAGAGGGGATCCATCTTGCCCAAGATGAGGTGAATGAGGACTTGAACCCAGGGCTTTTCCTACACACCCAGTCTCTTTTCTCCACACCTGGAAGAGAAAGCGTTGGGAAGCCGTGCTCTCCGGACACCAGTCTAGTGTGCTGTCCATCGTTATCTTCGGAATGCTACAAGGACTCCGGGCAATAGGAACCAGAAAGGGAATGTGAAGGTGACGGTGATAAGATTTTTTTTTTTTTTTAACAGTAAGAGACTGTGACTCGGAGAGGAAAAAATTTCCCCAGTCACAAAGATCAAGGAAGCAAAAATGTGGAAGAGAAAGAGGAAGGAAATTCAAGCTGCCCCAGAGTCGGAGCTGTCAGAAACACCAAAATCCCCCCAGACTGGGAAACATAATTATTACAGAAAGCCTTGCTTCGATCGGAGTCTGGGGACTGTCAACATTGAGAAACTTTAGAAATTGCAAATTTTTTTTGTAGATGAAAGATAAAAACACACTTGGATGGGGAAAGGGGAAGTTCTATTTTTGAAGTGGACACTGATCTGGAATAAACACTGCCCTAAAAATCAGACAGTGATACAGGCACCCTGCTTCAAAGCTGAAAAAGAAACTTGATTTGCATTATCTTACATGTTACAAAAAGCTTCGAATTGTTTTATGGCCAAAGGGGTCTGTTCTCCTTTTTGCTCCCCTGATGGCATCCTGTGATCTCGGAGAGAGATGCTTAAATGCCAGGAAGCTGCTGGCAATGTCTCAGACCAAATATCCATGAGAATAGATGACCTTGTTGGCACAAAGTGGCTTTCTTTCTCACAAGGGTGGTTTTCTTGTTTGTTTTTTTGTTTTGTTTTGTGTTTTTTTGTTTTATTTTGTTTTTTTGGTTTGTTTCTAGCACGTGTTTGTAGAAATTAGTTCCTCCAGGACGGGAATCTTCCACCTCTGTTAGTTTGGGTCTTTACTGAGCTCTGAAGGGCCTGCGAGGCAGGAGATGCCCCTGCTCCCCCGAGGGTGGGTAGTGGAGCCTCTGAGCTTTGTGGTCTCTGCACTCCCAGAGCTGACCTGGGCTTACTGTGCGCTGTGACTTACTAAGGCTGGATACGCTACGATGTTTTCAACAATTTCTGGTAGCCTTTTGCTTCTCCCAATATTACTTTTTAGTTGACTTACAACGTGGCCTGGGCAGTGGGCCTTGCATATATGTCCCTCTGAAAACGCCACACTGTGTGCAAAAGTTTTATGATTAGCAGAACTTGAATTTATGTAGCGTGCGGAAACTGTCTTAAAACATTCCCTGCTCCCATAACCTGTTTTTCACACAAAGTCAGCCTTGGGTGGGTTCTCGGAAGACTCTCTTCTGTGGTTCCGTCCTCGCCTTCCTGGGCAGGCCAGGATCTCCAGGGAGACGCTGAGAAGTGGTTGTAGCTGCTGTCATGTCCCTGGTCTTCAAGGCACTGCTCTGGGCCCACCCAGTTTGGTGCACTCACCCTTTCTTATTACATGTGGGGTAGGTTTTAAAAAAAGTATTTTCTTCTTTTTCTAGTTGACTATTTTTTTATCATGGTAGATGTTGAATTTTATTGAACGCTTTCTTCATCTATTAAGATGGTCATGAGATGTTTTTCTTTTGCTCTGTTATGCAGTCAATTCATCCCGTTGTACTGTCTTTTTCCTTATGTATACGTGGATTCAGTTTGCTGGTGTTTATGATTTTGTGTCACGTTCATGAGTAGAATTATCCTGTAGCTTTCCTTTTCCACACTGACCTTGGTTGTTGGTACGGGTTATGCCAGCCTCAAAAAGTGAAAAGAGTCATGCATTTTTCTTTCTTCCTTTTTTTTTTTTAAAGATTATTTATTTATTTATTTATTTGACAGAGAGTGACAGCCAGCGAGAGAGGGAACACAAGCAGGGGGAGTGGGAGAGGAAGAAGCAGGCTCATAGCGGAGGAGCCTGATGTGGGGCTCAATCCCAGGACTCTGGGATCATGCCCTGAGCCAAAGGCAGACGCTTAACGACTGCGCTACCCAGGTGCCCCTCTTTTTTTTTTTTTTAAGATTTTATTTATTTATTTTACAGAGATAGAGACAGCCAGCGAGAGAGGGAACACAAGCAGGGGGAGCGGGAGAGGAAGAAGCAGGCTCAAAGCAGAGGAGCCTGATGTGGGGCAAGATCCCATAACACCAGGATTACGCCCTGAGCCGAAGGCAGACGCTTAAATGCTGTGCCACCCAGGCGCCCCCATCTTTTTTTTTTTTTTTTTAAGATTTATTTATTTATTTTAGAGAGCGAGAGAGCATGAGCAGGAGAAGGAGAGAGAGAATCTCAAGCTGACTCCAGGCTGAGTGCAGAGCCAGACATGGGGCTCGATCCCACGACCCTGAGATCATAACTTGAGCTGAAAACTAAGAGGCGGGTGCTTAACTGACTGTGCCACCCAGGTGCCCTGAGCAATGCTGATTCCTATTTTGTGGAAGAATTTATCCGAGACTGGAATGTTACATTTATTTTGTGAGAACTTTTTTTTTTTAAGATTTTTATTTATTTATTTGAGACAGAGAGAGAGCACAAGCAGGGTGAGCAGCAGGCAGAGGGAGAGGGAGAAGCAGGCTCCCCGCTGAGCAGGAAGCCTGATGTGGGGCTTGATCCCAGGACCCCAGGATCATGACCTGAGCTGAAGGCAGATGCTTACCCACTGAGCCCCCCAGGCGTGCCCTCTGTTTCTTTACTCTGGAAAGGCCGGGGAGTGGAGCTGGGGAGAGAGGCAGAATAGGAGGAGAGGCAGGTGTAGAGCAAATCCTTGCTCACGGCAGTCCCCAGAGCTCTGAGACGTTCTGGGTGCTACTCCACACGGTGGAGAGACCCATTCTAGACCAGCTGCACAGGGCAGACTTCTCCCTGAAGAGGAAGCAAAAATGATCAAAGGTTGTTCATCTTTTTTCCAATTAGACTTTTAGATAATAAACAATTTGTTTCTTTATACATACACAAACAGGATTTTTCATAAACGTGAACATATCCTGTAGTCTTCTCTTGTTCTTGTCATTTTCCTCATTCTCGATTTTCCTCGCCTGGGCTCCTCCTTATTCATCACCCTTGGACCTCAGCCTCCACCAAATAAAACTTGTTATAGCCCAGGATGTATTCTTCCAGATTTTTCGTTTGTGTTTTTCATTTGATAATGCCTCATGGAAATCCCTCAAAACCAACTGACACAGCTCTAATTCATTCTCCTAACAGTTATAAAAATCTCCTTTTGTGTGAATATACATAATTTATTGGATCATTCCCCTACTGATGGGCATTTTTTCTGGGTTTGTCACTACAAACAAGGCTACAATAAATATTCTTGTAAACATGTCCTTTGTACCAATAGTTTTATGTTTATGGGATAGATTCCCAGGAGCGAAATTGAAGGGTGGAAGGGTATGTGATATTTATTACATTTTAATAGACCTTGTCAGATTGTTTCCAAAAGGCTGTGACAATTTATGTCTCTATCTGCAGTGTGGGAGAGTACCCTCTTCACTGCATCCCCTAGTTTTTACTCCATTTGTAGTCACTTGATGCTCTCAATTTAAAAACCTTTTGGCATATAATGGGAGTAAAGTGATATCTCATTGTTGCATACATTTGCATTTCCCAACCATAATTAATTTAAATAATTTTGCTATTTGGATTAGCTCTTTTTTGAATTGTCTCTTTACTGTTTTTTTGTGTATTTTTCTGAGTTGTCTTTTTGTTTTTTTGGGGGGGACCAATTTGTCAATGCTGTTTTTGTCTTATAGATGTTAATCTTTGGTCTGTCATGTGTATTATATTGTATCCCAAATCTATTATTTTCCTAATTTTATTGGTGGCATCTTTTTTTTTGGCGCACAAGTGTATAAGGGTGTTTACCCAGTTGAATGTGTTTATCTTTTGTTTTCAATGTCCTGCTTCCAGTATCAGTTTGAAAGGTATTTGTCAACCTTAGGATTATAGGTCAGAGCAAAGAGGCCCCAGGGCCATCAGGTGAGAAGTACTTACCCCAAGGTCCCCCAACCTGACAATGGATAATGAAGTGAAGAAGTTTTGCTTATGACTGGGTGCACTCCGTTCCGACAATGGCTGGAGACGCTGCTTCAGACTAATGGACCATCCAGGCAGAATTAAGCAGTGGGATGATATTACACCTGGGACCCGCACCATATCCAGGGAGGACAGCTCATGTCACTACAGAGTGACCTGGAGCCCAGAGCGAGAACTGAAGGAGAGAAGAGAAGACTGACAAGGAAGTGCCTTCCCTTTCCCCACAAACAGGGTAGGACTCGAGAGATGAGAAGTCCAAGCGCCCGTGAGGAAGTGAAAGCTCAGAGAGGGCTAGGATTGGCCCAAGGTCACACAGCTTGTTCAGCAGCAGAGCTGGAATATAAGTCTGGTCTTCTAACTCAAAGCCCTGTGCTTTTCCCAGATTCCATACACGCCACTCTTGGTAGAATTTTGGTCATAACCACAGAGCGTCGTTGAAAGCTGACTGCGTGCCAGGCACTGTTCTGAGCACTTTGCATGTACTGTCATATTTCGCCCTCATAAAAATCTAGGAGAGGGGAGCTAGCATTTTCTCGAGGAGAGAACTGAGGCATAGAGAAAATTAAATACTTCATCCAGGGTTACATGGTTAAAAATTGGTAGGGCTTCGATTCTAACTCAGCGTGACTCCAAAAGCCTGTACCACTAAGCTTAGGCTACACAGCCCTCCGACGGCAGTTCCCGGCCTCTCTTCCTCTCGTTCGCTTTCTACCCTTTATAAAATAGATTAGTATATATATTGATTATGTTTGCTTGTCTGTTTTCCAGTGTGTCATTTCTAAGGTTGTTTCTCTGCCGCTACAGCAAGTTCAGTTGAGTGAAGTTCGTTGGGTGTTGTCCTGTGGCCAGGCCTCCGTTATTGATGGGATAATTGACCTCATGAAATGTATTTGCTGATGTTCTGGATTACAAAGACAAACCAAACAAAGAGGACGGGCTGGAGAGGAGATACCGCAGAGACACAGGGAGCCTGCCTTCCATCTCCGCCTGGGGTTTGCTGGGGCCCCGAGGATCTCCCAGACCCTCCTGGTTTATTCCAGATTCTGTGGAGTAGATCAGGGTGCTGGTCATTAGCTGTGCTGGTTCATGCTCAAGAGTAAGGAGAAAATTCTAAAATATGAAATAGTGACGGCTGAGGTTTTCCCACTCTCCGTTGTCACGCTCACTTTGCGGAAGGGGTTTGGGAAGCCGTTTCTTCTACTAGAGTCAACAAGTATTTTCCAGCATCTGGGTCCAGAGCATGACGCCAGGCATTGCAGGAGACTCCACATACCTTAGCTTCAGTCTGTGCCCAGTATCCTTAGGGAGGCAGATTCGTATCCACTGTAACACAAAATGGACAGAGTGAAGTGTCCTAGTGGGGGTCAAATCCCAATACACAGGGAATGTAGGAGAGGGGTGAGTTTTCAGTGGGAGTTATGGGAAAGTCATCCTAGCATGATGTCCTAAGACAAACCCAGACACTCTATTTGAACAGACAGACTTGTGAGAGGCGTGGGGAGGAGACACAGGTAATGTTTTTATTCAGGAGTTCAGAGACCTGGGCTCTGGCCCCCACGTCTAACGTCCTTACCAGTTGTGCGACCTCACCCCAGTCACTTCATCTCTCTAAGTTTCTTCATCTGTGCTGTGGGGACATTAAAAAGTACCTGCCTCATGCATTTGTTGGGAGGATTTTAGCACAGTATTTGGCACATCAGAGGCTCTCGGTAAATGCTTGAAATGAAGTGTGTGTGTGTGTGTGTGTGCACATGGGCACTCACGGGTGCGTGTCGGGAGAGCGTTCGTGGGTGGGCAGGAGGGGAAGGGCTGGAGGTGACTGTGGGTACGGGGCAGGTCGTGATGACAAAATTGGGGGAGGAAGATAGAGTGAGAGATAAGACTAGAAAGCTACATAAGAATCAAAGAGTGGAAAATCTTAGATTTTACTCTGTTGGAAACAGAGCTACCCATGTTTTTGATCTGATGATTAGAAGGTGCCCTCAGGTCATGGAAGAAATGACCAGACCTTGGGGTTGTAGACTCAAATATTTACTTCGAGTCTATTTAGAGAAACGGATTGTACCCTTCCCTGAAGCTATACCCCTACCCCGCCCTTCTTTTTGTCTTAAAGGCTGTCCTGCCCCTGTGTTTGAAGACCTAGGGGACAAAGGTGATTTGAGCTTTCAGGGGGCAGGAGGGGGAACCCAAAATTATGTCTCATCTAGTCACATCCTCCAAACCAGCTCCTTTCTGAGTTTCTTCATACAGGCTCCAAAAAATAATGGGCTTAGGGGGAGAGGCTTATAAGGTTAGCAGAAGATGTCGAACCACGTGACACCTGATTTACTTCCATGGAACGGTCTTTTCTTCCTTGGAACAATAGCCTGCAAGATTGTAAAGAAGGCATAGGAGCTCATGACTCAGTCACAGAGAGGCCTTCCTGCTGCCAACCAGTCCTCTGGAGAATGGAATCCTGAGGGCAGATTTAGGGACTGAAATCCAAATCTGGGGAACTGCCAAAGTGCCCTGCCTTGGCCTGCCAAGTTCAGTGGGAACTTCTGTGAACTTTCTTTGCAACAGAATCAGCTGCTTTGGTTCAATGCAATCTCAGCGTATGGCATTGTTGAGTGTAGGGTCTGAGGGAAATAGACCAGGCCAGGGCGTTTACTTAGCTCATGAAGCTTAATGGCCAATGTTAGACGCATGGCTCCGGCAATCTTTTCTGATTGAAAAGCTGCTTGGAGCTAATCTGGCCCCCTCTCCTTTATTACTGTTCTTTGGAAGAAAGTCTAAGAATTGCGCTATCGTGGGAGTTAAGATTTCAAGTCAATGATTAATGGCACGATGGCTTGTGTTTTCTTTCTGAATTAACCCATGTGACCCATGGCATTTGCACCTCATGTTAACCATTAGACACAGAAATGAGTCCTGGATTTATTTGGATGGTAGAATCCTAGGGCCCGTTGTTTCAATTTATAGTGAGAGGACTCTGTGATGGGAAGGCCTTTTCCCGGGGAGCAGGAATGGGGGGCCTGCCTTCTGTCCCTCTGGAGGAAGAAGTTCTGTTGGCCTCTGTTTGCTCCGTGACTGAGGCTTGTCACAGGGAGACCTTTCAGTGTTTCATATAAAAGTCCCTTTGATGATGCATCGCTAACCAAATCTAGAACCAGCATAGGCCATTGTGCACTTCGAATGAATCAGGCCTCTTTCTTTAAAAACGTCTGCTTTTCTTACAGCAACTTTATCATTTTTATTCTTTAAACTCTTGCCGTACTTAATGGGAAAAGAGGCAGTCCGTACAGGTACTCTTGCCAAGTGATTAGTTTCAGGTAAAGTCAGCTTCAATTTGAGCAAGAAAATGAAAAGTCTGATTTTCAGTTTCTGTGGAGCCCCTACTCCTGCCAGAAATCGTGTTGAGCCCTGCCCCCCACCCCCAGTTGCTTTCAGTGCTTTGCCCAACATTGTGTATGTGTGTGTTTTTTGGTTTTTTGTTTTTTAAGGGCTTGTGATGCCATGGGGTGGTAGGGAGGAGGGATGGGAGCTGTTTGGGTCATAGTTTTCTGGCTTTGGAAAGGATCGCCTTCACATGATTTGTTCCTTTAATAAGAATTGTGTGGGTATATGGTGGGGAGAGAGAGAGAGACAGAGACAGAGAGACAGAGACAGAGAGAGAGAGTGTTGGAGGGGATAGGACTTTAGTCCTAACTACCTAAACTAAGGCAGACCTTAGTTGAAGGACTTCCTTTTATTTAATTACTTCAATTTGTTTTAAGTGTTGATGTTTAATTAATTTATTTTTTAAAGACTATTTATTAGAGAGAGAGAGAGAAAACGAGCTGGGGAAGGGCAGAGGAAGAGAGAGAATCCCAAACAGATTCCCTGTTGAGCATGGAACCCCACATGGGGCTCAATCTCATGACACTGAGATTCTGACCTGAGCTGAAATCAAGAGCAGGATGCCCAACCCAGGCACCCCAATATTTAATTTATTTTGAGATTCAAATAACATTAAATGAGGATGTGGCTTTCTTATGTTTTTTGAAGAAACATGAATGAATGAATGGACAAACGAACGAACGAATTAATGAATGAATACTGGAGTCTATTTGACATGTAACATTGTGTCAATTTGAGGTGTATAACATGCTGATTTGATACATTTATGTATTGCAATACGATTGCCACTGCAGCCAGAGTTAACACCTCTATCACTTCACATAATTACCAGCTCTTTTTTTCTGTGGTGGGGATAATTAAGATCTACTCTCTCAGCTGGTTATATGATCATAAAACAATATTGTCTAGATCCACTATCCTGTGCACGGGGTCTCCGGAATGGATTTACCTACCAGCTGTAAGTCCGTACCCTACGTAATGAAGCACATGCAGCCAAGAAAGCATGAATTTCAAAGGCTGGGGAACGTAAGCATGAAGTCTCCTGATTCACACTCTGATCTCACCTAGATGGCTCTCCTCTCCCTCCGTCTTCTCTGAAGGGAAATGCACTCATTTCTTAAAGCCCAGCTCACTGGGCACTCCCTCTCAGAAGTCTGCCCTGACCATCCCAGCCAGGAAACTTTCCTCTTCTAAAAATTCTCCTGCACTTTGTTCAAAGCGTCTCTGAAACTGTTCTCGATTGCTGTTACATCTCCGAAGTCTGTCTGTTTTTGTATTACTGCCGTGCCTAACACAGGGGTGCACACGAGTGAGTATGCAGCCGAAGGTATGTTATATAGTTACTGTGTAAACAAAAGGATGACCTGGAAATTCTGAGAAAAAGAAAAGAAAAAGGTCGTGTAGTAGATGACTATATGGGAAAGGACGTAAACCTTAGAAGACGTCTCGGGTACCTGCCGCAGAGCCACACCCTGAGGCCACAGCGAAGCTAGGAATGTGCTGACCCAGGAGGAGGAAGTGAGAGGAACAAACAGCAGGGTCCCGGGTAGCAGGGGCTGGGAGGGGGGCGGGCTTCCTCTGCGCCTGGGGCTCTCCATGGCCAGTCCATTCACTCTTCTTGCTCCATTTATTCGGGGGTCCTCTAAGCCAGATTTCCTGTTTGTTGATCCTGACTGAAGTTTTAATTTACCTATACTTTCTTCGGAAAACCTACATTGGAAGAAGCTTCTGGACCCTTCCATGGGCTGTGTCCTGCTGCTTCCTGAATATTTCCTTCATCCTTTAGCTCAGACCTCTGTAGCTGAGGTCAGGGGCAAAGGGGGCATTTTCTGGGTCCATTCTGTAACTCTCACAGGAACGCCAGATTCCTATTTCCAATCACCTATTTCATATTTTCTGGTGGGTGTCTGGTAGGCATCTTAGGCTTGGTATGTCCGAAACCAACTCTTGACCCTGTGCAGTGTACACCTGCCTCTCTCCTAGCTGTCCCGTTTCCACAGACGTCAGATCCAGCCCTCAGCTGTTCAGGTCGGTCCCCTCGCAGTCCTGTGGCTGCCTCTCTTGCTTTCCAGCTGCACATCCGGGCATCAGCTGTCCCGCTGGCATATATTCTAAATCCACCAGCCACCTCTCCCCACCACTACCGCCGCTTCAGGCCACCGCCATCTTTTGCTGGCACCTTGCAATGGCATCTAACTGATTTCCCTCTATCTGTCCTTGTCCCGCCTTCATGACGCCTTCTCAGCAGGCAGAACAATGGCCAAATCCAGGCGTTCCCTGCTCAATACCTTCCAGTGGTTTCCTAAATCTCTCGGGATGAAACGAGAAGCTCCTCCCACTGCCTTTAAAATCTGACGTGTTCTCCCCCTCCCCCTTCTTGATTCCGTCCCCTGTCATTCTCACCTCCACACAGACCTTGCTGTTTCTGAAACGTGCTGTGCGCCTGCCTCAGGTCCCACTTCCTACTTAGAATGTTCTTCCTTCAGCTGTTCGAGTCCCCATGCCCTCTCTCCCAAACAGCCGACTGTCTCGTCGTCACTGTCTGTTCCCTGCTCTTCCTAAATTTCCTCCCAGTCCTTCCCCTTCACTACATATGCGTTTGTCAGGGGCATTATTTCACCACCAACGTGAAGAAAAGCTCTATGAAAGCAGGGAGTTTCTTTGGTTTGCTTGACCTAGCTCTGTGCCTAGCATCTGCTAGGGACTCATTAAATCTTGGCTGAATGAGGTCCAGGAAGGAACACTCTGGATGCCTATTATAGGACGCTGTCTCCCGCGGCAGCTACTGGGGTCTAAGAAATGAGTTAAAAGGCCAGGGAGCATAGGGAAGAGCAAACCCACCTCTGAGATGAGTTCTTCTGTTTCCTACAATGAATGGCTTAGGTCTTTTGTGTTATTTTCTCAAGACAATGAGACAACATTGATGGCTACTCATGTTGGTCTTTTCTTGTGGTAGTTAATAATACATGCCAGGGACACATCAGCGTGTGTGACATCCCAACCACCTTTCCCAATTGCTTCCAACTATGTCAGAATGATTAACTGTTCTATATTTGATCTTGGTCAGACAAACACCCTCAATGCTGGCTACACTCATAATATGATCTGGATTCTCCTGTCAAGAGACTAACAGTCTATTCTGGACACCACCAAGAAGATCCAATGTTCTCATGAAGTTTTAAACCGTTTTGGTCCATGGATTAGGAACTCTGATTTGCATTGCAAGTGTTTTGGATCTTCTTATTCTTTAAGCAACAACAGTAACAGTAATAATAATAATAATAATAATTTTAAAAACCTAAAAGATTATTTCAGAGAACCAATTACTAACTACCTTATTGGGAAATCTTGGATGTGTAGCTAGGCCTAAAAACTGAAAGGATTCTGGCTTTGTGTTCAGATGGTGGGCTCAACATACTTGTCTAAGTTAGCTTTCTCCCCAGACCAAGCTGAAAAAAAAAAAAAAAACACAAAACCCCCAAGGACAGGGAGAACAGGAGAGGAGACAGCAGCAACACAATTTTGGAAGTTGGACAACAGATGGACATGTAAAAACTGACTTAACAGATTGGAAAAAGCCATAGCCCAAAATGGCAGTGAAGAAAGTGAGGAAACCAACCTGTACAAAAGGCATAGATACTTCTAGAACTGTGCATGAAAGGGGAGCTCATGTTGAGAGCAGGGTGAACCTATTTGAGAAGTTACTGGATCTCTAGATCACCTTCCCCAGTCCATGCCTCTGAGCGTTACACATACCTGAAAGATGTTTGGAAGTTTATCTTCTGGAAGTCCCTCCCTGGTTGACAGATACCAGGTGGATGGGCAAACATGACCAAAATAGGGGGATTAAGTGATTGTATGTAGATTGAATACTGATGGTACGGATCCCTGCCCAAACTGGCAGAAGATACTTAAAGTAAGGCCCAAGTTGTAAAGAAAGAATGAACAAAAATTAGACCTCCGTGACCGAGCCTCTGTAACCAGCAGGGTCTTGGGCCTTGACAGAGTGATAGTCATAATGTTTAACAACCAGCAAGGGCACTGGACAATCAGAAAGATGCCAGACAGAAACAACTGGTGAGTCTACATGGTATGGTTGTGTGAGCTGTGCACTGCACAGCCGTAGGCCATAGCCTGGCCGTACCAGGGCAACCGAGCTGAATGTGTGTTCTAGTCTTGGGTGTTCTGTCCTCACTTTTGATTTGACTTGAATGCCTTACAGGTAGAGCCGAGGATCTCTCCAAAACGATGTCTTCTGTAATGCGTTATTCTAAGATTAGGAACACATTCCACAGCAAGGTCATCCTGCTGGTCCCAATTTTCCCCCTGACATTTCCTATTAGTCAATTGATTTTGGACTCATAATTGTTAATGAAATAAACACAAGAAGCAACTCCTGCTGGGAAAAGAAAGATAAATACTCTAAGCTTGTCCCTAATCACTGTAGTTGAAAAGTGATGTTAATTGAAAACAGTTTAACTCAGCAAAATTCACAAAGTTCTTTCCAATGTGCTTGCTAAATTAATCATTTTAACATTTTAACATTTATACTGCATTCTTAAAACAAAATCATTTGCAAATGGGTGACCTGACTGCAACTTTCATTGCTTTTCAGGATGGGGGAGCAAGAGGGGAGACAGGAGGATCTAGAATTCTGGGATAACAAGGCACCTCGATCTTCCCTTTCTGATTAGCTGAGTCCTTACTCTGAACAGCTCTTCTGATTTTAATGAGCTTCTGGCTTGTCTGAGAAGATACCAGCCTTTAACTGGGCTAATTTCTTTAGTCTGGGTCTGAATTAGGCAAAGGTTAAAAAATGTTGCAGTTATTAACCCACTACCTGCTGTAGAGGTTAAGCCTTCTGGAAGCTTGCATTTCAACTAAGTTTTCTTAATTTATTGTGGATGAATGATCCAGAAAGTTAATGTGCTCCTCTTTATAAAGAGTCGAGTTGTAAATCATTCACTAGTTCCCGAACTGGTCTCCCTTGTCGGGAGAGAAGGAAGTGCTTCACAGCCTGCTAGTCCCTCCCTTTGTCCCAGGCGTTCCCAGTTACCCGCTGGACACTGAGAGAAGTTGTGCTCTGGGGTCTGGCTGCAGACCGGTACTCTGGGTGGGTGCCTTTGGGCAGGGTCCAAACCAGATTTGGGGCTGCTACCTGTTATTTTTTGAGGTGGAGCTGTGGGTGTGGCTGCAAACAAAAATAATTTCATCCTGATGAACCAGATGGTCAGGACTGGTGTCAGCAGGGAGGAGCCCGGCTCGCTCTTACCCAAGCTCAAGGTAAGAGCCTGGAGTCACACTCTTTATCTATGGCTCCTAACCCCGGGGTCAGCATGCCAGTAAGCCCGGCTGTTTCAGACACGCCTTGTGATGCATCTGGACACTGGACTGTGGAACGTGGTTCTGAAAAAACAGATGTTGGTCATCATCTGGCAAGGATGGAAGCCCAATTTTCTTTCTTGGAAAAATCTGGAAGGGTTGTGGCTTCGTTTCTTCATGGAATAAAAAAGACTTCCCTGAGACAAATGACCTTTAGAATATTCATGTGAGCTTGAGTAAGCCAATATTCTTGACTCTAGCTCCCATGAACCTCCAGCCCGTGCTCCTGCCCTTCCCCCACCAGTGCTGTTCTGTGACCTTGGGCGCCTGGCTGAGGCCATCTCTGGGCATCCAGCAGGTGTTTGAGGCCTGTCTGTGTGTCTGCAAGTCTCTGTCACTTGTCCAGACCCCTGCTCTTGGCTTTCTTGAGGGAAGTTCTCACCTGGCCTGGCATGTGTAACCCTCATGAAAAGAATAACAGAGCAACCCTTGTACGTTCCCTATAACCCAGCCTACGGATTCGAATTCAGTTTTAAATGAGTTAGAAGCCAATAAACAAAGGTCCTGTATGTCTCTGCTAAACATCAGCCTGGGGTGAGCTTCCTGAAGATCAGTCCTCGAAGGAAGCTTTCTCTAAAAAGGTCAATCTAGTAGGGACACTCTAAGTCTTACTATTCCGGAAACCTGGCTATGAGTTCGGTTTAATGCATATAAACCTTCTAGTACAAGGGCCTTACATGCGCTCTTGGCCTTGGCGCTGTCTTGGAAACCACCATACCATGAGAGAAAGAAGTGAATGCACAGGCTGAAGCCTAACAAAGATGAGGCAGAGGTCCAAGTAAACCCGTGGCTTGCGCACCCACAGAGGCCATAGGGGCAGAAATAAGGAAAGCCAGCGGCCAGGGATGCTGGTTCCGATTGTTGGACAGCATGCCTACTTTCTAGAGCTTGCTTCCATGGATTTAGAACTTCCACCACCATCCGATCACAAGGACCACCTTGGGGAGACCAGTCTTGCTCGTCCTGCAGTAGTCTTTTTTGGTCCTTTGCCCTGGACCTGTGACTTTTGGGGCTAATTCTGTTTTCATCTGTGGCTCAACGTAACCCATACAGTAAATCATCTCTTTTGCTGTCTTAGCTAAAGAAAAAAAAAGGGGTCCTTACACTCAGATCTTGTTGCTCCACTTCCCAGCTGTACGATCTTGGAAACATTACTTAACCTTTCTGAGTTTCAAGCTCCTTGTTTGTAAAATGGCAATGATAATGCCTACCCTGTAAGGTTGGATCATTGGAAGGACTCAATGAGATAATCTGTCAAGGGCGGGTCAACAGACAGCATGTAATACATGGGAAAGAGGTTGCACTATTTCACATGTGTTGCCTATGGACAAGCCATTGGGCATAAGAGAAAAAGACACGGTCCTATCTGTCTGCAGTTTATGGCACCCGGGGAAGTTGGCCCACGAACAGGCCATTTTGGTAGAGTGTGGGAGCAGACTGCTCGCAGCACACAGATGGTGCAAGAGCAGCTCAGCTGAGGCCAGCCTAGAACCTGGTACTACCTGAATATCTTCGTTTTTGTTTTGTAATCGCCGGATAGTAATGTGTTTTCTGGCCAGTTGGAGTCATGGGTGTAATTAGGTGGGGCAGGTGAGACCAGAGGCCAGGCGCGGGCTGGGGAAAATGTGTGGGTATGGAGGGGGGTGTGGTGGAGAGGCTCGGCAGTGCCCTGAGTGGTCTACAGGGGAGCTACCTGCTGGAGAGGCGAGAACCCGTGGTCAATATCAGCAGTGAGCTCAAGACAGCCCATTGCACTACTCAATCTCTCTTTACCCAGCCAGTACAGGCAGTAGTCTAGATTGTGAAAATACTTGCAAACGTACCCATTGTTGAGAAGTTCTTTCTCCTCTTTCCCCCACCACACAGCCTGTTTCTAGTAGTTCTGCTTGGCCGTAGACATGGAAACCATCTTGTTATATTCGCTTTTGGGCAGCATCTTCAACCTCAAGTTGTTTTTGTGGAGGGTCAAGCTGTTAGCGACTTGACATTCTCAGAAAAATCCAAATTCTGGGCCCAGTGAAGGGTGTGGTCAACACGGATGTGATGGATTTAATTAAGTGTTCAGTCATTCTTGGGTTTGACAACAAACTCACCAGCCTGGCATGGGAAGCTGTCCATAATTGGCCTTTATTAATCTTCCCATTATAGCTCTCCATCTTTCATAGTCTGTTCCATGCGGCCTCTGCATCTCTGTTCCTTCGGCGTGAAACGCTCTCTTTTCTCGACCCCCTCTGATTGGATACAATCTTTTTTTGGCATTTCTCCCAAAATACTTTATGTGGTGTTGTCTTTAATTCTAGTTATGTAAGCACTCATTCTCTCCATGAGATGGCAAGCGAGGAGCCTTCTCCCCTCTGTATTCCAGCGCCTCACACAGAGCGTGTACTCCATAAATATTTGTTGAAATAAAGGATATTAAAAGCACATGATTAAACACCTAGAGTGCGCCAGATGGTGACTGGAGAAGGCTCTAAAGCCAGAATGCCAGTTCTTCTGTCTTCCTGAATTGCCCTGGTCTTGGGTTATAAACATTAAACTCATTTGGGGCCTTCAGAGTATTTAAACAAGTGCTTGCCCTTGATGTGGTTAATGTTAACTTTAGAAATTGCTAATGAACAATAGAAAACAAAGTGTCTGTGGGTAGCAGTGATTAACAATAGTCCGTGTCTAAGGGCTGCTCTTGGTTCTATGGGGTTTCTGCAGGTACTTTAATATGACATGAAGGTCAGTAAGTTTTGTTCAGACAGCTTCCCCCACCTGACTAGAAGCTCTGAAAATACTTGGGTGGAGGGGGGAAACTCACCACTATAGGATGATGTAGATTTCAACTCCAAAAGCAAGAAAAAGGCCAGAAGATAGGTGCAGAGTATAGCTCTGTATGGGCCAGGATGACTCAGTTTTTGTTGTGATAATACTGTGGGACAAACAACCTCAAAGTTTCAACTGCCTTCAGGAACAAACATGTATTGTTTGTTCGTGTAATTCGTCAGTGGCCGTAAACTGGTGCTATGGCTCAGGGCTACTCCCATATGTCGTCTTCTTCTGAGACCCAGGCTGAAAGCACACAGCCCCCCACTGGCCAGCAGCATTCCCATGTTGGAAGGCAGGTGTTCGAGACCTCCGACAGATAATTGCAATGCCTCTTTAAGGTTTCACTTGAAACTGGCATGTTCTCCCTTCTGTCCACACTGCATTGGCCAAAGTATTTTACCTAGCCAAGTCCCAATTCGGTGGGGCAGAGAATGGGCGAGTAAGAGGGGAGAGGGAATATTTGCTAAATCATAATTCAGTCTACCACAGGGGCACTTAGAGTATTTATTCCTTCTACGGATGGAAGCATAAACTCCTGCAAGAGAGAGCCCCATTCCTTGTGCGTTGCCCAGCACGTGATGGACACCCTGCACATGTTTGTTAAGTGAACGATTAAACTGTCATGGCTCAGTTTAACTAGGTGTATGGCCTTTCTCTGTTTGCATCATGGAGAAAGTTGTTTCTTTTAGAAACAGACTGTATGGAGGTTACATGTTGTTGGAAGCTCTCATCCTAGTCAAAGGTGAGTGTGTGCTGCTGTCCCGTGTGGGGGCACTGCCAGAAGGGCAAAGTCTGCAGCCAGAGTCATCCTGGAGACTCCTTGTGGGCGAGCAGATGTAAGGAGATGGTTTGGGTGGCTCCCCACCACTGCCCCACCCAGCGCGGGGCCAGCAAGAGGAGTGTTCACCTGTGCGGCTTCCCCCACCCAGTAAGGAGGATGGGTGTGCCTTGCTGAGGGAAGCTCATTATTATATAAAAGTTTACACTTACAAAGTGGGACGCTGGAGAGGGACTATTTCTGTGGCAGAAGCTGGCTCCTTTCAAGAGAAGTTAGAACAGGATCCCTTTCGTGCAGCGTTGGAGGCAAGGAGGTGGGAATTTGGAATTTGGAATCAAGCAGGCCTGTGTTGGAGACCCAGACCTAACACTCGCTGTGTGACCTTGGGCAAGTCACAGCCCCTCTCTTGGCCTTAGTTTCTTTGACTGTCACCTGGGCAGAATGATTGTACTCACTTCCAGGGCTCCTGGAAGGGTTCAATAAGCTGATGTGTATAAAGTTCTCCGGACAGTGCCTAGGACAGAGAAAACATAGTAATTGAAAGCTGTTATCGTTACTATTATTATCAACATCACCGCCGTTATTTTAAACATGTTGACTGAATCTCCAATGTTTTCAACTTTGCTTACTTTTTTTTTTTTAAAGACTTTATTTATTTGCAGAGAGGAGGGAGAGGGCGAGCACAAGCAGGGAGAGCAGCAGGCAGAGGGAGAGGGAGAAGCAGGCTCCCCACACAGCAGGGGGAGCCCGATGCGGGACTCAATCCCAGGACCATAGGATCATGACCTGAGCCGAAGGCAGTCGCTTAACCAACTGAGCCACCCAGGCGCCCATCAACTTTGCTTACTTTTAATCTCCAGGAGAATCTTTGTTCTTCAAAGCAAGGAACTTCTACAGTTCTTCTTAGGAAGAGTGAGAGGCAAAATGTAGAGAACAGAGAAAAATATAGACAAGAGAAAAGAGAGAAGGCACAGAGGGAGAAGTAGAGAAGAAAGAAAAGAAGGTGGGCTGGCTTTTTGTGTTTTTCTTTGAGGCATTCGAAGACAAGAAATTAATAGGGGATTGACTGGACAAAGAGCTCTTGGGTTTGGGGCTTCTCGAGGAGGAAGGTGGTCTGGAGCTCATTCTGGGGGCTGGGCCTCAGGGGACCAGGAGGAACAGACAGTTGGGAAGAAACACCAACTTCCCAAGACCAAGGTGATGGTGGTAAAGGCGTCCATGTGCAAGATTCAGTCTCTCAAAGACACAGGCTGGGAGGGAGACTGTATCAGGAAGAAGAAAGAGGGGTCAGGGGCAATCGATGCCATCATTTTGGGGCATGCATACCTTGCCTAACAGGCTGGGCGGGTCAGGGGAAGAATGAGGAGGGCATGGGAAGAGCAGAAGCAAGGCCAATGGCACGAAGGTGACAACGGTGGCACAGCCGTGCCAAGACTGATCAGCCTCACGGGTGCTCCGGGCAAACCTGGATTACAAGGACACCAAGGCTCTCCTCCCTTCCATAATTTTCCTTTTGTTCAGTTGCATTACCTATTTTCCAAAGTTCTTTTCGGATATCATAAGATGTTGACTATAAACTCTCAGAAGCAAAAGGCGCTCGGCTTCAGCAGGTTGGAGGACATCGAACACAAGGCGCCTCTCTTTGCAGGAAGCAATTTCTCTGCAGAACATTCAGGGTGACTGGTTTCACGGTGCCAGCATGCAGCGTGTCCGCTTGCTCACAGATGTGTGCATGCTGTCTAGCTCAGTGTCTGGCACGTTGTAGGAGGTGCTCAATAAATATTTGTTAAATGAATACATGGAAAATGCTCAAACACCTGCAATAGCTCTCGTTAAGAGAATGTCAAAGTTCTTTTATATTTAAAAAAACATGAGATCTCCAAAAGTGCTAAACATTGATGGATCTGAGAGAAGGCTGAGGGGCTCACTTCCAGAAGGGATCTGGGTCACTGCAGTCTGTCTGACAGGCCTCAGCCACGTCCAGCCCAGCCCCCTAGCAGCATTATCCCAGCCCTATTTTATCAGTCAGGGTCCTCGTAAAAAACAGGTGGCACTCTCATAGTGGGTGGCTTAAGGAGAGTTTAATAAAGAGACTATTTACAAGGGACGGGCAAGGGTATAGGGGAGCCACAGGGGTGAGTTGAAGCCTGAAGATGGTACGACAGGGCTTGTACCACCCCTGGGACTGAAAGGGCAAGGAGAGGGTGTGGGTGGGGAAACCTAGAGAGAGCGCTGCGAGAAGAGGGCTCCCTGACAAGGCAGCGATCTTTGGTGGAAGGACTTGGCAATAACTCCAAGGGAGACAGCTGTGAATGGATGCCGCAGCCTCCCGCTCCTCCCTCCCCCGCATTCCCTACAGTGCTCCCTATTGGCTGACCCCAGGCAGGTGCCAGAGGGCCGTGGAGTTTCTTGCGGAGGCCCCTGTAGGTCAGTCCCCTGAGGTATAGAGCAAGAGGGAGAAAAGTAGAGCATGCAGGTGGAAAGGTGCATGGAAAGTTTGCAGCTCAGGGGGTCATTTTAAGAGCCTGGCGAAAATAAAATGTCAGGTGGAGTCTTCAAGTTCCTAGGTGTGGTCACCACTTAAGGCACTCTGTGGGCTGACCTTGGAGTCCGTCTTCTTCAGTCAATGGATCACGTGATCACTGGGGATGGAAATTAGCACAGGAGGCCCATGAAGTCCAAGCTGAAACTGACGCGGGATGGGGCCCTGGCTGGGGCTGGGGAGGTCAGCTTAGGTGTGGCCCATTCAGTCTTTACTAATGATCCATAAGGTAGAAACACCTTGATGAAATTGGCCAAGGTGACCAAATTATAAGGTGTTACAAACTCTGGCAGCGAGAAACTAATGACAGACCTACCAGTGGAAAATGCCTCTGGCCTTAAAAGACAGAATATGACCCAACGAGATTTAGAGATCCGGAGGCCGGTGTGACTCAAAGCACACACATCCACTAGGAGGTAGAAAACAGGGAGGCCAGGATGTGAGCAACCAGGAGGACTAGGGAAACAGGCTGCAGGAGATGCCCGCCTGCTGGGGACGGTTGGGAGAAGGGAAAATCAGTGGTGGGTGATTCGTTTATAACATCTACATATTTGCAGCTTGGCAATCATGAGTTCAACCACCAAGATCATTTAACCAGGAACTCGCACAGAGCTAAGCTCAGGAGTTGTGTGTCCTAATGAAGGCCTCTCACAAAGTCTAAATTAAAAGATTATCTCTCCTGGAATAAGAATAAAAGAGTAGTTTCCAATTTTTTACATACCCGTTGACTCAGAATTCTACTTGAAGGAATTTATCCTAAAGAAATAATCAGGCTGATTCTTAGCACAATTGGTACAAGGATGTTCACTGTAGAATTTGTTATAATGGCGCCAAATTAGAAATAACCTATGTGTCCAATGGTAGGGGATTGTTGAAAAAAAAAATTCTTATAGAAAAATGTTAATGACATTGGAGTATGTTCAGTATGTGGTTTAGAGAGGAAGAGACCGATTCTACAGCACTTTGACCTCGTTTTGGTTACAGACACACACACACACAGAAGATTGGAGAGATCGCTGTGAAGTGATTAGAAGTGATTAACTCTAAGAAAGATGGTATTAAGAATAATTTCACTGTTTTTTCTTTTTTCTTATCCAAACTACCTAAATTTTTACACTGGATGGTCATTACTTTACGGTATGAAAACAAATTATTTTTTTTAAGCCCATAGGACTTTCTTGCTTCTCGGCTCTCTGGTATTTTACCAAATCAGTAAGGGGGGATAGGGCCAGATGCGCAGAGGTGTGTACAGGAGGTTGGGCAAAGGACGGGGGAGGGGGGGCCCTGGAAGCACCAACGAGGTCATCATGTATTTTATGGTGACATTGAGGAGTGTGTCTGAGACCAATAGAAGATCATGGATTAGTGAACGTCAAAGAGAACTGTCATTTGGCTCATGCACTCTTTATTACTTGGCTTTGAATAAAAATCATACCACGGGGCACCTGGGTGGCACAGCGGTTAAGCATCTGCCTTCGGCTCAGGGCGTGATCCCGGCGTTATGGGATCGAGCCCCACATCAGGCTCCTCTGCTATGAGCCTGCTTCTTCCTCTCCCACTCCCCCTGCTTGTGTTCCCTCTCTCGCTGGCTGTCTCTATCCCTGTCGAATAAATAAATAAAATCTTAAAAAAAAATCATACCAAAGTCAACTGCAGGAGGGGGATGGAGTTGGGGTCTATGTATTGCCAGATTGTCAGGACTGAAAAGGACCATAGACCTCATTAGTCAGACATGCCAGAGGCCCACTTAAGTATCAGATATGAAAGCAGAACCTTGACAAACATCTGACTTTCTGATAGAAGGGGATTTTAAAGTGAAGTTACAGAGAACTATCCCTTAGTCCTTGCAGGTGGCTTCTGAGGAACTCCTCAGGTTTGCAGAACACAATTTGTGAACATCTGAGGTCCTCTGAGCTCTAAAGTGCTATGATTTTACGGCTCTAAGATTGCTGATTGCCCTGGTTGAGCCTAATTTAAGAGACATGAGAGGATCAGGATGTAATTTGCATTCCAAGAAATAAGGAAGAAATGTTTTTTCCTCTCCATTTATAAACATTTATTGAGCACCTGCTCTACGCCAGGCCTTGTGCTAGGTGGTGTAGGTAACCAGAGGAAGAAGACCTATTCTTCTCCCTTTAAGGGGTTTACATTCAAGTAGAGGGAACAGAGCCTGAAACAGATGATCATAATAGAGCAAGGCAAGTTCTACGATGAAAGCGCATACAAAGGAATCTGGAACAGCGCAGAAAAGAAGGACCTTAAGTATGACTTCAGAGAGGGGACATTGAGCCTGGGCCTTGAAGGACAAGTGAACTTTTAGCAGTCAAGGAAGAGGTGTGTGTGTGTGTGCGTGTGTGTGTGTACATGCACGCGCACTCACCTGGAGGACAACACACTCAGGGGCAGGATTGAAACAGCATGGCATTTTTTGGTATATCTTCCTCAGGAAAGTGTCAAATCTTTCGCCCATTTTTATTGGGTTGTTTATTCTATTACTATTTAGTTTTAAAATTCTTTATATTCTGGAGTCAAGTCCTTTGTTGGAAATAAGTATTGTAAATACTTTCTCTGGATCTCTGGCGTGCCTTTTCATTAATGCTGTATTTGAGGAGCAAACGTTTTTAATCTTGATGAAGTCCAATTTATCATTTTTTTCCTTCTGTGATTCATGTTTTTGTGTCCTATCTAGGAGATCATTGCCTACACTAGCATTACAAAGATGTTCTTCTGTGTTTTCTTCTCGAGGTATTTTTATACTTTTAGCATCTACCAGCATTTCCAATTAATTTGGGAGTACAGTGTAATTACAGGTCAAGGTTCATTTTTCCTGTATGACTATTCAGCTTTTCCAACATGATGTGTTTAAAACACTATTCTTTCCACTGTAGGAAATCATTGTTGAAAATCAATTGGCCATATCTGTGTAGGTTTATTTATGGACCCCATTCTGTTGCATTGATCTACACGCCTATTCTTATGCCAAAACCAGGCTCTTTTGATTATTGTAGCTTTATAGTAAGTGTTCAAATCTTGTAGTGCCTCTTTGTTCTTTTAAAAGTTATCTTGGCTATTCTAGACCTTCTGTACTTACATATAAATTTTAGAATTAGCTTGTTAATTCCTATAAAAAATGGCTGTTAAGATATTGATTGGCATGTTGTGGAATCCATAGATCAGCTTAGAGGGAAATGACAATACTGTTGAGTCTTCTAATACATAAATATAGCAGATGCCTGCATTTCTTTAGTTTCACTTTTATTTTTCTCAGCAAGGGTTTTGTAATTCTCACTGTACAAGTCTTACACATATCTTGTTAAAATTCTCTCATATTATTTTTTGATGTTATTGTAAATCGATTTACCTCAATTGCCAATTATTTTTTGTTAGTACATAGAAACATTTTTATACGGATTTTCTATCCTGCGGCCTTGTTAAACTCATTTATTACTTTTGGTCATTTAAAAAAAAATAGATTCCCTGGGGGGCACCTGGGTGGCTCAGTCATCTGAGCATCCGGCTCTCGGTTTCCCCTCAGGTTGTGATCTCAGGGTCTTGAGATCGAGCCCCGAGTTGGGCTCTGTGCTCACCATGGAGTTGGCTTGTCCCTCTCCTTCTGCTCCTTCCCCCAATCTCTCTATCTCTAAAGTAAATATAAAATATTTTTTAAAAAATAGATTCCTTAGGATTTTTTTTTTACATACAGAATCGTGTTGCCTTCAAATAAAGACAATTTTATTTCTTCTTTTCCATTCTTAATACAATTCCTTCCTTCCTGTTGCTCTTTTTTTCTTTTTGCCTTTTTACCCTGGCTAAGATCTCCAGTACAATGTTGAATAAGTGGTAAAAGTGAATATACCTTGTCTCCTTCTTGGTCTTCAAAGATTGGGAACACTTAGCAGAGTGCCTGGCACACTGAAGCGCCATGGCGCCCGGGGCTCCAGATGATCTTTGAGATGGACGCCAGCCCGGCCACCGCTCACTTCTTCACTGTGCACTTCAACGCACGATTATCATCTCTCCACGGAACCCTCCCTGTGGCTTCCTGACTCATCTCCCTGCCCCCACTGCATCTCCCTTCCTCAGCCCCACTCCCAGTTCTCATCTCCATACAACTGCCATGTTATCCTTTGAAGATACAGGTCAAACATGGCCCCGAGGACGCCTCTTCTCGCTCCTTTTCTGTATTATTGCAGGGTCTTGATTCACCTTCTCAGGAGTGACATGCCTGCTCTTTCCGCATGGCCTAGAACATTGGTGGGTCTTGATTCTTCTCTCTTAGCTCCTCCTAAAGCCTGGGGTTAGGCTCACTGTACCCAACAGGGTGGTTGGTGGGGCCCTTAGAGCCTCATACTGTCTGCATCTTGGTGACCAAGTACAGAAAAGTCTAGGAAAGCTGGTAGGTTTGCCAAGTCTCGGAAGACAGACGTTCCCTGGGGCTTTTCACTGAAAACCCTAAGTAATGTGAGTGCTTCCTAAAATGAGACATAATGACTTTTTATCTTTCCTGCAAGTCTTTAATTAGAGACTCCGTCACAGACATGTCACATTAAATGGGTCAGGAATTCCACAGGAGGAGGGAGTGAGTAGGAAACTCCTTGGCCAAAACATAATCAAACCAGTTTGATGCTTGTAATAATGTCTTTCCCCCTGAAGACTATATCCATTATCCCTCAGCTTCTGGTGAAAAGTGTTTTAAAAAAAAGCAAGGAGGCCTTGTCCCCCAAGGCATTATCAATCACTCGGGCAGTCAGTCAATCAGCAAAACCTTTGCTGGGTACCTATCGTCGGCTTATTTGTGGAAGGCACTTTCCGATACTTTATCTCATTTTTTCCCTTAACCACCCGTGTGGTGGGCAGGACACATATCACTCTCAGACAGATAAGGAGTACGAGTCCCTAGAGCCTGAGTGCCATGGTCACATCGCTAGACAGTGACAAAGCTGGGGCTGGAACCCCGTGATGGGGTGCAGGGCTGGCTGCCCTCAAATAGGGTGCTCTGGCATCTTGGTTATTTTGAATTAAAGTTACTTCAGAAACAACCAAGGCAGGAAAGGACACTCTGACCCTCCTTTGTCCCCCTGAAAGCAAAAAATGAATCTCCCACATGGAAGATGCCTTACCTAAAGTAGGAGGTGAAGAGACATCCTTATCCCCAGAGATGGGGAATTCAGGGCCAAGAAGGCGTATAAACAAACTCTATTACTTCTTTACTAACTTAGTACCCCAAGCCCAAACTTCTTTGTCTTGTCATTTCCTCACAAATGTATTATTTCTTGGTCTAAAAGGCATAAAAGCCATCTGCTTTGGTCACTTCTTTGAGTCTCATATTTCTGTGAGCTCCCATACATACAGAATTAACATTTGTTTTCTCTTTTGTTATCTCCCTAGTGTCTATTTCATCAGACCAAGTGAAGAATCTAGAAGGGAACAAAGGAAAAGTTTCCCTCCCCTCCAGTTTTGGTGCCCAGTGGGGGGCGCATCACTGGCTGGACACTACTTGCTCTGCTGTGGCAACTGAGAGATCCCAGGACCTCGGACGAGAGCTGGCCGAAGGTAAGAATGACCTTCTTACCACATCAGCCTCTGGGTTTCTGCCCGCAAAGTCTGGTGTACATAACAATCGCTGGCAGGAGTCTTTTTTTTTAGTTTACCAGAATTACTGGGAGATTTTGTGTGAGCTATTTCTTCGGGTATAGTGAATCTGGTGAAGATTTGGTATGAGTCCCCTCGATTTCTCTCAGTCTCGTTCCTCCCGGAGATGGTCCGTTATTTTCTCTTGTCTCTGTCTTTTGTGTCATTTGTCCTAAGGAGGAAACCCATAGGGCAGAAGGGAAGCATAGGCCCTATCAGCCTGTTGGAGCCTGCCTTGCAGACCCGTGAACTCCCAGTTCTCACCAGGCTGGGGTCTGCTCCGACGAACTTGGCTGGGGTTCCCTATGGAGGAAACTGGATGAGGTTTCCCTTGTGTTTTGTTCTGTGGCTTGAGAGCTTGGCTTTGTGGCCAGTGAGGATATTCTCTCCGGCCTCCACCATCTGGAAGGTGCGTGAACTGGTGTGCATCCGGTGGCCAGGCGAACAGACTGGGGTTCTGAGACGTGAGTCCCAGGCAGCGCTCTTTCTGTCCGACTGTGCCAGCTCTCAGGCGACTTTGTCATGAGGGGTGCCAGTCCATAAGAGGCCTTTGTCATCTCAACCTTCATTGTCTTGTTAAGGGCTGAAAAAGTCCTGTCCCTGGAAAAGTGCCTGCCTGATGTCACAGAGTAGTGGGTCTGTGACTGGAGACATTTTATGTTCTCGCAAGAGACTGAAGACTCTGTTTCACTACACACACCTTTGCTTTAGTAGGCTAACCAACCCTGGTGTGAAATTTCTGGATCTTGTGGGGGCTGCATCTTTTGCACTCTCCTTTGGGATGCCTTTTGCATCCTCTGTTGAACTATAAGAAGCCATATTGGTTTGAGTCACTATTGAAATGGGCAGATGATGGATCTTTTGAATTGGAAAAATTTCTCATTTGAAATATTTTCTTTAGAGAGTTCTCATCCTAAACAATTGTCTTCTTGGTACGTATGGAAAGTGCAAATTAAAAAGTGAATACAAAGAAGTAAAACAGCTAGCCTCAGGGATCCTCCGAAAAGGATGAAAGAATGGAAATTAAACTTAAAACTAAAGTCCACATTCAACACGAATTCCCTTTTTTTTTTTTTTAAGATTTTATCTATTTATTCGACAGAGATAGAGACAGCCAGCGAGAGAGGGAACACAAGTAGGGGGAGTGGGAGAGGAAAAAGCAGGCTCATAGCAGAAGAACCTGATGTGGGGCTCGATCCCATAACGCCGGGATCACGCCCTGAGCCGAAGGCAGATGCTTAACTGCTGTGTCACCCAGGTGCCCCATGAATTCCCTTTCTTAAATTTGGTCTCATCTCAGCAAATTCCCTGAGCTCCCCAAACTCCTCCACCTTCCCTAGAAAATCCCTTAAACACCCAGCTGCCTGTTTTAGCTTTTCTTTCCTCACAAGATTTAAATATAGCACTCTGGCCTAATCTTCAGGCCCAGGGTTTGCATGCTTTCTCTGTCCCTTAAAGATGTAAATCTTACCAGACCTTTAGAATGTAAATACCCCAGGAGGTAAGGAAAACTCACTTGAGAATGGAGGAAAAAAGTAAGAGGGAAAAAAGCCTTTTAAAAATAAAAATTGCTTTTTTTTTTTTTTTGGATGCTGAGTTTTATAAGTTCTTTATAGATTTTGGATACTAACCCTTTATCAGATATGTCATTTGCAAATATCTTCTCCCATTCTGTAGGTTGCCTTTAGTTTTGTTGATTGTTTCCTTGTCTGTGCAGAAGCTTGTTATTTTGATGTGGTCCCAATAGTTCATTTTTGATTTTGTTTCCCTTGCCTCAGGAGACATGTCTAGAAAGAAATTGCCGCGGCCAATGTCAAAGAAGTTACTGCCTGTGTTCTAAGATTTTTATGGTTTCAGGTTTCACATTTAGATCTTTCATCCATTCTGAATTTATTTTTGTGCATGGTGTAAGAAAGTTGCCCAGTTTCATTCTTCTGCACGTGGCTGTCCAGTTTCCCTCACACCATTTGCTGAAGAGACCATCTTTTTCCCATTGCCTATTCTTTCCTGCTTTGTTGAAGGTTAATTGACCATATAGTTGTGGGTTTATTTCTGGGTTTTCTATTCTGTTCCATGACTTATTGGTCTGTTTTTGTGCCAGTACCATACTGTTTTGATCACTATAGCTTTGTAATACAACTTGAAGTCCGGAATTGTGATGCCTCTGGTTTTGCCTTTTTTTTTCTTCTTTTTTCTTTTCCTTTTCAAGATTGCTGTGGCTGTTTGGGGTCTTCTGTGGTTCCATACAAATTTTAGGATTGTTTGTTCTAGTTCCGTGAAAAACGCTGTTGGTATTTTGATAGGGATTGCATTACCATATGATTTCATTCACATGTGGAATTTAAGAAACAAAACAAACAAGGAAAGGGATAAAGAGACAGAGAGAGTGACAAAGCAAGAGACAGACTCTCAGTTATAGACAACACTCTGATGGTTATCAGAGGGAGGGAGTGGGGGATGGGTGAGATGGGGGGTGGGAATTAAGGCGTGTACTTGTCATGATGAGCACAGGGTGATGGATGGAACTGTTGAATCACTATATTGTAAACCTGAAACTAATGTAACACTGTATGGTAACCAACCGGAATTAAAATATAAACTTAAGAAAAAATAAAATTACGAACTGCTCTCCTGCCCACAGCCTCCTTAAGAGTACTTGTCAAAGACAAATTCAAATCTTTTTTTTTTTTTAAAGCTTTTTTATTTATTAATTAGACAGAGATAGAGACAGCCAGCGAGAGAGGGAACACAAGCAGGGGGAGTGGGAGAGGAAGAAGCAGGCTCATAGCAGAAGAACCTGATGTGGGGCTCGATCCCGTAACGCTGGAACCACGCCCTGAGCCGAAGGCAGACGCTTAACCGCTATGCCACCCAGGCGCCCCAAGACAAATTCAAATCTTAAAAGTCTTCTCCACAAATATTAGCAAACAACAACAAATGCCACCCCCAAACCCTTTCAGTGGATAGCCTTAATTTGTTCTGTCTGCCAGAGACACAGTTCTTTTTAAACAAGTGAGTTTTACATTTTACCTGATTCATGGCTAAAGTTTTGGGATTAAAGCTAGGAGATCTCTGTTTGTGTCTGTCTGTATCTTTATGTATGTTTAGGTATGTACATTACAGATGTCATATTTTTCAACCTCTGCGTGGTATTGTGAAAATTAATCTGTAAAGATTTCAATTTAATTGGCTTGAAAATAAGTGTGTATGAATTTAGTATTTTTAAATTTTAGGAATATAATAGAAACTAACCCAAATGTTTTCAAGTTCATATGGTCTAGGGTAAGTTTTGGTAAACAAAAGTTAGTTTAAGTTTGTTGGTTTAATTAATATAAGCATGTCTTTAAACTTACCAGCATTAAGTATAATACGTTTATTCTACGTAGGTTTACTAAAAGTCAAATAAGCTGGTGCTCTCTCTGTTACAAAATTGGTCAGCAAAAAAAATAAATAAATAAAAGTAAGAAAACTTAAGATGATGGCTAACCACTTTAATGTTTCATTAAATTTGCATGAGTAATCTATGGTTGTTAAGAACAAATGAATTAAATAGGTATAAGGGAAGTAATAGTTTTTAAGTGAAATTTTTACAATAATTGTTTTATGGCATGTCTACCTAAAAATAGTTACCAAATCTCTTTGGTAACTTCCACTGTTAAGAGTTTTGCTAAGTTAGGGGTGCCTGGGTGGCTCAGTCATTAAGTGTCTGCCTTTGGCTCAGGGCCTGATCCCAGAGTCCTGGGATCAAGCCCCACATCAGGCTCCTTTCTCCGCTGGGAGCCGGCTTCTTCCTCTCCCACTCCCCTGCTTGTGTTCCCTCTCTCACTGGTTGTCTCTCTCTGTCAAATAAATAAACAAAATCTTTAAAAAAAAAAAAAAGAGTTTTGCTAAGTTAAATTAAATGACGGAATTTTATTATCTAGATCATTTCCAAATAAGATAAAATACTAAGACATTAATTGATAAGCCCAGACTTCCTTTTCCAGAGAAACTAAAGATAGTTGGGTCCAATTGTAAATACATCCTGAGCCATACTGAAAAATTTACTATGAGAAACATATTTCTAGAAACTGTAAAAACTATTTGTAAATTTGCCAAGTCACAGAATGCTAATATAAAAGACAGTTAATAATTGTTTACTTCTTTACTTTCACTAAAAAGTTAAGGGTTTTAAGGGTTAAAAATGCTAATATATGTAATTAAAGCCACTGGAAATAATAAGGGAAACATCTTTAAATGCCAAGAAACCAGGGTGTGTGTTTTCAGTTAAAAAAAAAAAAAGGTATGAGGAATGGACATGTATTTTGCTGAGGGGAATTAAATAATTCTGTCCTAAAGAGAGACTAATTATTTCAAAATGGAAAGGAGGAAAAACATAGGACAAAATCTGAACGTACAAAGAAAGTTGTAGAAAGTTTATGGAAAAAGAAATCTTTGGAAAGGAATTTTAATGTGTAGTCAAGCTGGCTAAGATTAGAACAAATTTAATTAAGTTAAAGAAATTTTAATATCAAAAATAAGCTGGTACAAAATTAGAATTTGGTTTTCTCTCTGTTAAAAGGACAGAGTTTTCTTGAACTACTGGTCTGCTATTTACAAGATATTATAAAAGGTTTTTTTTACCTTATCTATTTATTTAGAACCCTTAAAAACACATTTTATTCATGTGACCTACAGAGAATGTTCTATGTACCTCAGTGTGGTAAAGATACAGTTTTCAATGAAATAGTACTGTACATATTCTCATACTCAACCGACATTCTTAGAAACAAAGGTTTTGCATGTGTTTTTAGAGTATATGCAATTAAGCACTTTTGGGTAAAAATATTCATTCGGTGACGCACACTGTACTTATTCATGCATCCTAGTGCCATTCCTGAAAACATATTCCTTTACTTTTAAAAGTAATTTGCCTAGAAAACAAAAATTTTGTATCTTGTCAAAATAATTTCCTGTGTCTTTAGCAGGGAGAGCCTTTAGTTTTTTAAGACAGCCGAGACTTCCCTATTAAAAGACCTAAGGTTTTTGTTTGTTTGCTTTTTATAACTATTTAACTTTCTGCATTTGCCTGTGAGGTCTTTACTTGTCACTACGGTTAGATGGGTAACTTGTTTCATAGTGACCTATGTTCCTATTTGACCGAATGTTTTAAAACATGTTTGATATTTTTGGCAAACTTCCCCCAAATTAAACACTACATTAAATCTTTTTGACCTTGAACTAACATCGTGATATTTCTGAGGGTACCTAGAACATCTCAAAAACTTTGTTTTCTCTTTTTATAAAAAGGGAGATGTTAAGCTAATTAGGCTTATTTGGTACGTTAAATTCATGGGAAGCATTGCCAGATAAAGTAATACTAAGTCCTCTTCACGTTGTATGGTATGGGGATTCTACAAACTGTATGAAATTCCTAGACATCCAGTATGTCCTGGTGTTATGTTAGCTGTCTTGATTCCAGTTTTATCTCAAAATGTTATGTGTCACAGACATAAGCAAATTTCCTTGTCAATTGCTTGTAATGAACTCTCAACAGATGTTTAATTATGGCCATTTTTAGGTCCTTTGTCATTTACATACAGTTATTGTTTCACTCTGATGCTTTTGCAAACGTGTTTGCAAAAGGCTTCATCCTCAAGTAGACTCATGGAAAGTACTCTAGGACACAGGTTGCTGATATCGTTACTATATATTTAAAAAACCCTGAACCTGGGGGCACCTGGGTGGCGCAGTCGTTGAGCGTCTGCCTTCGGCTCAGGGCGTGATCCCGGGGTCCTGGGATCGAGCCCCACATCAGGCTTCTCCACTGGGAGCCTGCTTCTTCCTCTCCTCCTCCCCCTGCTTGTGTTCCCTCTCTCGCTGGCTGTCTCTCTCTGTCAAATAAATAAATAAAATCTTAAAAAAAAAATCATACCAAAGTCAACTGCAGGAGGGGGATGGAGTTGGGGTCTATGTATTGCCAGATTGTCAGGACTGAAAAGGACCATAGACCTCATTAGTCAGACATGCCAGAGGCCCACTTAAGTATCAGATATGAAAGCAGAACCTTGACAAACATCTGACTTTCTGATAGAAGGGGATTTTAAAGTGAAGTTACAGAGAACTATCCCTTAGTCCTTGCAGGTGGCTTCTGAGGAAACTCCTCAGGTTTGCAGAACACAATTTGTGAACATCTGAGGTCCTCTGAGCTCTAAAGTGCTATGATTTTACGGCTCTAAGATTGCTGATTGCCCTGGTTGAGCCTAATTTAAGAGACATGAGAGGATCAGGATGTAATTTGCATTCCAAGAAATAAGGAAGAAATGTTTTTTCCTCTCCATTTATAAACATTTATTGAGCACCTGCTCTACGCCAGGCCTTGTGCTAGGTGGTGTAGGTAACCAGAGGAAGAAGACCTATTCTTCTCCCTTTAAGGGGTTTACATTCAAGTAGAGGGAACAGAGCCTGAAACAGATGATCATAATAGAGCAAGGCAAGTTCTACGATGAAAGCGCATACAAAGGAATCCGGAACAGCGCAGAAAAGAAGGACCTTAAGTATGACTTCAGAGAGGGGACATTGAGCCTGGGCCTTGAAGGACAAGTGAACTTTTAGCAGTCAAGGAAGAGGTGTGTGTGTGTGTGTGTGTGTGCGTGTGTGTGTACATGCACGCGCACTCACCTGGAGGACAACACACTCAGGGGCAGGATTGAAACAGCATGGCATTTTTTGGTATATCTTCCTCAGGAAAGTGTCAAATCTTTCGCCCATTTTTATTGGGTTGTTTATTCTATTACTATTTAGTTTTAAAATTCTTTATATTCTGGAGTCAAGTCCTTTGTTGGAAATAAGTATTGTAAATACTTTCTCTGGATCTCTGGCGTGCCTTTTCATTAATGCTGTATTTGAGGAGCAAACGTTTTTAATCTTGATGAAGTCCAATTTATCATTTTTTTCCTTCTGTGATTCATGTTTTTGTGTCCTATCTAGGAGATCATTGCCTACACTAGCATTACAAAGATGTTCTTCTGTGTTTTCTTCTCGAGGTATTTTTATACTTTTAGCATCTACCAGCATTTCCAATTAATTTGGGAGTATGGTGTAATTACAGGTCAAGGTTCATTTTTCCTGTATGACTATTCGGCTTTTCCAACATGATGTGTTTAAAACACTATTCTTTCCACTGTAGGAAATCATTGTTGAAAATCAATTGGCCGTATCTGTGTAGGTTTATTTATGGACCCCATTCTGTTGCATTGATCTACACGCCTATTCTTATGCCAAAACCAGGCTCTTTTGATTATTGTAGCTTTATAGTAAGTGTTCAAATCTTGTAGTGCCTCTTTGTTCTTTTAAAAGTTATCTTGGCTATTCTAGACCTTCTGTACTTACATATAAATTTTAGAATTAGCTTGTTAATTCCTATAAAAAATGGCTGTTAAGATATTGATTGGCATGTTGTGGAATCCATAGATCAGCTTAGAGGGAAATGACAATACTGTTGAGTCTTCTAATACATAAATATAGCAGATGCCTGCATTTCTTTAGTTTCACTTTTATTTTTCTCAGCAAGGGTTTTGTAATTCTCACTGTACAAGTCTTACACATATCTTGTTAAAATTCTCTCATATTATTTTTTGATGTTATTGTAAATCGATTTACCTCAATTGCCAATTATTTTTTGTTAGTACATAGAAACATTTTTATACGGATTTTCTATCCTGCGGCCTTGTTAAACTCATTTATTACTTTTGGTCATTTAAAAAAAAATAGATTCCCTGGGGGGCACCTGGGTGGCTCAGTCATCTGAGCATCCGGCTCTCGGTTTCCCCTCAGGTTGTGATCTCAGGGTCTTGAGATCGAGCCCCGAGTTGGGCTCTGTGCTCACCATGGAGTTGGCTTGTCCCTCTCCTTCTGCTCCTTCCCCCAATCTCTCTATCTCTAAAGTAAATATAAAATATTTTTTAAAAAATAGATTCCTTAGGATTTTTTTTTTACATACAGAATCGTGTTGCCTTCAAATAAAGACAATTTTATTTCTTCTTTTCCATTCTTAATACAATTCCTTCCTTCCTGTTGCTCTTTTTTTCTTTTTGCCTTTTTACCCTGGCTAAGATCTCCAGTACAATGTTGAATAAGTGGTAAAAGTGAATATACCTTGTCTCCTTCTTGGTCTTCAAAGATTGGGAACACTTAGCAGAGTGCCTGGCACACTGAAGCGCCATGGCGCCCGGGGCTCCAGATGATCTTTGAGATGGACGCCAGCCCGGCCACCGCTCACTTCTTCACTGTGCACTTCAACGCACGATTATCATCTCTCCACGGAACCCTCCCTGTGGCTTCCTGACTCATCTCCCTGCCCCCACTGCATCTCCCTTCCTCAGCCCCACTCCCAGTTCTCATCTCCATACAACTGCCATGTTATCCTTTGAAGATACAGGTCAAACATGGCCCCGAGGACGCCTCTTCTCGCTCCTTTTCTGTATTATTGCAGGGTCTTGATTCACCTTCTCAGGAGTGACATGCCTGCTCTTTCCGCATGGCCTAGAACATTGGTGGGTCTTGATTCTTCTCTCTTAGCTCCTCCTAAAGCCTGGGGTTAGGCTCACTGTACCCAACAGGGTGGTTGGTGGGGCCCTTAGAGCCTCATACTGTCTGCATCTTGGTGACCAAGTACAGAAAAGTCTAGGAAAGCTGGTAGGTTTGCCAAGTCTCGGAAGACAGACGTTCCCTGGGGCTTTTCACTGAAAACCCTAAGTAATGTGAGTGCTTCCTAAAATGAGACATAATGACTTTTTATCTTTCCTGCAAGTCTTTAATTAGAGACTCCGTCACAGACATGTCACATTAAATGGGTCAGGAATTCCACAGGAGGAGGGAGTGAGTAGGAAACTCCTTGGCCAAAACATAATCAAACCAGTTTGATGCTTGTAATAATGTCTTTCCCCCTGAAGACTATATCCATTATCCCTCAGCTTCTGGTGAAAAGTGTTTTAAAAAAAAGCAAGGAGGCCTTGTCCCCCAAGGCATTATCAATCACTCGGGCAGTCAGTCAATCAGCAAAACCTTTGCTGGGTACCTATCGTCGGCTTATTTGTGGAAGGCACTTTCCGATACTTTATCTCATTTTTTCCCTTAACCACCCGTGTGGTGGGCAGGACACATATCACTCTCAGACAGATAAGGAGTACGAGTCCCTAGAGCCTGAGTGCCATGGTCACATCGCTAGACAGTGACAAAGCTGGGGCTGGAACCCCGTGATGGGGTGCAGGGCTGGCTGCCCTCAAATAGGGTGCTCTGGCATCTTGGTTATTTTGAATTAAAGTTACTTCAGAAACAACCAATGCAGGAAAGGACACTCTGACCCTCCTTTGTCCCCCTGAAAGCAAAAAATGAATCTCCCACATGGAAGATGCCTTACCTAAAGTAGGAGGTGAAGAGACATCCTTATCCCCAGAGATGGGGAATTCAGGGCCAAGAAGGCGTATAAACAAACTATTACTTCTTTACTAACTTAGTACCCCAAGCCCAAACTTCTTTGTCTTGTCATTTCCTCACAAATGTATTATTTCTTGGTCTAAAAGGCATAAAAGCCATCTGCTTTGGTCACTTCTTTGAGTCTCATATTTCTGTGAGCTCCCATACATACGGAATTAACATTTGTTTTCTCTTTTGTTATCTCCCTAGTGTCTATTTCATCAGACCAAGTGAAGAACCTAGAAGGGAACAAAGGAAAAGTTTCCCTCCCCTCCAGTTTTGGTGCCCAGTGGGGGGCGCATCACTGGCTGGACACTACTTGCTCTGCTGTGGCAACTGAGAGATCCCAGGACCTCGGACGAGAGCTGGCCGAAGGTAAGAATGACCTTCTTACCACATCAGCCTCTGGGTTTCTGCCCGCAAAGTCTGGTGTACATAACAATCGCTGGCAGGAGTCTTTTTTTTTAGTTTACCAGAATTACTGGGAGATTTTGTGTGAGCTATTTCTTCGGGTATAGTGAATCTGGTGAAGATNGAAGGCACTTTCCGATACTTTATCTCATTTTTTCCCTTAACCACCCGTGTGGTGGGCAGGACACATATCACTCTCAGACAGATAAGGAGTACGAGTCCCTAGAGCCTGAGTGCCATGGTCACATCGCTAGACAGTGACAAAGCTGGGGCTGGAACCCCGTGATGGGGTGCAGGGCTGGCTGCCCTCAAATAGGGTGCTCTGGCATCTTGGTTATTTTGAATTAAAGTTACTTCAGAAACAACCAATGCAGGAAAGGACACTCTGACCCTCCTTTGTCCCCCTGAAAGCAAAAAATGAATCTCCCACATGGAAGATGCCTTACCTAAAGTAGGAGGTGAAGAGACATCCTTATCCCCAGAGATGGGGAATTCAGGGCCAAGAAGGCGTATAAACAAACTATTACTTCTTTACTAACTTAGTACCCCAAGCCCAAACTTCTTTGTCTTGTCATTTCCTCACAAATGTATTATTTCTTGGTCTAAAAGGCATAAAAGCCATCTGCTTTGGTCACTTCTTTGAGTCTCATATTTCTGTGAGCTCCCATACATACGGAATTAACATTTGTTTTCTCTTTTGTTATCTCCCTAGTGTCTATTTCATCAGACCAAGTGAAGAATCTAGAAGGGAACAAAGGAAAAGTTTCCCTCCCCTCCAGTTTTGGTGCCCAGTGGGGGGCGCATCACTGGCTGGACACTACTTGCTCTGCTGTGGCAACTGAGAGATCCCAGGACCTCGGACGAGAGCTGGCCGAAGGTAAGAATGACCTTCTTACCACATCAGCCTCTGGGTTTCTGCCCGCAAAGTCTGGTGTACATAACAATCGCTGGCAGGAGTCTTTTTTTTTAGTTTACCAGAATTACTGGGAGATTTTGTGTGAGCTATTTCTTCGGGTATAGTGAATCTGGTGAAGATTTGGTATGAGTCCCCTCGATTTCTCTCAGTCTCGTTCCTCCCGGAGATGGTCGTTATTTTCTCTTGTCTCTGTCTTTTGTGTCATTTGTCCTAAGGAGGAAACCCATAGGGCAGAAGGGAAGCATAGGCCCTATCAGCCTGTTGGAGCCTGCCTTGCAGACCTGTGAACTCCCAGTTCTTACCAGGCTGGGGTCTGCTCCGACGAACTTGGCTGGGGTTCCCTATGGAGGAAACTGGATGAGGTTTCCCTTGTGTTTTGTTCTGTGGCTTGAGAGCTTGGCTTTGTGGCCAGTGAGGATATTCTCTCCGGCCTCCACCATCTGGAAGGTGCGTGAACTGGTGTGCATCCGGTGGCCAGGCGAACAGACTGGGGTTCTGAGACGTGAGTCCCAGGCAGCGCTCTTTCTGTCCGACTGTGCCAGCTCTCGGGCGACTTTGTCATGAGGGGTGCCAGTCCATAAGAGGCCTTTGTCATCTCAACCTTCATTGTCTTGTTAAGGGCTGAAAAAGTCCTGTCCCTGGAAAAGTGCCTGCCTGATGTCACAGAGTAGTGGGTCTGTGACTGGAGACATTTTATGTTCTCGCAAGAGACTGAAGACTCTGTTTCACTACACACACCTTTGCTTTAGTAGGCTAACCAACCCTGGTGTGAAATTTCTGGATCTTGTGGGGGCTGCATCTTTTGCACTCTCCTTTGGGATGCCTTTTGCATCCTCTGTTGAACTATAAGAAGCCATATTGGTTTGAGTCACTATTGAAATGGGCAGATGATGGATCTTTTGAATTGGAAAAATTTCTCATTTGAAATATTTTCTTTAGAGAGTTCTCATCCTAAACAATTGTCTTCTTGGTACGTATGGAAAGTGCAAATTAAAAAGTGAATACAAAGAAGTAGAACAGCTAGCCTCAGGGATCCTCCGAACAGGATGAAAGAATGGAAATTAAACTTAAAACTAAAGTCCACATTCAACACGAATTCCCTTTTTTTTTTTTTTAAGATTTTATCTATTTATTCGACAGAGATAGAGACAGCCAGCGAGAGAGGGAACACAAGTAGGGGGAGTGGGAGAGGAANGGAGAGGAAGAAGCAGGCTCATAGCAGAAGAACCTGATGTGGGGCTCGATCCCATAACGCCGGGATCACGCCCTGAGCCGAAGGCAGATGCTTAACTGCTGTGTCACCCAGGTGCCCCATGAATTCCCTTTCTTAAATTTGGTCTCATCTCAGCAAATTCCCTGAGCTCCCCAAACTCCTCCACCTTCCCTAGAAAATCCCTTAAACACCCAGCTGCCTGTTTTAGCTTTTCTTTCCTCACAAGATTTAAATATAGCACTCTGGCCTAATCTTCAGGCCCAGGGTTTGCATGCTTTCTCTGTCCCTTAAAGATGTAAATCTTACCAGACCTTTAGAATGTAAATACCCCAGGAGGTAAGGAAAACTCACTTGAGAATGGAGGAAAAAAGTAAGAGGGAAAAAAGCCTTTTAAAAATAAAAATTGCTTTTTTTTTTTTTTTTGGATGCTGGGTTTTATAAGTTNTTTTTGGATGCTGAGTTTTATAAGTTCTTTATAGATTTTGGATACTAACCCTTTATCAGATATGTCATTTGCAAATATCTTCTCCCATTCTGTAGGTTGCCTTTAGTTTTGTTGATTGTTTCCTTGTCTGTGCAGAAGCTTGTTATTTTGATGTGGTCCCAATAGTTCATTTTTGATTTTGTTTCCCTTGCCTCAGGAGACATGTCTAGAAAGAAATTGCCGCGGCCAATGTCAAAGAAGTTACTGCCTGTGTTCTAAGATTTTTATGGTTTCAGGTTTCACATTTAGATCTTTCATCCATTCTGAATTTATTTTTGTGCATGGTGTAAGAAAGTTGCCCAGTTTCATTCTTCTGCACGTGGCTGTCCAGTTTCCCTCACAGCATTTGCTGAAGAGACCATCTTTTTCCCATTGCCTATTCTTTCCTGCTTTGTTGAAGGTTAATTGACCATATAGTTGTGGGTTTATTTCTGGGTTTTCTATTCTGTTCCATGACTTATTGGTCTGTTTTTGTGCCAGTACCATACTGTTTTGATCACTATAGCTTTGTAATACAACTTGAAGTCCGGAATTGTGATGCCTCTGGTTTTGCCTTTTTTTTTCTTCTTTTTTCTTTTCCTTTTCAAGATTGCTGTGGCTGTTTGGGGTCTTCTGTGGTTCCATACAAATTTTAGGATTGTTTGTTCTAGTTCCGTGAAAAACGCTGTTGGTATTTTGATAGGGATTGCATTACCATATGATTTCATTCACATGTGGAATTTAAGAAACAAAACAAACAAGGAAAGGGATAAAGAGACAGAGAGAGTGACAAAGCAAGAGACAGACTCTCAGTTATAGACAACACTCTGATGGTTATCAGAGGGAGGGAGTGGGGGATGGGTGAGATGGGGGGTGGGAATTAAGGCGTGTACTTGTCATGATGAGCACAGGGTGATGGATGGAACTGTTGAATCACTATATTGTAAACCTGAAACTAATGTAACACTGTATGGTAACCAACCGGAATTAAAATATAAACTTAAGAAAAAATAAAATTACGAACTGCTCTCCTGCCCACAGCCTCCTTAAGAGTACTTGTCAAAGACAAATTCAAATCTTTTTTTTTTTTTAAGGTTTTTTTTTTTTTTAAAAAAAAAAAAAAAAAAAAAAAAAAAAACAAGAGAGGGAACACAAGCAGGGG